>NC_063350.1:6248939-6273748 GCF_021869965.1 Rhincodon typus
ACCTTGGCCTGCTGTGTTCATCCAGCTCTACACCTTGTTATCTCAGATTCTCCAGCATCTGCAGTTCCTACTATCTCTGAAATAATGTTCTGGGGACCTGGGTTTGAATTTGGGTGGAACTTGAATACAATAAAAATATCTGGAATTAAGAAACTGCTGATGATCACAAAACTATTCTCAATTGTCAGAAAAAAAAATATTTTGCTCACTACTGTCTTTCAGGAAAGGAAATCTGTTGCCCTCATCTGGTCGGGCCCACATCTAATTCCAGACCCACAGTAACACGGTTGACTCTCAACTGCCCTCTAAAATGGCCTAGCGAGCCACTAATTTGTACCAGTCACTGCAAAGTCTCAATGAAAAATTGAAACCAGACGGACTACTTGGCACTGGAAATGACAGTGGCAGAAACAGCCATGTCCATCCTGCAAAGTCCTCCTTACTAACATCTTGGCGCTATTGCCAAAACTGGGATAGCTGTCTCACAGACTACTCAAGCGACAGCTTACATAGTCATACTAAAGGAATCATACTTGACAGACAATTTTTATAGATGCACCATAGAAAACATCCTATCTGGATGCATCACAGCTTGGTATGGCAACTGCTCTGCCGAAGACTGCAAGAAACTTGATAGAGAGAGTTGTGAACACAGCCCAGTCCATCACAGAAACCAGCCTTCCATCCATTAACTCCATCTATACTTCTCACTGCCTCGGGAAAACAACCAACATAATCAAAGACCCCTCCAACACCAGTTATACTCTCTTCCACCCTCTTCCATAAGTTAGAAGATACAAAAGCTGGAATACACATACGAATGGATTCACGATCAGCTTCTTCCCTGCTGTTATTAGACTTTTGGACGGACCTCTCAAAATGTTACTTCTGATCTCTCTCTGTACCTTCCCTGCAGCTGTAACACTGTATTCTGTACTGATCTGCTACCCTAATGCACTTTGTAAGGTATGATCTGCCTGCATAGCACACAAAACAACAACTTTCACTGTACTTCAGTACATGTTACAACAATAAATCAAACTCACACTCAATGTCCCAGCTACCGCCATCATCATCCCTGGATATGTCCTGTCACGGCGGCAGAACAAACCCAGCAGAGGTGACGGCACAGTGGTGTACAGTTGGGAGGGAGTTGCCAAAAGGGTCCTCAACATTGACTACGGACCCCATGAAGTCTCATGGCTTCAGGCTAAACATGGTCAAGGAAATCTCCTGCTGATTGATACGTATCATCCTCCCTTGGTTGATGAATCAGTACTCTTCCATGTTGAATAATACTTGGAGGAAGCACTCAGGATGTAAAGATTACAAAATGGGATTTCAATGTCCACCACCAAGAGTGGCTGAGAGTAGCATTATTGATCGAGCTAGTTGGGTCCTAAAGGACATAGCTGCTGTATTGTGTCTGTGGCAGGTGGTGAGGGGACCAAGAAGAGGGAATAAGATACTTGACCTCACCTTTACCAATCTGCCATCTGTGGATGCATCTGTTCACAATAGTATCGTAAGAGTGACATGTGGAAACAAAGTCCTGGCTTCACATTGAGAATACCCTCCATCATGTTATTTATGACTTTCATTGTGCTAAATGGGACAGACTTTGAACACATCTTCTTACTCAAGACTGGGCAACAACCATGAGGCGCCATGGGCCATCAACAGCTGCAGAATTGTAGTCCAGCACAATTTGCAACCTCATGACCTGGCATATTCTACACTCAACCATTACCATCAAGCCAGGGGATCAATCCTTGTTCAGTGGACAGTGCAGAAGCATATGCCAGGTGCAGTACCAAGCATGCCTAAAAATAAGGTGTCAACCTGGTGAAGCAATCAAACAGCAAAAGCAGCAAGTGATAGACACAGCTAAGCGATCCCAAAACCAACGGATCAGATCTAAGCTCTGCAGTCCTGCAACAACCAGATGTGAAGGATGGTGGACAATTAAACAATTGACTGGAAGAGAAGGCTCCACAAATAGCTCCATCCTTGACAATGGGAGGGCCCAGCACATCAGCGCAAAAGATAAGGCTGAAGCATTCATGCAATCTTCAGACAGAAGTGCCAAGTGGACGATCCATCTTGGCCTCCTCCAGTATTCCCTCACAGATGCCAGTTTTTAGCCAATTCATTCCATGTGATATCAAGAAACAGTTGGAGGACATGACCAATACTCACTCATCTCAATCCACATGGACAAGGAGAACCACGACTTCGACTGGGACAACACCAAGATCCTGGGACAGGCTAGGCAGAGACAAGCACGAGAATTCATGGAAGCATGGCACTCCACGAAGCAGGCTATTAATAAACACATTGAACTCAACTCCATATACATTCCACTACGGAGGAAACCCGGAAGTGAGGCAATCCATCGCAATGGACCCCAGAGTTTAAAAACCAGGCGGGAAAACACACCGACGCTTCATCGGAGGCTGCACTGAGGATGTTACCAAGCATGGTAATGAAACGTCTGTGGAACAACAAACCAGCTCGGCGAGCCAACCAACAGTTGGAGGTACTCGATACTGCAAAAGTTATGAGACCTGACAACATTCTGTCAATAGTGCTGAATACTTGTGCTCCTCTTTGATAAGCTCTTCCAGCATAGTTACAACACTGGCCTCTACCTGCCAATGTGGAAATTTTCCCAGGTATGTCCTGTATACAAACATCCAACCTGGCCAATTACCAAGCCATCAGTCGACTCTCGATCATCAGTAAAACGATGGAAGGTACCATCAACAGGACTATCAAGCAGCATCTACTCATTGACACCCAGTTTGGGTTCTGCTAGGGCCACTCAGCTCCTAACCTCATTACAGCCTTGGTTCAAACACTGAGAAAAAAGCTGAATTCCAGAGGTGGGGTGACAGTTATAGCCCTTGCCAACAAGGCTGCATTCAACTGAATGTGGCACCAGGGAGTCCTAGCAAAGTTAGAATCTATGGGTATTGGGGCAAACTTTCTGCTGGTTGGAGTCATACCTGATACAAAGGAAGGTGGTTGTGGTTGCTGGAGGTCAGTCATCTCAGCTCCAGGACATCTCTGCAGGAATACCTCTGGGTAATCTCCTAGGCCCAGCGATGTTCAGGTGCTTTATCAAGAACCTTCCCTCCATGATAAGGTCAGAAGTGAGGATGTTCGCCAATAACTTGACAATATTCAGCACCATTTGCAACACCTCAGATACTGAAGCAGTCCATGTTCAAATGCATCAAGATCTGGACAATATCCATGTGTAGGCTGACAATTGGCAAGTAACATTCGCAGCACATAAATGCCTGGCAATAACCATCTCCGATAGGGGACAATCTAATCACTGCCCCTTGACATCCAATGGCATTACTATAATTGAATCCCCCACTAACACCATCTTTGGAATTACCAGTGACCAGAAATTCAATTGGCTACAACAGTATGTCACAGGCTAGGAATACTGCGGCGAGTAACTCACCAAAACCTATCTATCATCTACAAGGTACAAGTCAGGAGTTTGATGGAATCCACTTGCCTGGATGGGTGTAGCTCCAACAACACTCAAGAAGCTTTACGCCATCCAGGACAAAACAATCTCCTTGACTGGTACCACATTCACAAGCATCATTCCCTCCACTACCAACGCTCAGTAACACCAATTCGTTGTATTTATAAGATGCACTGCAGAATTCACCAAGGATCGTCAGACAGCACATTCCAAACCCATGACCACTTCCATCTAGAGGACAAGGGGACAAGGGAAGCAGATATATGGGAATACCACCCCCTGCAGGTTCCCCTCTAAGACACTGGCCATCCTGACCCCTGCCATTCCTTTACTGTCACTGGATCAAAATCCTGGAATTCCCTCCCTCAGGGCATTGTGGACTGCAGCAGTTCAAGAAGGCAGCTCACCACCACTTTCTCAAGGGAAACTAGGGACAGGCAATAAATGCTCAGCAGCTCATGATACTCATCTCCCATGAGTAAGTTTAAAAAATCGCATCTTAGACATACATCAAGAAAAACCATATACTACAGATTCTTTTCTATAGTTAACAGTCATGGAATTTCAGAAGTAATCGTATTTGAAAACACTATGCAACAGCTAATGGTGTTGTTAGTTAGCAAATCCAAACCTTTGATAGGGATTCTGGGTGGAATAGGAGGGGCCTCTGATACTGGGGAGAAAGGCTGAGATTCTGTACTTCGCGACTGATTGGTCAATCCACAGGGCTGTTCACGTCGGTGCTCTCGTGATATGCAGGGAGAGTCTTTGCTGATAGCCACTGTATTAGGCTTGTCCATGCTTAGCGACTGTTTGCTAGCTGGTTGGTAACAGCTGTATGGCCTAAGAGAACGTTCCCTTTTAATAGGTCCCTGCTTTTTGAACAGAAAAACAGAAATCTTACACAAAATTGCCAATTACTTTGTGAATAAAATAAGATTGAAAGTAATAAAATATTTTCAGAGGGAAGGTAACGGATGTTAGCCTGAGGTACTAGATAAGGGATTCCAGGGAGGTGAGGAACAGAATAACCTGCTCTTAATATTTTGGTCAATCTATGTAAATGGACACCAAAAACATCAATTAATGATACATTATTACGTCTTAGCCAGACTACATAATGCAGTATCTACATAATGCAATACAAATAAAGCTAGCCCAATGGTAACCATGTCATAAAGACCCATCCGGTTAACTAGCGTCCTTTAGCGAAGGAAATATGGCACCCTTACCTGGTTCAGCCTACATGTGACTCCGGACCCACAGCAATGTGGTTAATTCTTAACTACCCTCAGAACAATTACAGATGGGCAATAAATAGCTTCAATGCGCACATTCCGTGAACAAATAAAGAAAAACTATATGCATGCAGATGGAGCAAGTTGCCTTGCTTCTAAATTGATCTCCAGTAACTTTGCAATATTCTCACTAAACGTTTGTCAGGTAGATTTAGATTTTGTGCATTAATATTAAATAGATGACAGCAAATTGGCAGCTCATTTTACGGCTTTCCTGATTGTAATTTCAATTGACTTTGGATTGATGATCACCTGTTTGACACCATCATACAAAGTAAAAACCTACTGTGCTATCATTAGAAGTCAGGAATGTTGTCTTTGCAAACATTTTTTAATGGATGTAGGTGTAGTTCTTTGCAGAGGTCCTGGAAGGGCTACTATCGCTACTACGGATTGCTACTATCAGTTGACGAAAGACACTGTCATCTGATTACGATGTAGTAGATTTCTAAAAGGTAATTTTAACTCAGAGTGGAAATTGCAACTGTGGGGCTAGAGCAGAAGATGAAACATTTGGCTGCCCTTAATACGAGGCTTGTGAGACCTTCAACTCTAGGTGTCATTTGCATGTCCACACTCTGACTCCTGCCTATGACGACATGAATAATGTCATAATTGGGAGCAATGTCAAAATTGGTATGGAATCAGGTTGCCACCAAGAGTCCACCGTTATACTCTTAATAACAGCAGATTGGGGGTGAAGGAGTGGAAGGGATGGAAGATGCCTAACATCTCTCTTGGGGCTAGAGCAGCTGGCTAAGTATACAATGAATCTTTATGTTTTGTTAAACAGTCATTTACTTTGGCATGGCTTATTTCTGCTGCCAGCATATTCTGGAAAGTCAGAAATTGTACAAATTATATTTCAACAGCATGGTTAAAACAGGGTCTGCATCGTTAGACTGCTTTAAGGAAATGACAGTGTCATTTAAAAGAGGTTTCTGCTTCTTTGGGGTGGGCAGTCTTTACTGTCTGAATTCAGGTATTACAATACGGAGTGAGAGACAGTGTTGAGGGGACGTGTGGACTATGGACTGAGGTTCTACCT
This sequence comes from Rhincodon typus, assembly GCF_021869965.1. NCBI lineage: Eukaryota > Metazoa > Chordata > Chondrichthyes > Orectolobiformes > Rhincodontidae > Rhincodon > Rhincodon typus. The sequence goes on from NC_063350.1 coordinate 6,254,794, forward strand.
GTCCCCAGTATTGTGAAGATTGGGACAGGCCTCGCTGCCGCAGAACGCTCCATATCACCTATCATTCGTCGAGAAATTTGCCAAGACCACCAGTCCATCAGGAAGTGGTCAGCACACAGTGTCCTTGAGACCCTGAGGGAAAAGGAGAGGGTGGATCCTGTCACGTGATTTCCTGAGCAGACTGTCAAAGGCATTTGGCAGAATGCCTCATCGCCAAAACTTTCTAACAAGCACCAAAACATTGCTTGGCTGGTGGTAAGAAGGGCACTACCTGTGAGATCCTTTATGTATGCTCGGTCGGTCTGGACCACTGCAAACTGCCCTTGAAGTGGCTGGGGGTGTGTTGAGATTGTCACACATTTCCTTCTGGAATGTGCCTTTGAAAAGGAAGTCTGGAGGAAGATGCAATGGTTTGTGTCGAGGTTCGTCCTGAGCAGCTCCATGACATGGGATTTTGTGCTCTATGATCTGTTCCCCGGGACGCACACAGAGACAAACATCAACTGTGCCTGGAAGACCATCAACTCGGTGAAAGACACTCTTTGGTCTGCCCAAAATTTGTTGGTCTTCCAGAACAAGGCATTGCCTGACTGAATGTTGCAGACTGGCACATTCCAAGGTCCAGAACTACATGCTGAGGGACGCACTAAAGCTTGGGGCATCTGCCGCCAAGGCGCAGTGGGGAAAGACCACTGTTTGAGATCTTCCTGCTGAAGTTAAATGGTGGTCTGTTAGTTTTCGGACCCTCCTAGTGCCTCAAATATATGTAAATATTAGTACTGTATGTGTAAGAGAGGTCTTTGGATTTTTGTGATTGAGTCAAAGTCCAATGTTTTGCTTAGTTACTTGATATGCAACTGTACAGTACCAAATTGCTTTTGTGACAATGTATATATATAAAGAGATTTTTTAATGAATAAAGTATACTTTTGAAATAAAAAAAAATCTTGTGGGGACATGCAGGTGTGGGGACAGCATTTATAAGAATCACCCTTTTAGTTACAGAGATGAAAAACAAGGACCTAGTTGCTATCTCAACCAGAACTCTGAAAGTGCATATGGACAAGTATGGATTAATTAAGGAAAGTCAACAAGACTTGTTATATTTTGTTTAATTAAACTGATTGGGTTATTTGATGAAGTAACAGAGATGGTTGATGACGACTCATTGTGTACTTTAGAACTTCAGAAGCTGTTTTATAAGGTACTACATTTTAGCCTTGTGAACAAGGCTGCAAGGACACAAAGTTGGCTGAGTGACAGGAAACAAAGCAAAGTGGTGAAAACAAAATTGCTGGAAATCACAGCGGGTCAGACAGCATCTGTGCAGAGACAGCACGCTAACATTTTGACTCTAAATGATTCTTCATCAGAGCTTTTTGTTTTCAGTACAGATCTAGAATCTGCAGTAATTTACTTATACAAAGCACAATGGTGAATTGTTATTTATGGAGGATGCAGAAAAGGTTTACCAGACTAGCTCCAGAGATGAGGAACTTCAAATATATGGATAGATTTGGAGGAGTGGTCCTGTTCTCCTTAGGGACGAAAGGTTGAGAGAAGTGGTCAAAATCACGAGGCATCAAGACGAAGTGGGTTAGAAGTTTTCATTGGTGAAAAGGTCAAGTATCAGAGGACAGTGATTTAAGATGAATGGAAACATGAAGAAAAATCTTTTGACAAAGCAGGCGGTTAAGATCATCTGAAACATTGAGGACTGTCAAATGTGCCGTCAAAAGGAAGTTGGATAAGCATCTGAACAGGACTAATTTGTAGGGCTATGGAAATGGGTAGAGTTTTGGGGCTAGCTGGGAAGCTTTTTCAGAGAGGCAGCATGGACATAATGTATCAAATGTCCTTCTTTGCACCAAAACTGTACTATGATTCTATTTTATGACTTCTTAAAAATAAAAACAGAAAGAAACTGACCTTTTCATCTAGATCATCATCGCTCTCATAATCATCATCCTGTCCCAGTCGCCACTCATACTCCACATTAGTATGGAGATTAAACCGGTTTAGTTTTGCCTGAGTCAGCTTTCAACAAATAAAGAAAGATTAGGAATGTTAGACAATTAATATTTTAGAGCATCAAGGAAGAAATAAATCTAACAAATAAATAAATATTGTTTCATAATCATACCCCCCCCACCTCAATTTTCTCCTTTGCAGCTGAAAGCAATGATGAAGAATGGTGTGTTCCATTAAACATAAGCCCTTTGTTTACATGCCATTGAATATTTCTCAGTTGTGCATCTGAAAAACCATTTTTCCTGGATTATATGACTGCGGAGGCCACTGATGGACTAAGAGTGCTGGATTATTAAAGGTGTCATCTTTTGAATGATATATTAAACAGAGGATCATTATTCCCTCTCAGGTGAACTATTTCAAACAAAAATTAGGGGAACACTCCCTGGTGCCCTTGTCAATGTTTATCCTTCAACAAACATTATGAAAGAATAGTTTCTCTGATTGTTATCACATTGCTCTTCGAGGGACTAGCTGCTGCTGACTTCGCTACATTACAATAGTGACTTTCGTTCTCTCTTCCTGTTCTCTCTACTCACCCGCCCTGCTACAGAACTATTCACACTTCAAAAGGCAGTTTGCTGTATGAAGCAATCTCAAGTGTTTTTAAACATATTTAGTTTGTTTATATACAATAAATAAAAATAATACTCCGATTATTTTCATCAATTCACTTCAATCAAGGTGATAAATAGTTTGAAAAAAAGACACTATTTTCAATGGCAAATATGTGGTCTAAAGAGCAGATCAACAAACTCAATTCTTTTAATTCTGTTTAATTCTAGCATTGTCTCATATGATGTATAAATAAGCCAGAAAATCAAATTAAAATCTGCCACAAATTCAGAACATTCCCTAAACAATCTAGAAACTGGTTTTCACCATTTATCAATATTAACAGAGGCAACAATTTCTTGTCATCAGTTCTATTAACTAGCTAGTCACAATCAACAACTGGTTGATATATTCTCAGTCTTGCTTTGCATCTCAGTTCTAAGAGGTGGTTATAATAAGGAAGCTGGTTCTTGACTGAACTACAAACTGATTATTATACAGCCAGTCCTTGCAAATTGAGTGATTAAAGATTCCTGAACTTGTCAATATCTTACCAGTTCTTCACAGTATTGGTGTTTCAGTCTATGAGCTATGTCCATAGCTGTTTCTCCATCTTCATTTACTGTCAAAAATGAAAAACAAAATTTCAAGCAACGATTTTAAGTCAAATTTTGTCAAGTAAAGTTTATCAACTTTGAATGGTGGAAATATGAAAAAAAGTTGCATTGCAACAAACCCATGCTGGCAAGAGGAACTTTCAGAATACTTATTAGTGAAGCAGCAAATGCTGCGGGCTTGAAATCACCTTGCTTGATGCTGCTTTAAGTGGCTCCATGGAAGCCCAGCACTAGGCTGTCAACCATTTACTGTACTCTGCACGGCGTTCTACGAGAGAAAGGTGCATACACGGATGTCCTCAACATACCTCAGTAGTCTTTCAATTACGGAGTCCAAGCAGCTGACATGATGCCAGGATCCTTAAATTAGGCAAGCACAAGTCCTGCACAGAATTCAGTGATTACCCTGCAGACAAGTTCCCTCCAAGCCACTTATCATCTTGACTTGGAAATATATCGCGGTTCCTTCAGCATTGTTGGATCAGAATCTGGAAATCCCCCCTAACGCATTGTGGGTCTACCTACTGCACATGGTCTGCCGTAGTTTAAAAAGGCAACTCAGGACCACTTTCTCAAGGGCAAGTAGGGAACGGGCAATAAACTCTGGCCAGCCAGTCATGCCCATATCTCACAAGTGAATTAAAAAAATTAAATAAACAAGTGCTCTGTTGCAAGATGGGTCCTGCATAAGTGTTTCATAAAGGTACTCTATACAGGCATCCAAATTCTAATGAAAGAGATTTTTAAGAACTTTTTCTCTCACCAAATGTCTGGAAGTATTCTGCAGTGTTACTGTACGCGTTGTGGTGAGTTCCTTGATTTGCCAATGACTGCTTGCTGTATCCTCTCAAGGGCACAGGAGGAGGTGACCTGTCCATCTTAAGTCTGCAACAGATCCAGCAGCATCAGTGGCATCACCTCTGAATCCACTGCACAACATGGAGATCCAACTCCACACCATACCTGACACTAACCTGGAGCTGACAGTGACAGGAGGCAGCCTGACAGACTAGCCAAGGTACTCAGTGACCCAGTGATTTTAGGCTATTGCTGCTTCTGTTTGAAATAGAAATAATGGAGTGAGTTATACTGGAGAGGTTGCAATTAAGCTCCCCAACATGTGCAATTGACTGCAATCATTGTTAGGCACCCAAGTTTCTGACTGCAAATGATGAGAACTACAACCTGTGATGATGCCTGAAACTCTTTACTTTCAAATTATTAAATAGGTTGTTTTGGTGAGAGATTCTGGACAATATTCCACTGAATTGACAGTTGTAGTACTTACAAATAGTTGTATTGGTCTTGGCTCTCAGGAGTAGTTTGAGGCATTCTGGTTTATTGAATATACAGGAGTAATGAACAGCTGTATTTCCTTTAATGGTTTGCTTGCTAAGGTTCCCACTAGAATGTATATATAAAAAATAATCAGTCACACAATTTATAATAAGTATAGGTTGTTTACTCTCCCAAAACATAGACAAAACTAGGACATTGATAAGGATCACACTTGACTTTCCTGTGTTCTCGGGCAGTACCTACAATTAGTAGAAGCAAGTTCAAATTGTCTGCATTATAATTTATTGCAAGAAGTAAATGAAGTTAAGTCTTTGACTGGATTCAGCTTCTTGTCAGTGCACAGTTTTGCTGTACTGGACTACTTTCTGGAAATGTACTTGGACATTCTTTCCGTCCTTCCTCCCCATAGATTAGTGGATATGCTGTTCGAATTCAAGCCAAGGCAACTGAATCAGTTGGTTTTCTCATTTGAAATGAGCTCCAAAATGAGAACACATAATCTTTAACAAATACTTTTGATACATTCAGCACTGTCATGAAGCTGAAGGGGGAGTAGGACAGATATTGGCAGATAATCTGAACAAAAGGCAGGCTAGACATTGGGCTAGGTTTTCTTGTCCTGATACAGGGCTGAAGTGTGATGTGTGGGTTTTAAACAGGGCATGTGGGTCCAGCAATTTTCATCAGCACAGCTTAAGGAGGCAGGTAGAAAGTCTGCATGTCTCAATGTTGCTGGCAACAGTGCACAAGTAGGCATTTCAGACTTCCATAATTTTCGTGCAGCTGGGACAGGTTTGGAAGGTGACAAGAATTATACCACAGAGGATTTGTGAATCATGGGAGATAAGTCAAATTTACAACAATAATACCTGGACTTCAGGGGTTAAGTTCTCAGGAGAGATTATACAAATTAGTTCAGTTTTCTCTAGAAATTAGAAGGTTAAGGGGTGATCTGATCAAAGTCTTCAAGATATTAACAGGAAAATTAAGGGTAGATAAACTACTTCCACTGGTTTTGGATTCTAAAACTAGCAGCATAGTCTGAGAATTAGAGCCAGACCATTCAAGACAGATATGAGGAAGCATTTGAATACACAAAGGGTGGTAGATGTTTGGAACTCTCTTTGGAACAATCAGCAGTGGATACTGTACCAACTGTTAATTTTAAATTAAAGATAGATAAATTTTTGTTGAGCAAAAGTATTAAGGGGTATGGCCCAAAGGCAGATACATGGAGTTAGGCCATTTTTTGCCTTCATTTCACAGAATTTCACTAACAGGTTTGAGGGGTTGAATTGCCTACTGCTGTTCCTATATTCTATAGTATGGGGAAGAAAGCAGAACAGGATTTGATTTGAATGATCAGCCATGATCACATTGAATGACAGAGCAAGTTAAAAGGGCTGAATGGCTTAATGCTGCTCCTATTTTCTATGCTAAAGTCAGGAACAGTATTAAAGGAAATAAAGGCAAAAGAGTGCAGCTCCTGGAAATCTGAAACATATACAGAAAAACTGGAGAAACTTAGCAGGGCCAGGCAGCATCTATGGCAAGAGAAACGGAGCTAATATTTCGAACCTGATATGACATGAGGGCTGATAAAATGCCCCAGGTTACTACCACTGATTAAGATTTTTATTTAGGCATTAGACAGGCAGATAAGTTTTCCAAATCCAGTGTAGTCCTTCCTCAAAAATATGTCGGCTGGGGTAATCAGGTCTTGGCATCTATTTTAACTCAGGCCAGAATGGAAAGTTGATGCTAAAGCTTGAAAGAGGGATGCAATACCACTGCTCTTGCAAACATTTAGCCCATATGACATTTACAAACAAACTGAATCTTCTACTTGGCATTGCACACTAACCTTGCTATTGTTAAGCTGAATAGGGAAAGTGCTTATGAAACAAGCACGTGAGTTTTACTGCAAGCAGTTATTACTATTCTAAGTGTATAAGTAAATGTGACAAATGTATGAATTGTAACGTACCAGTTTTGCACAAGAAAGTCCACAATGTGTAGGGAGGTGAGATCAGCAAGCTGTACAGCAAGGTGAAGAGCAGTCTCTCCTGTTTCCTGCCAATCAGATACAAATATACAAAGGATTATTTAAAATACAAGAGAGAGTGCAACTAATGTCATTGTAAATTATTCATTATTTTTAATTCTTTTTCTTTGCCTTCAATCATCAAATCTATAATGTTGTGTGGATTATTCATGCTCACCAAGGTAAAGAATTTTAGCTTTGATAAATAGAACACTTTCTGACATATTGATCCAGTATCAATATCAAGTACTTTCAAGAAGTTGCAAACTCACATTTCTTCTGTTGATTCTATTCCCTTTGCCGGCTTTAATACAAGTTATTCAACTTAGGTTGTCAAACTACAGTTAGGTGCACTGAAAACAAAAAATGCTGGAGATCTCAGCAGGTCAGGCAAAATCCATGGAGAGAAAGCAAGCTAACATTTCCAGTCTAGATGACTCTTCATGGATGCTGCCTGACCTGCTGTGATCTCAAGCATTTTTTGTTTTCAGTTCAGATTCCAGCATCTGCAGTAATTTGCTCCTACAGTTAGTTGCATGTTCTGAGTCAATGCCCACTGAGAGCTGGTTGAAACTTGCCAGTCCAGCTACTTATGTATTACTCAACCGTAAACAAAAGGACTTTTATTTTAACTGCAGAATGTAGATTCAAACCAAGGAGTGATGTAAAGGAGCACACAATTATACTGACTTCCATCAGGAAGAGGAGTCACAAATATTAGTCAGATATAAACATTTTATGATCTGTGGAATAGGCCTAATGTACGTGAAAAATGCCCCCGTAGTACTGTGGGATTTTTTTTAAAGTCAACTGGGGACATAGGCTTCTCTGGTTCTCTGTAATGTGATGATACAATGACTTTAAGAGGTGCATTTTGTCCTGGTTTTTTTTTATGAAGAAGCATTGAGACAGAGATGAAGGATGGTCTGTACCAAGCCAATATAGTAAACAGCTTGTGAGGCCTTGGAGTTTTTTTTTAAAAATTGGAACAGTAAAGGTTACATGAATAGGTGGAGTCAGGCTCCCATAGACGCAAAATTTCAGTAGTTGTTCGGGTTTTGAAGCTGCCATAAATCTCTCTCTGCTACAGCAAAATGCTTGAGTTCTTTCTCTCTCTGCCAGAATTTTCTTTTGATGTTCCTTCCTTCTGGACTGGAGGAACATTGCATGTGAGGCAATTTATTTCTGCTGAATTTACCTTTGCCAAGGGTGTGTTTATAAGATGTTATTTTTTGGAACACTTGCTGTTTAGTACTTAAATAATCTATTATTCTGTTAAGTTTTCCAATAGAGTTAAAGCTAGTGGATGCTGGAAATCAGATACAAAATCAGAAATTGCTGGAAAAACTCAGCGGGTCTGGCAGGATCTTTGGAGAGAAATCAGAGTTAACATTTCATCTCAGATGACCCTTCTTCAGAACTGATGGTAGCTATAAAAAAGTATTTTATGCAGAAGATAGGGTAAGGGAGGGGGTAAGGAATAAATGACAGATAGTGATACAGCTCAAAGAGAGAGAAGAACAGTTGGACAAAGGAGTGGATAATGGTCAGCCTTGGAAAATGAATAGCTGCTAATGGGGACTATTAGTGTCTAACAATGGGTAGTATATAATAGCAGATCATGTGATAACAAAGCCTGGTGTGTGGGGGTTGGGTTAAGGACATGACAGAAGTTGCCTCAAGCCCTAAAACTGTTGAACTCAATATTGATGATAACAAGGTGTAGAGCTGGATGAACACAGCAGGCCAAGCAGCATCAGAGGGCAGGAATGCTGACGTTTTGGGCCTAGACCCTTCTTCAGAAATGGGGGAGGGGAAGGAGTTTCTGAAATAAATAGGGAGAGAGGGGGAGGTGGATAGAAGATGGATAGAGGAGAAGATATCCATCTTTTATCCACTTCCCCCTCTCTCCCTATATATTTCAGAAACCCCTTCCCCTCTCCCATTTCTGAAGAAGGGTCTAGGCCCGAAATGTTAGCCTTCCTGCTCCTCTGATGCTGTTTGGCCTGCTGTGTTCATCCAGCTCTACACCTTGTTATCTCAGATTCTCTAGCATCTGCAGTTCCTACTATCTCTGAACTCAATATTGAGTCCAGAAAGCTATGGAATTCCCAAGCAGAAAATGAGGTGCTGTTCTTCCAGCTTGCACTGAGCTTCACTGGAGCACCACAGCAAACCTAAGAAAATGATGACAGCCAGGGAACAACACACTCCAATACACCACCTTGTTCTCTGGCAGACATCACTGTCTCAGGCTTGCTGCAATGCTCCAGTGAAGCTCAATGCAAGCTGAAGAACAGCACCTCATTTTCTGTTTGGGAACTCCACAGCTTTCTGGACTCGATGTCCAGTTCAAAAATTTTAAGGCTTGAGGCAGCTTCTTCCATGTCCTTACCTCATCACAACCTTTTCCTAGTAACCATCAGTTCTGAAGGGTCACCTGACCCAAAACATTAACTCTGATGTCTTTCCGCAGATGCTGCCAGACCTGCTGAGCTTTTCCAGATTTTCTGTTTTTGTTTAAGAATAAAGTGTGTTTTGCTTAAAGCCGAGTAGCGTAACCAATTTAATCACACCTGGAACACAGCACCTTACACTTTAAAAAAGAAATAGGGTCTAGCTAGCTCCTTGATATATTTGAAGGGGGTTTGGTCTGGTTCATAATAGTAAAGAGAAAGCAGAGTAAACGTTTTGAGCCCAATGACCCTTTCAAAATTGAAATGTTAACTTTGCTGTCTCTCCACCTGCTGAGTTTCACCAGCAAGTTGTTATTGTTTCAGATTTCCAGCATCTGCAGTTCTTTGTTTTATTCATGTATTGCTCATCTCTAGTTGCCCTTGAACTTCATGAACTGCTGCAGTCAATGCGCTGTAGACAGAGCACAATGCTGAAAGGGAGAGACTTCCAGGGTTTTGACCCAGTGATGGTAAAGGAACAGCTTATGAGGCCATTTTGGTTCAGCATTGAGAACATCGTTGTGGTTTGATAGGCCTGACTAGATAAGGATGGCATACTTCCTTCCCTAAAGGGCAATAGTGAATCAGCTTGGTTTTTACAACAATCAATAGCAGTTGTCACGATCACCCTCAATCAACCTAGGTTTCAACTACAGGTTTAATAAGACTGAATTCAAATTCCACCAGCTGCCGTAGTGGTATTTGAACCCATGTCCCCCAGTATTAACCTGGGCACTAGACTAGTTACATTGCCACAATACCACTATCTCCCCATAAACTGTTTCAAACTGACTGTCTGCTGGCTGGGAAATAAAGATATACATCTTAAACGAGGTTCTGCCATTAAATTCACCAGAGACTTTAAGTTAGGATATTTTCAGCACACTCCACCAACCGCACACCCACTACAAATGTCAGGGCCAAAGTCACATGCGTCGGTGTGGGAGAACGTTAAAGATCCCCAAAACATGATTCAAAGTGCAGGAACACCTCTGTGACCTGAACAACATTCCCCCACAACTACCATCACAGAAAAACAAATTTTAACCACCCAGTCATCTCATTCCTGTTTGCTGATTATTGCTATGTTTGTCTATATAACAATACTTATTGCACTAGCAAATACCATGATATGTGAATAAGTTTGAGAAAATCTCCAAAACTTAAGAAAGCACAATACAAATGGAAGTTTATTTTCTTTCAGCAAACTAAAGTCAGTTTGGTCTGACCAGTGCCACTCTTACCTCTGCATAAGATGGCAGTGATTCACTAAGGTTGACTTTTTCAGCATAGGCCTGTATCAATGCAAATATATCCTTGCATTTTACAGCAGTATACAAATTATTCAACTTTGTCACAGAAGTACTATTGTTCTTTTTTGCATATTGACGATCTATGTATTTTGATATGATGTAATCTTTCCGCATTGCCCTTTAAAATAACAAAATATGTCAATCAGTTTAGATTTAAGTAAAATAATGTCCAAATGAAAGACTACTGTGGATGTGCCCTGTTGTAAAAAAGAAAAATTGTAACTAAAATAAAGATAAAATGAATGCAGTGAGAAATAGAATAATGCCAGTTTGCACCTTGAAATTCTCACATATGAAGTTCCAAGTTTAACTACAGGCAAATTAAGAGGTGCAAGACATGTATTAGCCCTCAGAAAGAGAACTAAACATTGAAGGTTACACAGTACACAGTCATATCTTGGGCTAGTTATGGAAAATTATTGGCAGAAAGAAACATTGATGCACATATTGGAGACCTAAAGAATGTAGCAATTTCAAAATCATTTTGACTAACATGCATCTTAAATATTTTTTATTCTTGCCATATAGCATATATGTTGCATTCTTTTCCATAAAATAAATTTATAGCCTTTACTGACTAGAAATGTTTGTAATCATGCAAATCAGGATCACCATGACGAGCAATGTTCCGTTTGTGGGGTACTGCTGGTACAGAATATCAACATTTTTTTGGAGATGTAGGTATCACACTCATAAGGACTTATGAGCAGTTGCCCTTGAGAAGATTGTGCTCACTAGGCTCAAATATATATTTTTAAATTCATTCATAAGATGTATGAATCACTGGCTAGGCCCCTATTTATTGCTCATCTCTACTTGCCCAGAGAGCAGTTGAGGGTCAACCACATTGCTGTGGGTCTTGAGTCCCATGTTGGCCAGACCAGGCAAGGATGGCAGTTTCCTTCCCTAAAGTACATTACTGAACCAGATGGCTTTTTCTTGACAATTGACAGTGGTCTATATTAGACTTCTTCTATTTTTCTGTATAAATATATATTTCTATATTAGACTAATTCCAGAGTTTTATTGAATTCAAATTCCACTTTCTGCAGGATTTGAACCCAGGTTCCCAGAACATTGCCTGGGTATCCAGGTTAATAGTCTAGCCATTATACCTCTAGGTCATCACATCCTCTCGAGTTGATTTAGGAGCAAAAGCAGGAATGAAAATAATTATAACAGACAAATCATATGTAAGAGCAGTCCATTACTACCACTCTGTGGTGAGTCAATGTGAAGTTCCAGCATACGTCAGAGCATAATGAGCATACATCGGAAATACTCATTAAAAAAAAAACTACTGAATTATCAATGTTTCAGAGATAGTAGGAACTGCAGATGCTGGAGAATCCGAGACAACAAGGTGCAGGGCTGGATGAAGGGTCTAGGCCCGAAACGTCAGCCTCTCTGCTCCTATGATGCTGCTTGGCCTGCTGTGTTCATCCAGCCCTGCACCTTGTTGTCTCAGAGTCAATTACATTGTTTTGGCTCCAGAGTCACTTATAGGACAGACTAGATAAGAATGACATTCCCTCCCTAAAGGGTATTGAATGAGTGAACCAGATGGGTTTTTAAAATACTATTCAACAGTGATTGCATGGTTGAATGTTATATTTCTTTTGTCTGAGTCTGAGTTGCAAAGAGTTTCTCTGGAGAGTTTCTCACTGCGAAACCTAGTGAATTTTCCTACCCTATCTTACTAAATTTGCCTCAGTAATTGTCTGGTATCCTTCTATGGCATCTTTCACATCCAATCTCCTCCCTATCTCACCACACGCAGTTCCTGGAAAACTCACCACTCAGCGAATATCCTGGAATTCATGGGCATCTCTTGCTCCCATGCCATCATAAAAGCATGCAGTGCAGCTGACAGACACTGTTGGCCTGGAGCTGCCCTGCACAGTTCCTGATATTTGCCATGGACATGGCAGGCAGGAAGAATTCACTACCCTATGATGTGGAAAGGATGCAGGAGATCCTGCTGGATGGGGTGGGATTTCCTCTTGCCCCAGGACTAACCGTAGAGACAAGTAGAGGTGGGGAGGCAGTGGCCTAGTGGTATTATGGATGAACTGTTAATCCAGAGACCCGGATAAGATTCTGGGGACCTGGGTTCGAATTCTGCCACGGCAGATGGTGGAATTTGAATTCAATAAAATATCTGGAATTAAGAATCTAATGATGACCATGAATCCATTGTCAATTGTCGGGAAAAACCCATCTGGTTCACTAATGTCCTTTAGGGAAGAAAGCTGCCATCCTTACCTGGTCTGGCCTACATGTGACTCCAGATCCACAGCAATGTAGTTGACTCTGAACGGTCCTCTGGGCAATTAGGGATGCACAACAAATGCTGCCTGGCCAGCGACGTCCTCGTCCGGTTAATGAATAAAAAAAAATGACACCGGACCATGTCCACGTTTTCCACTCCTGTTAAAGCACACTCCGCCATCTGGAGGAATGTACAACATCGTAGGAAGCAGGTCAATGTCCTTCTCCATTCTACTAACGTAAATGTCATCATCTTCTCTCCAATGAATTAGACTCACTCTATTTCTGCAACTATACCCACCTCCCACTAAGCTTCATGTTCGACCACACTCATTATTGCTTGCAACATTTTCTCTCACTTGCCATCATCAACCTCAACCCCCTAACCACTAACCCCGGCATGCCCTCTGCAATGCCTATTCACTCAGTCAGAAAATGTGGCAGAAGTAATAGCTGCACCACCCACTTTAGTCTTTTGTATTACATTCCTCTCTCATTCAATGAGGAAAATTGGCCACAATAAAGCTAAAGACTCAAGACAAATGATATCCTGCCGATCATTCAGCTCCTCATCCTTTATGAGAGGTTCCTGACACTGACTGCCTCGATCAGGGCCTGGGATGGTGTTGGAGGCTGCCCTTGACTTACTGTGCAGGAAACGCTAAGCAAAAGACTGCTGTCAAAAGTGACAAGCTCCTTGGCTTTGAGTCTATGCTAAACAGCAAGACAAGTTGACTGCAATATGAGCTTGGTATTGCTGGTTGAGGGGGCAAAGTGCAAAAAGGCAAGTCAAAGTAATGCAGCACAGGGATGCTTTGAGCATCCAGGTAGGGTCAAAGTGAATGAGTGCTAGGACAGCATTCAGTACATGAGCGTTCAGTACAGCGTGTCCCTGAGCACAAAGTGTCCTTGCTGTAGAGGTAGAATGATACTTGACAGTGCAGCCTATGATACAGTAATGAAGTGTAGAAGTAACCTATAAGTAAATCGGAGATGTGCCAAGATATGTCTTAAAGGCTGTCACATGTGATACACCAATGTAGTAGACATAAGGTGCATATGGCTGATGCCTGTTGTGTGTCCTGAGATATTGGTGCCTGGGTTCAAACATGGAGATTGCTCTGAACAATTAACTAGCTGAATCTGCCAGGTGCTTGTTCTGTTTTCTTTGTTGAGTTTTCTCGACATCCAGCTTATGTGATGAGTTTGGGTAAAAGGGGTCTTAATATTAATAAGGCAAGCTGTGATATTAACAAGGCAATTAATAATCAATTGTGACCGTCAATTGGAATCTCATTACTCCCTAGTGAGAATCTTGCCATGTGAAAATCATAAAATGTGGAACAAGGTGGTGGCAAAACTGAAATGGGCCTTGCCTCACTTGTCACCTTATTTAGCCACACATCTTGCCTTAGGCCACCTTGCTCAAACTAATAAGATTCTGCTCATCGTCGCCATTTGATTTGCTTTTAATTTCAGATTTTTATTCAAGTCAAACTTATCCATCTTCTATGGTAGGATTTGAACACATGTCTCAGCAGATTAGCCCGGGGTTCTGGATTACCACTCCATTGGCACTACCACTATGCCACTTTGTAATTAATTGGCCGCTTAAGGGCCTCAGCTCACCACCTCACTGATAATCTGCCTTACTAGCAGACGAGAATGGTGGCTAGTTTCCCAGTTGGGAATGAATCAATCTCAGGGTAATTGGAACCATTGGGGGAAAGGGGGTGGCCTCCAAAAGCCACCTCGTTCCTTTGGCTCCAACACCCTCGACCCTCGTCATGTGACCCTAATTCTATGGGAAGAGTATTAACACTACTTAACTTTTTGCCACTGTCCCTCTGAGCAGTGAGCTTCAACCAGAGGAGTTTTGGATTCAGAGGCTGCAGGCCTCTGACTGGCCATCATCTTGTTGCAACCCAAGATGCCAGTGGCTTCACCTGTGATTCGCCGATAAATCCGCTGATGTTTACCAGTCAGCTTTCAGTGGGCTGATTGGCAGGTTTTCTCAGTTTGAGGGCAGTGAAATAGTTGCCAGCTAATGCACTCACCCCAAACTTAAAAATAGAAAAATTCTGGCATATACAATGGACAATTCTGTGTCTGTCCCTTGTATTTGCACTGTGAATCAGCAGGTCACAAAGCCAGTTTGCAACATCTTCCTCCTCCCTTGGCTCTTCTGTATATCTTACAGGCTGTGCAGACTTGGTTAGGGGAGGAAAGGGTCAAAAATATGAGCAATTTGCATGTTGTATAATTGTAATTCTGGTGTAAATAAGCAGTGTCACGACTAGACCAAAAAAGTTAACTCTGCTTTCTTTCCACAGATGCTCTCAGACCTGCTGAGTTCTCTAGCAATTTTTGCTTTCATTTCAGATTTCAAAATCCACAGTTCAATAGTAAGCAGCTGTTGCTCTTAGTTGAAGGCACACTAATGAAGGAACATAATTTTAAGATGAAGGGCATGAGGTTTAGAGGAGATTTGAGGAAAAATGTTTTCACCCAGAGGGTGATGAGCATCTGGAATGCATTGCCTGGGAGTGTAGTAGAGGCAGGAAACTTCACAACCTTTAAAAATGACTTGGATGAATACTTGAAATGGCATAAATTCAACCTATGGGTAAAGTGCTGGAAGGTGGGATTAGTGTAGATAGCTTGATGAAGATCAATGGGCCATAGAACCTCTTCTTGCTGTTTTGACTCTGACTATGAACTGAAGAATTTTACCAAAAGTTTGTTTAGCCTATATAACTGATTCTATTGTTTAAACCTGTCTTTAGGCCCTATCCAGACTGTTATCATCTCATTGGAACCAACTAATAATCCACAATCACTTGTTGCTAGGGCATTGTAGATATCAATTACACAGGAAACAGGCTTGGATATCATAGAAAATGATAAGTCAGGAGCTTCTACTGAGGCAACTACTGTACAGGTACAAGAACAAATACTGAAGGAATGCATTTAGTGATACTCTTGAATGAGTTAGTATCAGTGTCTTAGAATTTTCTTTACAGTGTACAATTTCCCGTTGGTTTTTACTCACATGGGACTGTCAGTTGTTGGTTTAACTGATAAATTTGGGAGAGTAGCCTCCATAAGTTCATTAAATCTGGAGTTTCCAACATTTTTTACAACCTGGAAGACAAATACATACATCAAAAATAGAATCCCTCTTCAAAAATCATGAAGTGACCCTTCCTTTATTGGAAGACCAAAAAAAACAAGTTATTACCTATTCAAGATAATGTTATGAATTTGATGTGGTAAATGTGGTAAAATCTTGATAAATTTGCATCCCTGGGTGAAATCTAGGCTGGACGGTAGGGAGACAACTTTATTTGGTGAATTGGTGGAATATCAGGACTCTCTGTATTTCTGCCTCCACTGGAATTAAGTTCTGTGTGGGAAGATTCTCTGCATGATCTTCCTATCCTGCCACCAATTAAGGCCCTTAAGTGGTCAAGTGATGATCTGCCAGGGATTGCTTTAGGGCATATTCCCAATTTATGCCAGCACCACCAATTGGAAACTTTATCCACTCACCACTATGTTAGCATGGAGCTCATGCAGAGCATTTATAGCCCCATTTAGGTCCAGTCAAAAGCTCCTCTATGCGATATCAATTGTCTAGCTTAGTCCCCATTTTTAAGAAATATCTATGTTTCACTATGATTACTTTTCCATTTTCCACAGGAACCATCCTTATAGCCCGAAGCAGACTGTCAACCTGTGTCAAATTACGATTAATTTGTGTATTTTAGATTGTCAATGACTTAAACTTGGTTGAGACCACCTAAACTCATTTCACATAGGAACACTCATGCCATCAATCACATCTGGATGTAAATAGGGATCCCTGAAGCTAAAGTAGAGTTCATTTCACTGCATTATCATCTTAGTTTTGGTGATAAATACTCTGCCAATTTCAAAATGAATGTGAAATTGTCTGCAGTTTTAAGTTATTAGAAAACACATTTATTACAAATGATCTCAGGTTTGATAATAAACTGAAATAAATTGTAGCTACCATTTTGGAGAGAGCAAAGAAGAATAGAATATCAAAGTCAGGACTTGATGATTTTCAGGTCTCAATTCAACACCATATTTCTGTCATCTATGAAATGCAATCTTCAAATGTTGTTGCCCTAACTGGTCAGGTGCTGGGTTCGATCTCGAACTAGTGGTGCTGAGCTCTCCCCGGAGGTGGGAGCTACCAGCTGAGCACATCAACCATAGGGAACAACCGCAATGGGTCCTGCCCACTACCTTGCTGAAAAGAAGAGATAACATATCGGATGGCTAGAAGCCTCACCATACAAAAGTGGCCATTATGGTCAAATAAAAAGGTATTATGCTCATTCCACAACAAAACACTCTACTGCCAAGAAACTTTTATAATTTAAAAAATACCATGTGCACTAACGAGCATCATAGATTACAGATTGGTGATTTGTAAAGGCTGATGCTCCCCAGCCTGGTAACAAACACCCCCAGGAGTTTAATGGGTTGTTAACTGGAGGCAAGCAGGTTTCCAACTTCACTAGCTTCCTGCCCGTGCTTTATTCCAGTGCATCCCAGAGGCACCAGCACACTGACACCAACCAGGAGTGCAATTGTCAAGCGTAGCCGCTTGTCTGCTCACCCCGATGTGTGATTGAACGTCCAAACTCAAAGTAGAAAATTCTGTAGATGAATAGCAAAACATTTACTTCCTAACTGATGAAAGGTTTTGCCAACATATTAAACTGTCTTTACTTGTAGATTTTGTGAAGCACTTCTTGACTAAAATTTGAAATATCATTCAATTTTTCAGTTGTCTATTTTAGGCTGTCTGGGAACGTTTTATAATTTAGGGGGAAAACAAAGTCCAGACACATACATTTTAAGGCACACTTTGAAAAGACCTTGGTATCACAAAGTATTTTGCATACTAGTTATTATCCACACCGATTGAAGTCCCTTTCCTCACAACTACCATTGAACTGAAATAGTTAGGAACTGTGGTGTCCTACTTATCAATGAACTCAGCTTCTGACCTCTTAATCTCTCTATCTTTGATGTCCAATTTCACCTCTGTGGTATCACCTGCCTTTGCCCTCAACTCATTTACTGCTGAAACAGTAATCATGCCTTTGTCACCCCCACAAATTTGACAATTTTAATACTCTCATGGTCAACAATCTATCCTTTACCATTTGTAAGCTTCAGCTCATTCAAACTGTTCTATCACAGCATCTGAAGAAAAAAAACATGACAATATGTAGACTATTGCTTAAGTTGAAAAAATCCATTAAGTGCCTTAAATCATTTCAAAGATATGATAGCATGTTACATAAATAAAGGCAATTCTTAAGTTTTTCCATCTAATGTCACTGCATATGCAATCCTGTGGCTCAGCATGCATCTGTTAATCTGTAACTCAACTTGTTAAACTGAAATCTCTACCCCAAATCTGATTCATTTTTCAACATACTGGGAACCAGGAAGGACATGCTTGAAAATCATTTTATGAAAGAAGATTCACATTAGTTCAACATTTAGATGTAATTTGACCTAAAAGGCCTTTGAGGATTGGAAGGTATTAGCATGGGGAATATCCAGGAAATGCATCAAATTTCTCTCAAATTATATCCTGGGAAGGGATAAAATTCCAAATACAATAGACAACAAAATTAACTCAAAATATTCTTTGATCCAGAGTAGTCAGCAAAAATGAAAGAAGACTGGCATTGTATTATGTTTGGATAAAATGCAAAAATCTTGATCAGCCACTTCTATGACTGACTGCATTTCATTTAGCAACAAGTAACATTTTGCTTGCTGAACCACCAATACATGTACATTTATTGCTGATCTTATAACATTTGAGATAAAGATGTCATTTTGTAGTAATTTAACGAGGTCAGCCAGATTAACCTGGACCAATCAGGGAGCCCTGGCTGACAGATATAAACAGGAATGTCACAGGTTCTGTTCACTCTGACAGCTGACACTGAGGAAGCCCCACCAGTGTCAAGTACTATGCATATGTAAATAAAGGGTGACTTGGTAACAGGATACTGGCCTATGTGGAGTTATTTCAATTTTAACACTGAAGACATATGTAGAGATAGGAGAGGTTGTTAAAACTTTAAAAATAGAAAATCTGGTGCCAACTTACCTCAAATGCAGCCACTTCAGGTTTTATAGGGCGCTTTTGTTTTATTTACTTGTGGGACATGGGCATCGCTACCTGGTCAGCATTTATTGCTTATCTTTAGTTGCCTTTAAGAAGTGGTGGTTGTATTAATTGTAATGAGGTCAGCCAGCTGGACATTATAGAGATAACAAGGTGTAGAGCTGGATGAACACAGCAGGCCA
>NC_063350.1:6273848-6314389 GCF_021869965.1 Rhincodon typus
TTAAGAAGGGGTGGCTGTATTAATTGTAATGAGGTCAGCCAGCTTGACATAATAGAGATAACAGGGTGTAGAGCTGGATGAACACAGCAGGCCAAGCAGCATCAGAAGGACAGGAAGGCTGACGTTTCGGGCCTAGAAGGGTCTAGGCTCGAAACGTCAGCCTTCCTGCTCCTCTGATGCTGCTTGGCCTGCTGTGTTCATCCAGCTCTACACCTTGTTATCTCAGATTCTCCAGCATCTGCAGTTCCTACTATCTCTGGATGGTATAGAATAAAAGTTCCCTGATTGGGGTTGTTAATCAGGTCCAATCAGAGAGCCCTGGCTGTCATATAAAAAGGGTGACTATCAGAGATACTGACACTCTGGTATCTGACTCTGAATGAGGCAGTACTGTAGTCAAGGATTGTTCATGTGTAAATAAAGGGTGACTTAGTGATGGGATACTGGTTTCTGTGGAGTTGTTTCAGTAGTGAGCTGCCTTCTTGAACTGCTGCAGTCTATGTGCTGTAGGTAGATCCACCATAACTTTAGGGAAAGAATTCCAGGATTTTGACCCAGTGACACTGAAGATATGCAACAAAAATAATTGTTAAGTTGACAAGGACTTTGGGAACTAGTACTTTTGGGTTGTCTGTTATGCCTCCTCGCCCCATACTCTCCCTTTAAATACTACAGTCATAGTAATTGCTCGGTAGAATGCTATTTACCTTCAGTAATACATACTTATAAATGGTGAATTAAAATCACTAAGATAAAACTAGAAAGAATCTCACCAAGAGTTCAGAAGTCCCAAGCTTGTCTAGTGACAGGGATTGTATCCGAGAATAATGTACACCCATCTCTCGGTGAATTCCAGAACATTCTATACATATCAATATTCCAAGATTTGTAGAAAGCCAAGTTGGACCTGCAAAAAAAAGTAAGCAGATTGTAAGCTCTTAATGCTCACTATTACACAACTGATTCAATATAAATCTAGAGTGCTGTGCAAATCAGGTCAGCATACATTCACGTCAGCAATGCTCCAAAATAGTGCTGAGAAAGAAGAAACCTCAAGTAATGATCATTTCCAGCTACAGTAATTTATATAATTGAATCCTATTATTTGATAATTCTCAACATGCAAATTATTTGCTTGGATGTATATTCTTCCAAGCACACCAAAGCTTGGGTAATCTTTTCTGTTTCTCCCAGGTAAATGCATTGGCAAATGCTGTAACAGAAAATACACAAAGTTACATTAAGGAATTGCTGAATGCATAACAATGAACCAGCGGGATAGTACACATGGCTTTGTGTATGAATCTTTGGGGCACATTCCCATTGTGATTCTTGCAGAAGGCCCAGGAGAAATCAATGAAGCTGTTAGCGATGGTGTAAAAGATAATCAAGAGGAAATAAATCCTTTGAAAAAAAGAGGCGATAATATGTTTGGTGCCTTGTAAATAGCTTTAATTTCTCTCATTATATCTCTTATTATCTGATATCAGTATCATTTTTCCCATTTAACCTTTAGCTGTCCTGCATTTATACACTTAATAGGCCATTCTAGTTCTTTTCTTGTAATTTTTTCTTACCTCTTCCTCTTTGTTCCCAATATAAATGTTGCTTACTGGTAACATCTTTCAGCATTGCTTCACAGTTGGGTACAGATCAAAATTAATAGAATGTTTCCTTTGCTTTGCATTTAAATCAAAATTCCAGAGGAGGAAATCTTTGCAGCAGCAATAAAATATTTCAATTTAAGTTTCTGAAATCCTTGTGAGAAGCAGAAATCAGTACATTAATACCTATATTGTTTCTTCAGCCGTTTTTATTCCTCACCTGCTGCCCCACAGTCACAGCACTCGTTATTCCCTGGCATATGCTGGACATCTTCAATGATGGCTTTAGTCAGATCTTCAATACTGTTTTCAGCATCACTGTGGTGTTCACGAAAAGCCACGTTTAGAGCTTCTTGCTTGCAATTCGTTAGAACTGAGATCCACCTTCACATAATACAGAAAGAGTCAAACATTAAACACATGCCATTAATATTACACTGGCCACTTCAAATATCTGCCTAGTTTCTCAATTGCAAACAAAGAGGTAGCTTCTGCTATCCTGATCATTTAAACTGATGTCCAGAAAGCAGTAATATACAGAAAATGTAATACTACACGATAAATTGAAAGGTATAAAGCTACAGATCTAAATATGGAACATTAATTATTTGATTGAAAATTAAGATCTTTGATTCTGTCTGGCTCTCCAATGACATTATGAGTGATAATTTTTAACCTTGCTGCTTGACAGAATGAGTGTGAAGGCAGTAATAAGGGCCCATGGGACTGTCCTGCATGAATCTTGATGCTTGTCTGTGAGTTTAAATCTTTGGCAGAACTGAAGTCCCTTTTAAATATGCAAAGTGAGATCATTTGAAGTCTCATAATCTGACTATAGTTCTAACTAGTGTCCCACAGGTTAAATGGATCCATACAGTCCTTGTGAGGCCAATAAGTTATTTTCTAGCTTCTCTTAAACCTTTCTCTGCATTTTTTCATACACATGAAATTTAAGCGATCTGGCTACGACAGAAAGCATGATCATTAGAACACAAAAAGGAGCAGGAGCTTCAAACATCGGAACATCTTACTGCGAGAGGGGAAATAACTGTGGTTATTGTTGGTTATTCTTGATGGGAAAGACTTTAAAAACAATTGACAAAAATGTGAAAAATTTAAAAGGCATACCAAATTGGAGATGATGAAAACTGAGAGAAGAGAGATGTTGTGGACGTAAAATTATTCCAGGGTAGGGGGAAATGGCTCATCCCCATCCCCTCAAAAGAAAAATCAGTGGCTGGCCAACAGGCCAATTAGAAGCTCGCACTAAAAGCATAAAGTGCTGTGGGCAGCTTAAAAAAGCTCCTCGTGGGATTTCAGCCCCTCTACGGGATGAAATCCCACTCAGCTGACAGATCTAACGGTCCTGGCTGTGTAACAGCTGTGTCGTAGGCCTCCTGCGACTGCAGACAGGCTAATCCAGGAGGCCACATTCACTGAGATCCAACTAAGCTCGGGGGCTAGATGCTGGTGTTTTTGGCAACTGGTTAGGGATTGGAAAGCTGACTAGCCACCTGACCTATATGACATGCTGCTCCCATCTGCACAAAAGACACACAGAGGGGGCATGTAATATCCAGTCCCGTAATTTCATTTAACTTCTGTCAGATGGCAATAGGTAATATAGCCAG
The DNA here is from genome assembly GCF_021869965.1 of Rhincodon typus. Classification (NCBI taxonomy): domain Eukaryota; kingdom Metazoa; phylum Chordata; class Chondrichthyes; order Orectolobiformes; family Rhincodontidae; genus Rhincodon; species Rhincodon typus. The sequence goes on from NC_063350.1 coordinate 6,277,084, forward strand.
CTACCAAACTGGGGACTAGGAAAACTCAAAGGCATGTATAGTGGCTGACCATTACGTATTCTTTCTGACATTCCTTCTACTGACTTTATACCTATACTGAGCATTGCTGTAAAATATACACATTTTGTCAAAGCTTTTCATCTTACATTCATTAGGGTAATTTGCAACAATTACCAATGTAAGAGGAATGTTGGCAAGTAGCCTCTGATTGGCAGAGGCATTGCCATGGGATGCAGCATTAGGATGATGACTGACACTTAACTACCAAGATAGTAGGAACTGCTGATGCTGGAGAATCTGAGATAACAAGGTGTAGAGCTGGATGAACATAGCAGGCCAAGCAACATCAGAGGAGCAGGACAGCTGACGTTGCGGGTCTGGACCCTTCTTCCAGACCTGAAACGTCAGCTTTCCTGCTCCTCTGATGCTGCTTGGCCTGCTGTGTTCATCCAGCTCTACACCTTGTTATCTCAGTTAACTACCAAATTTTGTTTGCATTTTAAACCAGGTTAGGTGACTTGGATTGGCCAAGGCATAGCCTGTTTTGCTGAGCTGAATCTGCATTCTCCTCTCTTTAACAGCTAAATAAAACAGAAATGTGAGTGGTGAAAGAGGAAAACTGGGGAAGGTTTACCTGGAAATAACTGTTGTAGGTTTTAGGCTTGTTGACATCATACAATTGGGAATTGAGGATGAGAAGATAAACGTATAAAATCCTCTCCAACTGATCGATGGTTAATGTAAGCAATGCAATAATGTCAGATATTCACAGATTTGTTAACTAGGTTTTATATTTATTTAAGCCTTACATAGTATATTAAACATAGGAAAACTGATATGATTTAAAATGTGATAGCAGCATAGCAATAGTAGTGTGGGGATATGTTGCTGTTACAGATTGTGGCTGAATGCAATTCTGCTGCTGCTGATAAGACCTAGCATCCACGCTATGGACTGAGTTGCTAGATCTTTTCAAAATCTATCACTTCGTCTCCACAAGTACTGTGTGGTAGTTATACTTTCATGGACAAATGAATTTGGTATAGGTTGACTATTAGTTCCCTTATCATCTGGTAACAGGCCAAGTCTGGCAGCTATGTCCATTAGGACTAAGCCAGTTCCATCCGTAGTGGCAGTATCAAACGACTCCTGGTAATGGACATTGTCATCTGCCACCCAGAGCACATTCTGTGCCCTTGCCCCCCTCAAAGTGTCCTCCAGTTGGTGTTCAACTTGAAGAAGAACTGATTCATCCACTAAGGGAAGTGTAGAAGTGTAGTATATGGTAATCAGCAGGACATTTCCTTTGCCTTGAATTGAATAAAGCTTTCTAGAATGTGGTCAGAAACATGAAATCAATGTATATATTGAATTTTTAATAATTTATGAACTATTTACATATGCGTCAAAAGCACACAGTCAAGTATATATAGCTGTACTGATACAAACTTGGATCTCTCAATTATGATACTATTTCATTCCATGGAGCTCTAGCTTCATAACCCTTTCTGCAATCTACTAGCTACATACAACAATTCATGATTGGACAGCTCTCTACTTACGCCATGCAATCCTGCTCATCATCTGCTAGGAAATGATATGTGCGGTTATCTAAAAGCAAAACACAAAATAACATTACACTAAGTTAACTGAAGGACATAAAGCAACAATCCCATGGCACTATCTGAACATGTTCACATTTGAATTTACAGGCATAAACTGAAAATTATTTAATTCAGGTTCAACATCCATTGGATCTCTGCACAAATGAGCTTAAAGCTCACGTACTTAGTGAAGCGCCATTTACCAGATACTGTACTGGGAACCCAATACTTGTTAGGAAGTCCATAATTCAAGCTTTACTAATTTAAAAGTTGCCTCACTGTGGAATTCAAAATTATGTCACAAATATCCTTTAATTATGTTAACTTGAGGTTCCCCTTCAGAAAGAGAAAAACTTGACAAATTGTTGGGTAGCTCCTGAATTAGCATAATCAGGGCTGAGTTTCACAAGTGTATACACTATAAGTAGAGGTTAGTATTCTTGTTTAGTGGTCTACGTGATTTTCTGTCCTTTAAAATGGATGGAAAAATTACGTAGCCTGCATTCTGGGGGCGTGTAATCACTGTTGCTGGTGTGCATATTATGAAAACTTGTATGGCATGGTAATCCACATGTCTGGATCCCCACCCAGCAGATAATGAAATTTAAATTCAATTAATAAATCTGGTATTAAAAGTTTGTCTAGCAATGACAATTAAATCGTTGTAGATTGCCGTAAATACCCATCAGGGAAGTAAAAATCTGCAATCTGGTCTAGTGAATCACCAGTTCTGGTTGCTGTGCAAGTCCAGATCCATAGCAAGGTGGTTTACTCTTAAAAGCCCTCCGAGTTGGCTTAGCAAGCTGATCAGTTGTATCTAACCTCAACAAAGTCTAAATAAAATGAATGAAACTAGATAGACAATCGAGCAATGAACAAAGCACAGGAAACAGCAATGGCAAACTCAGCCCTGTTAACCTCACAAAATCCTCTCAAACATCTCAGGCCTTGTGACAAAATTGGGAAAGCAGTCCCACAGATCAGTCAAGTAAAAGCCTGACGTTTTCTTAAGATGTGATAATGTCAGAATGACTATGTCCGGTACATGACCATTACCATCTCGAGGAAGGAATTGCCCTATGTGTCATCATCACTGACTCCAACTTCATGAAGTCACATGGTATCAGGTCAGACATGGACAAGGAGACCTCCTGCTGATTACCATATACAGCACATCCCTCAATGGATGAATCTGTTCTTCTCCAAGTTGGACACCAATTGGAGGTCAAATTGAGGGTAGTAAAGAAACAGAATATGGTGAATGCTAAAGTTGACCACCAAGAGTCACTTGGTAGCAGCATACTCACTGAGCTGGCTGAGTGTTAGGGTTCCCACAACAACACAATAAAGGAACACAAATGTGACAAATAACATGGAGAACCATCTCTCAGGATACTATCACACGTATCAATATTGCAACATCTGACTACTAAAAGGAAAAAAAAGACAAACCTTGATCTCAAACACATTAATCAACATAAATCATGAAGTAATGAATAAGTGCCATACAAAAACTGGGGAAAGAAAATCAAATGATAGTTCATACGTGAAATAAGATCAAAGCACTTTTTATCTTCCAAACTGGGTTTCACTTGACAGGTTAGCAGGTTGAGCTTCGCTGGCTGTCGGTTGGGCTGGGGGAAACAGAAATAAAAGATTTTAAGGTGACACATCCTACAATTTCATTGACAAGACACAACTTAGAAGACAATCAAATCCAATGACATTATATTATAACTGATGTCTCTTAATGTTTCAGTAGGCAAATATTTCTCAGAATAAGAACGTTCCGAATGCACTCTTACCCTTAGTTCAGGGGCATTGAAGGCAACTGGAACATCTTCATGCTAATCCTTGATCTACTTAAGGAGTGCCAGGCATTGGTAGTATCCCTCCCTGGGCCAGAAGGCCTGTGTTGAAGCCCCACCTGCCCTGGAGGTGTGTCATTGCACGTCCGAGGTGGTTATTAAAATAACTAGTGACTGTTTGGGCGCCACGACTAATATGAGGACTGTGGAAAGGAAAATAAAATCTACCAACTTGCCAATACTGATTGCTGACCAAGGACTTTCAATGAAAGCCTATGTGTGTAATATGAATATCAGATTTGGCTGTTTGGCACTCCATACTTAAGTGACAAAAGCATAGTCATCAATCCAAGCCTTTCACACAATTGTCTAAAGTAATACTGGGGGAAGCAATAACCTAGTGGTATTATCACTGGACTGTTAATATAGAGAACTGGATAACATTCTGGGGACCTGGGTTTGAATCCTGCTATGGCAGATGGTGGAATTTGAATTCAATAAAAATACCTGGAATTAAGAATCTAATGATGACCATGAACCCATTGTCAATTGTCAGAAAAACCCATCTGGTTCACTAATGTCTTTTAGAGAAGGAAACTGCCATCCTTACCTGGTCTGGCCTACATGTGACTCCAGACCCACAGCAATGTGGTTAACTCTTAAACAGCCCAATGGGCATTTAGGGATGGACAATAAATGCCACCTGGTCAGTAACGCCCTCATCCCATTAACAAATAAAGAAAAAAAAACTAAGACATTAACTTTATTTATCTTAATATTTTTAGCTCTGGCTTACTGTCTGCAAGTTAAATACAGAATATTTTACAGTTGTAACTCTCAGGAAAACTACTGTTTCCATTTAGATGTTAGCATTGGCTCCGTGTCCGAGGGTTCAAACTCCACTTCAGGTTTTGAGCACATAATTGAGGCTAACTTTCAGCAGAATAATTACAGGAGATGGCATTATGGGAGGTGCCATCTTTCAGATAACTTATTTAACCAAGGTTCCCATCCCTTCATCATGGAATCCACAGAATCCCTACAGTTTGTGGAAGCGGGCCATTCAGCCCATCAAGTCTACACTGACTGTCCAAAGAGCATCCCACCCCAATCCACCTCCTACCCTATCCCTGTAACCTTTCCCATTAGTTTAAAAGAGCAACTGAGTTATCATATCAGTGTTCTTCAATTAACATCACATTAAACAAATCAGCTTGTTATTAATGATATGGCTATGCCCTGTTTGGATGCTAAAACTGTCTATGCAATTATGATGTAAAACACTGCACTTCAAAATTAACTGAGATTTTAAGAGATGCCAATTTATTGCTACTATGGGTTGAAGAATTATCTTCAGTCAGAAATAGAATTGCCATTATACAATGTCCTCTCAATTCTCTTCGGGGTAGATATAACAGAGTATATGGTTAATACTAAAAATAAATGTACATTTGGCACGCTCCCCAATACTGTCAGGAATGTAAAACATTTTATTTATGTACTTATTAATTTGGATTTTGCCTAAACCAAGAAACAATATTACCATGTGAATAGTGTTTGTTTGGATATGGAGAATACTCAGAAAAGCGTTCCATAATTATGATCAGAGAATTCATAGTGATATATTAATATATTTCAACACCCTCCACCTCACTACAAGGTTGATGTAACTGAAATTGGCAGGTGAGCAGTTAAAGAGAGGAACCTTTTACCTGCTGAAACCCTGTGCACATCTGACATTTCATGATTGAATTCTGTATAGAAAGGAAGTGCTTATTAAGGCAAATTTAAATTTAGATTTTAGATTTTATTGTCACATGGTAGCCGCATACATTTGTGCAAATTATGTCAATAGAGCCCTATGCACATAACCAAGGCCTAAGCGGGTATCTCAGCTTTGCAGCAAGTTTGCAACTGGTCGCCTGAGAGAAAAGGCACTAATGTTATGTATAAAATTTGCCTTGTGGCACCAACATTTCTGATTGTCTCAAGAAACACCATGGCCTCCTGTTCCTAATGTCCATCTCTTTTCTCTGGTAGGACATCTTCCTGCCACTCAGCTGGATGCCAATGAGCAGCCCTAGCATTATCTGATCTTTGTTTGCCAGCGGCCACTTGTTATACTCTTAATGTCTATTCCTGTTAGAAAATGGACTCAGTTCATTTGAAGGAGGCGTGCAGCGACTTTCTGTTGCCTCTGATGTGCAGAAAATTAACTCACTGGAAACCAATCTGAGCTAAAGTCTACACCATCATATACAGCCACTCTATATATTTACTCACAATGGCAATTTCCTTTTAAATTTCTTAAGGTTTTCCATATTTCCTCCTAATTTACTCCTTGTTGTTCTCGGGAAAATAGTCTTATTGAATATAAAGGACTTAAGGAGATGTTATTCAGTCAGATGACTGTAAAATGATTTGCATTTTCTGTCAAACAAAACCAATAAATGATGCTCCAATCTCTTTCTCATGCTGAACTCACTGTTCCATGTGGAATGGTCAGGTAACAGTTCTTTACGATGCATTTCCTCTTCTGCCAAACTTTCCTCAACCTGAATAGGAGAAAATGCATATTATATGCTATATGAAAGAACATTTCACCTTGAAAATATTATCAAATACATTTGTAACAGCAATGCACTGTTTGGAATTCATACTCTCATCTGTAGGGTCCTCCTTGGCTCTAATGTCATGATAGCAAATACCATCTGTAGCAAACCATATTCACCTTATTGCTTTGTCTAATTTTTTACTCATCCACTGGTTGTTAAAGGCTGGATGATGCTGACTCTGCTGAAGACTGTACTACTGCCTCTTTTCCTACACTCCACATTTGTGCCACCACTTGCTCTGACTTCACAATTAAGTTTAACTGCAATCTGCATCACCTGCACTGTTGACAGCATCTCCAGTTAGAGACAGTCCTGGAGTAATTCTGTCTCGTAGTTGAATGACGTGGTCATAGTGTCAACATCAGACAGGACACAAGGATGAGGCAGAAATTCTTGCAGCTCAACATGGACAAAGTCAACATTTCAGAAATTCTGTGCCTTTGCCTTTAATCCCTAATTTCTTCATGTGTGCAATCTAAACTGTGTTTAAAACCTCTCATTCAATCCAAGGCTATCTTCTTCCAGTTCTGAAATATAGAAACAAAGGAAATAGGAGTGGGAGTAGACCAGACAGCCCTTTGAGCTTGCTTTGCCATTCAATATGATCATGGCTGATCATCTTACTCAGGTCTGAGTCCTAACTGTGAAGCAACTTGGGATGTTCTGCTGCAGTTAAGTTGCTTCATAATGCAAGTTGTTGTTTATGGCTTAGTGAGCTTATCTAAAGAGCTGTAGAGCCATAGAAAGCAAAACAATCAAAAGTTTGATATCTGTTCTGAGTTATAAGCTCTCATGCCACTCAGATGATGATATTCTTAGCAGTTAACTGTTACAGTCGCTAGAAGTGCATGCTTTTGTGCTTTCAACAAAGACATGACAATACCCCAACAGACAGACATCTGATAACATTGATTATCAAGGTAACATGTGAATAATAGTTATACAATCAGAAAATTCTGGATACGGTCAGCAGGTCAGGCAGCATTTGTAGAGAAAGGAACCGAGTTAATGGGATGAATCATTCAGACATTGAATATTTTCAGCAGTCAGATCAATACTTTTAAAAATTTAATCTATTTTCTAATCAGCATGTTCAGGGGTGTTACTGCACACTTCTGGAGTAGGTAGGACTTGAACTTGGGTCTCTTGGTCTAGGGTTGGGGACACTACCTCTGTGCCACAGAACCCTAAAATTTGGAGGGTTCTGTCCCTTGGTGGTTTTGAACCACCAATCTTCCGGTTAACAGCCGAACACACTGATCTATGAGAATTAAAGACTGTTCTATATTTTCTGAAAAACTTGCTCAGAGATGTTATTACACACGTCTGGAGAAGGTAAGACTTAAATACAGGTCTCCTGGCTCAGAGGCAGTCAGACTACCACTGCAATACAAGAGCCCCGTCATGACCATTTTTAGGTCCTGACCTAATTCTCAGCAGCAGTGCAGCTTGTGAGATAACTTGTCAGGAAGTGTCCAATTAAAAGACCCCCCTCAGGGATGTCATTCAACTGGGGACTACTTACTGCAATCAACAGATTGCAAGAAAATTGTAGAGAATCTCAGACATGCTGATTTGCATCTTTTAAAAATTTAATCTATTTTTCCTAACCAACCTGTTCAGAGATGTTATTTCATACCTCTAGAGCAGGTGGGACTTGAACACAGGCCTCTTGGCCCAGGGATAGGGACTGTACCTCTGTACCACAAAAGTCCCCCAGTTTGCATCCTATAGTGGTAGATTTCATTAATTTGTCATGTCCATATTGACTTCTGTTATCTGACAAACTGCAGTCACAGTGGAGATCTAGTGTGACACCAATAAAGTCCTACTTGCACCAGAAAAGTGCAGTTAATTAGTTGTTTATAAGCCTTAATTGGCTTCCCACTGCTGCTAGGTGAATTATTGTTACCACAGCAAAGCAAGATCTGCGAACAGTGCATGGAGGTAGGAATACATTCAGAACCAGCAAAACCCCTTTTCTCAGTGATTTTATCAGTCCTTCCTATCTCCAGTTCCCTGGGAAAGTTCCCTAGAATGTTTCACATTGATGACCGCTCATCAAAAGTTAAATAATGACAGGTTTGAAGCAAGAACAAAAGGAAGGGAAAATGGGAATCAGGGTAAAAGTCAAAAGAGAAGCCCCATGATACCATGGGAAGCAGAAGGAATTAAAAGACAACAGAAATGGTGATACACGGCGAAAGGAGATGGTAATGCGATAAATAAAGAAACGAAACCTGGGTCTAGTGCAGGAATATAGATACTTTCTAATTAACCTATTCAGCAATTTTGTTCCATGCATCTGGGACAGGAGTGTCTTGTATGAAGGACTCCTGGATCAGAGGTCAAGACATTACCACTGCACCACAAGAGCCCTAGAGGAGGGATGTAGGAATAACAGAATCAGTGTTAACAGCTGTTCAGAAAATGGACAAAGAGATTATAGCCCGAAATTGATTAACTCAAATTTAAGTCAAAAGTTTGTAAAGTATCTCATTGTTCCTTGGGCTTAACCTCTAATGATCACTGGAACACGGTCGGTGATTGAGAATGAAAAGTCCAGATTTGGAGATGGAGAGAGATTTAAAATGACAGGTAACGGGAAGAACTAAAATTTTCCAAAATGATAACCCAATCTACATTTGGTCTTTGCAATGGAGAGGGCATCACATTGTGAGTAGCGAATACAGTGTATTAAATAGAAGAAGTACAAATAAATTGTTGTATTATCTTGAAAGAATGACTGAGCCTTAAACAGTGTGAAGGGAGGATCCTAAAATTGCATCACCTGTGCTTGCAAAGGAAGGGGAGTAGGTGTTGGTATTGCTTGAGGAACGGACTAGACTGTTGCAGAGGAAACTGATCCTTTTGAATTCCCATCCCTGTGGTTGATTGGAGCCTTGATTGCAACTGCTCCATTTCTCACTTCTCTCATTCTTTCCAGTCCCTCCCAGAACCACGATAGAATTTCATTGACATTATCAATTCCACTTTCAGCAGTTCATTCTTTGCAAGTTTTGCCACTTCCTCCATGATTTCACCACCAAACACATTCTCCCTCCCCTTTCTTGACAGGACCATTGCCCGCTATGACACCTGACTGTCTCCTCAAACCTCCTTTCTTCATTATAATCATTCACCTAATTTCATCTTAACTGACTACCATTTCAATGAAGCTTGAGGAAGAGCACTTCATGTTGTAATTAGTAATTTTTGTACCTTTTAACCAACATTGAGTTCAACCAATTCAAATCATAACCTCTGCCCCCATTTTATTCAGAAAGCAACAATTGATAATGATACTGAAATTCTGATTTAAGCATTTCCTAGCTCCATCTTTTGTTTTTACCTTGTTCCAGTAACTTTCCTTTCACCTTGCACCACCATTGCTTTTGTCATCTAATCTCATTTTCTTTCCATCATATCACAGACTTCCTCTTTTGTTCTTCCTCTCTTCCTTCCGGTGCCTTCTTACTTGCTTAAAGGGTGTTACACAACTAACATTTCCAGTTCAATTGAAAATCATTGATCTTAAATTTTAGTTCTATTTCTTTCTGCACAGATGTTGTCTGACACATTGAGCATTTCCAGCATTTCAAAATTTTAGTTCAAAATTTCAGCATCTGCAATATTTTGCTTTTGTGCTCGTGAATAATATTTATTTGAGTAAAGCATCTAAGGTTTACTGGTACTTATTGTTTCCTATAAGGAATGAAATCTTGCAATAGAGAAATGGAGGACAGCAAAGCAAAATAAAGAGAGTTTTTTTTAAAAAAGCACTATGTATTTATATTTGTGCTCAGGAGTTTCTAAGATCAACCTTAACATATATTGCTAATAGTAGTAAAAGGCAATACTTTCAGTGGAAAGGGGTTAATACTGTTCAAATGCCTTTTTCTAAGAAAGGCTTTTGTTACATTACTTTGTACAAAAGTATTAAAACTACAAGACATTAAAAAATATAGAAGACTATAAAACACAAAAGCTCATTTTGCACAGACCTCCGTGTTTCAAAAAGATAAGTAAGTGCCTCAGGCTACTTGATCATTATAGCAATGTACTGCTTATCATTGAATAACTGAACAGTTGGTTTCCATGGCTACAATTCTGTAAATACAAAATCTGACAGCAGCAGAATGCAGCCAGTCTAAATCCCAAAAGAAACAGGGGCTCACGGAAGGCATATCCCACTGGAAGCAAATGCTTTCGGTCAACAATCTTTAAGTAGATGAAAAGAGCAGTGACACTAACCCATCACTTTTCTTATACAGGATTCCAGTTTTCTCAGTGCCATATTGCTTATTGCCCTGGAGTTGGTGCATGCTGTAAACGGACTGGCGACTCACAGAATCCTACAGGAACAGAAAATATAAACAAATGATAATAACTGATAATATCTGTAACTGCACAAAACTCTTTTTTTGAAAGAGGAGTCTCTATTCAGGGGAGCAGTAGCATAGTGGTAATGTTTCTTAACCTGTAATCCAGTGGTCTGGACAAATGATCCAGAGTTATCAGTTCAAATCCATTAAATAAAGCTGAAACAAAAAGTTATTTACCAGTAATGGTGACCATGAACTACTGGGTTATAGTTAAAAACTCATCTTGTTCACTGATGTCTTCTGGGGAAGGATATCTGCCATTCTCACTCAGTCTCGATTAGTTGTGCATCTAGACTAAGAGAAACATGACTGATCTTACATGTCCTCTAAAATGCCTTGCAAGCTATTTAGTTGTACTTAACTACTATAAAAATAATAAACAATAAAACCAGAAGGAGCATCTGATGAGTGCCCAGACACTGGAGAAAATGATCTTCAGCTGCCTCATCAATGACCTTCTTCCATCATAAGGTCAGAAGTGGGGATGTTCACTAATGATTGCACAAAATTCAGTAGCTTTAGTGTCTCTTCAGATATTAAAGCAATCCATGCCCAAATTCAGCAGGACCCGGACAATATTGAGATTTGGGCTGCCAAGCGACCAGTAACATTCATGCTACACAAATCCCCGATAATGAAGATGTCCAACAAGAGAGAAACTAACTATCGTGCCTTGATCTTCAATGGCATCCTGGGGATTACCATGCCCATAAAGTGAACTGAACTATTCATGTAAATACAAAGGCTGCAAGAGTTGGTCAAAGGCTAGGAATCATGCAGCAAGTAACTCACTCAAAGCCTGTCCACCATCTACAAGGCACAAGTCAGGAGTGTGATAGCATACTCTGCAGTTTCCTGGATGAGTGTAGCTCCAAAAGCACTCAAGAAATCAGACCTCTTGATTGGTACTGCATCCACAAACATTCGTCTCTCCATCACCAATGTTTAGTAGCAACAAAGTGAACCATCTATAAAATGCACGGCAGAAATTCACCAAAGTTGCTAAGACAGCACCTTTCAAACACAACCACCATCTAGAAGGACAAGGTCAGCAGATACATGGGAACGCCAGCATCTGCAAATTCTGCTTCAAACCACTCACCGCCCTAACTTGGAAATATATATTAATTCCTTCAATGTCGCTGGGTCAAAATTCTGGAACTCCCTCCTTAACAGCATTGTGGGTGTACCTACATCAAATTGACTGCAATGGTTCAAGAAACAAATTATCATCATCTTCTCAAGGGCAACTAGAGAGGGACAATAAACGTTGCTAGTCAGCAATGCTCTTAAATAAAGGTGCAGCCAACTCTGTCAAATATCCAATGTCCACCCAATTAACATATGGGTACATGTGCCAACATTGGGAAAGCTGTCCCACAGGCTAGTCAAACAACAGCTTGGCTAAGTCCTATTCACAGAATCAAACATGTAGTCATCATCTCAGCATTGTCTATCACCATTCCAGGTGGGTTTTATTCCATTGTCAGGACATCATTACATGTTAAATTAGACAAAATTACAGGTCAACGGTGATGCAGTGGCAGGCATTTGAGAGGATTTTTCATAATACAGAGTAGACCTATTTCAGTGAGTCAGACAAATTCCAAGGGATGGACCCACTGTCCATGGTTAACGAGAAACGTTAAGGATAGACTCATAGAGCTGTACAGTATAGAAACAGACGCTTCGGGCCAACTTGTCCATGCCGACCAGATATCCTAAATTAATCCAGTCCAATTTGCCAGCATTTGGCTCATATCCGTCTAAACCCTGCCCGTTCAAATACCCATCCAGCTGCCTTTTAAATGTTGTAAATGTACCAGCCTCCACCACTTCCTCTGGCAGCTCATTCCATAAACACATCACCCTCTGCGTGAAAAAGATGCCCCTTAGGTTCCTTTTAAATCTTTCCCCTCTCACCTTAAACTTATGCCCTCTAGTTTTGGACTCTGCCATCCTGGGGAAAAGGCCTTGGCTATTCACCCTATCCATGCACCTCATAATTTTATAAACTTCTATAAGGTCACCCCTCACCCTCCGATGCTCTAGGGAAAATAACCCCAGCCTATTCAGCCTCTCCCCGTTACTCAAACCCTTGTAAGTCTTTTGTGATCCATGTCAAGTTTCACAACATCCTTCCTCTAGCAGGGAGACCAGAATTGAACATGGTATTCCATGGCCTAACCAATGTCCTATACAGCTGCAACATGACCTCCCAACTCTTATACTCAATGCATTGACCAATAAAGGCAAGCATACTAAATGCCTTCTTCACTATCCTATCCACCTGCGGTGATACCAAACTAAAAGAAAAAGCATTTAACTATGCAAAGACATGTGGCAGATCAGATTAGATGGAATATATAAAACACAGTAAAGAATGACCAAAAAATTAATAAAAGGGGAAAATCTGGTGTATGAGAGAAAGCTAGCCAGAAATATAAAATCAGATAATGAGCTTTTATAATTATATAAAGAAGGGTAAAAAAAATAGTGTTCGTCCAATAGAGAATGAGACTGGAGAATTAATACTGGAAAATAAGAAAATGGCAGATGAATTGAACAGGTATATTGCATCTGTCCTCACTGTAGAGGATTCAAGTAACATCCTAGTAGCAGCAATAAATCAGGAAATGGAAAGAAGGGAGGAACTCAGGAAAATCCCAATCACCCACTCATTGGTACTAAGTAAACTGTTGGAGTTGCAGGCTGACAAGTACCTGGTCCTGATGGACTTCTTCCTTCGGGTCTTAAAATAAGTGGCTAGCGAGATTGTTGGTGCATTGGTTTTAATTAACCAAAACATCCTTAATTTGAGAGAATGGTCCCATTAGATTGGAAGATAGCATTATAATTCCTTTATTCAGAAAGGGAGCAGTGTGAGTAAGCTCAGTTGGCTGGATGGGTATTAATAATACCAACATTGTGGGTTCAACTCCTACATTGGCTGAGGCTACCATGAAGGCTGCTGCTTCTCAACCTCTCCCTTCGCCTTAGGCATGGTGACCCTCACATTAAAATACCACCCGTTGTCTCTCTCTCTCTCTCTTTCTCTCTAAAGAGAGAGCAGCCCAATGGTCCTGTAGGACTATGCTGACATTACCTTTACTTTTATTCAGAAAGGGAGGGAGACGGAAAGCAGAAAACTATAGGCCAGTTGGCTTAACATCGATCATATGTATGATGTTAAGAACTATTTTTAAATAAGTTATAGCAAGGCGCTTGGAAAAGTTCAGGGTAATTAGGCAGGGTCAATAGGGTATTATGAGAGGGAAATCATGTTTGATCAATTTATGGGAATTCCCCAAAGTTGAAACATATACAATGGATAAAGGGGAACCACCAGATGTACTGTACTTAGATTATCAGAAGGCATTTGATGAGATGCCACATCAAAGGGTATTGAAGAAAATAGAAGCTCGTTGTGCAGAGGTATCATTTAATAGCAAGTCTTTTTCAGATTGGCAAGATGTAACAAGTGGTGTGCTGCAGGAATGGAAAGTATGGTTCCCAAATTTATTGGTGGTACAAATATAAGTAGGAAAGTAATTCGTGTGTAGGACATAACAAGCAACAAAAATATATAGAAAGGGTAAGTCAGTGAGTAAAAATGTGGTAAATGGAGTATGTTGAGGGAAAGTGAAATTGTCCATTTTTCATTATCAAATAAGAGAGATTGCAGAGCCCTGAGATTCTAAGGGATCTGGATGTCCTGGCACATGAATTGCAAAAAAAAAAAAAGCTTAACATGGAGATTATCAAGTAATTTGAAAAGTTAGAATATAATCAGCTATTGCAAGGGGAAGTGAATACAGAATAATGAGGTTATGCTTCAGTTAAATATGGCACTGATGAGACCATGTCTGTAGTACTGTGCACAGATCTGGTCACCTTGTTTCAGGAAAGATGCTGAAATGCAAGGTGTGTGATTTATATACGTTAATATAACTTTTTTCAAATGTTTGTATTCAAAGTTACTGGCATATGGGTGCTGGTCAATTTTTGTGAAGGGGGTTTAAAAATAACTAAGTCATTCCTTTTGGAATCATGATCTTAAAGCAGTTCATGCCTTCTTGAGTGTTAATAGAAGTTTGTTTATATTGTGGGTGGTTTATGATACAAGAGAGAAAACATCAAGCCATTAGCATGGTACAGTCCAAGATAAGCAAGTTTTTAAAAATAAAATCAATTGAGATGTTTTTGGGCAGTTCAAAAGATAACTGAGTGGGATTAGAGTCAAGGACAACCCCTTCTAGAAAAAGGAGATTTTCCAGAGTAGTTAAGGAAATAAGTTACTTAAGTGAAACAGTAAAGCTTGTGAAACTTCCAGATGAAGAGCACTTGATTAGGACTCTAGATTATTAAAAAACTGAGAAAGTCTAAACTCTCAGCTGTGAGAGCGATCAAAGCAAAAGGAACTTAGGACTGGAACTGAGAAGAAGCAGTTAAATCAAATGTACAAACTTGATAGGGAAGGAGGTTCTTTGGATTTTTGGGTACCTTTAATATGATGGTATTGGCAAATGGATGCGATTTTGTTTTGCTTCTATTTAGAAATCTTTCAAACTGTGTTATATGTACATAGCTTAGTTTGTTTTATTTTTATTTATTTTATGTAATAAACTATTGCTAAAGCCAAATCCACAGCCTTATTTGCAATGTTTCAGTGAAAGATTGCCATGTTAAACTTAGAAAAAAATATGATCTACTGAGCCAGATTTCACTTTGGGACCAACTTGTTCAGTAATAACATAGTTGGGATCATTGCAATGTAAACTACTCTGAGACAGTTCAGAGAAGGTTTATACAATATCAGAATGGGTGGGTTGTTTTGTTAGGAAAGATCAGACAGACTTGGTTTATACCAGAGATAGTAGGAACTGCAGATGCTGGAGAATCCGAGACAACAAGGTGCAGGGCTGGATGAACACAGCAGGCCAAGCAGCATCATAGGAGCAGAGAGGCTGACGTTTCGGGCCTAGACCCTTCATCAGAAAAGGGGGAGGGGAAGGGGGTTTTGAAATAAATAGGGAGAGAGTGGGAGGCGGATAGAAGAGGGATAGAGGAGAGGATAGGTGGAGAGGAAACAAACAGGTCGAAGAGGCGGGGATGGGGCCAGGAAAGGTGAGTGTAGGTAGGGAGTTAGGAAGGGGATAGGTCAGTCCAGGGAGGACGGACAGGTCAAGGGGGCGGGATGAGGTTGGTCGGTAGGAGATGGAGGTGCGGCTTGAGGTGGGAGGAGGGGATAGGTGGGAGGAAGAACAGGTTAGGGAGGCAGGGACGAGCTGGACTGGTTTTGGGATGCGGTGGGGGGAGGGGAGATTTTGAAACTTGTGAAATCCACATTGATACCATTGGGCTGCAGGGTTCCCAAGCGGAATATGAGTTGCTGTTCCTGCAACCTTCGGGTGGCATCGTTGTGGCACTGCAGGAGGCCCAGGATGGACATGTCGTCTGAGGAATGGGAGGGGGAGTTGAAATGGTTCGCGACTGGGAGGTGCAGTTGTTTGTTGCGAACCGAGCGTAAGTGTTCTGCAAAGCGGTCCCCGAGTCTCCGCTTGGTTTCCCCGATGTAGAGGAAGCCACACCGGGTACAGCGGATGCAGTATACCACATTGGCAGATGTGCAGGTGAACATCTGCTTGATGTGGAAAGTCTTCTTGGGGCCTGGGATGGGGGTGAGGGAGGAGGTATGGGGGCAGGTGTAGCACTTCCTGCGGTTGCAGGGAAAAGTGCCGGGTGTGGTGGAGCTGGAGGGGAGTGTGGAGCGGACAAGGGAGTCACGGAGAGAGTTGTCCCTCCGGAAAGCAGATAAGGGTGGGGAGGGAAAGATGTCTTTGGTGGTGGGGTCGGATTGCAGATGGCGGAAGTGTCGGAGGATGATGCGTTGGATCCGGAGGTTGGTGGGGTGGTACGTGAGGACGAGGGGGATTCTTTTTTGGTTCTTATTGCGTGGACGGGGTGTGAGGGATGAGGTGCGGGAGATGTGGGAGACACGGTTGAGGGCGTTCTCGACCACCGAGGAGGGGAAGTTACGGTCCTTGAAAAACGAGGACAACTGAGATGTACGGGAGTGGAATGCCTCATCCTGGGAGCAGATGCGGCGGAGGCGAAGGAATTGGGAATAGGGGATAGCATTTTTGCAGGAAGGTGGGTGGGAGGAGGAGTATTCTAGGTAGCTGTGGGAGTCGGTGGGCTTGAAATGAATATCGGTTTCGAGGTGGTTGCCCGATATGGAGACAGAGAGGTCCAGGAAGGGGAGAGAGGTGTTAGAGATGGTCCAGGTAAATTTAAGGTTGGGGTGGAAGGTGTTAGTGAAGTGTATGAACTGTTCGAGCTCCTCATGGGAGCACGAGGCGGCACCGATACAGTCATCAATGTAACGGAGGAAGAGGTGGGGTTTAGGGCCGGTGTAGGTACAGAAGAGGGATTGTTCCACGTAACCTACAAAGAGGCAGGCGTAGCTTGGGCCCATGCGGGTACCCATGGCTACCCCCTTTGTCTGTAGGAAGTGGGAGGAATTGAAAGAGAAGTTGTTGAGTGTGAGGACGAGTTCGGCTAAGCGGATGAGGGTGTCAGTGGAAGGGGACTGGTCGGGCCTGCGGGACAGGAAGAAGCGGAGGGCCTTAAGGCCATCTGCATGGGGAATGCAGGTGTAGAGGGACTGGACGTCCATGGTAAAGATGAGGTGTTGGGGACCGGGGAATTGGAAGTTCTGGACGAGGTGGAGGGCGTGGGTGGTGTCACGGACATAGGTAGGGAGTTCCTGGACCAAGGGGGAGAAAATGGAGTCGAGATAGTTGGAGATCAGTTCGGTGGGGCAGGAGCAGGCGGAGACAATGGGTCGACCAGGGCATTCAGGTTTGTGGATTTTGGGAAGGAGATAGAAGCGGGCAGTGCGAGGTTGGGGAACGATGAGGTTGGAGGCCGTGGGTGGGAGGTCACCTGAGGTGATGAGGTTGTGGATGGTTTGCGAGATGATGGTTTGGTGCTCAGGGGTGGGGTCATGATCAAGGGGGCAGTAGGAGGAGGTGTCGGAGAGTTGGCGTCCGGCCTCGGCGATGTAGAGGTCAGTGCGCCATACTACAACTGCACCTCCCTTGTCCGCGGGTTTTATGGTGAGGTTGGGATTGGAGCGGAGGGAGCGGAGGGCTGCACGTTCTGCGGGGGAGAGGTTGGAGTGGGTGAGAGGGGTGGAGAGGTTGAGGCGATTGATGTCTCGACGGCAGTTGGAGATGAAGAGGTCGAGGGAGGGTAGGAGGCCTTGGGGTGGTGTCCAGGAGGAGGGGGTGTGTTGGAAGCGGGAGAAGGGGTCAGTAGAGGGAGGGTTAGGTTCACGGTTAAAGAAGTAAGCGTGGAGGCGGAGGCGGCGGAAAAACTGCTCTATGTCCAAGCGTGAGCGGTATTCGTTGATCTGTGGGTGGAGGGGGACAAAGGTGAGCCCTTTACTGAGGACTGACCGTTCGTCCTCAGTAAGGGGTAGGTCTGGGGGGATGGTGAAGACTCGGCAGGGCTGGGTGCTGCTGTCTCCTCTGGAGCTGCTGGCTGTGGAGGTGGTGGGCGGAGCTACGTCGGCGTCGGCTGTGGGCGGAGCTGTGTCGGCGTCGGCTGTGACCAGTCTGAGTTGAGAAGTGAAAGAGGTAACTGAATTGAAAAAGCAAGATCCTGAGGCTTTTTCATACAGCAGATGTGAAGAGGATGTTTCCTCTTCTGGGAGAATCCAGAACAAGGGGTTAATGTTTAAAATTCAGGGGTCACTGTTTTAAAACAGAGATGAGACAATTCTTTTTCTCTCTGAGAGTCATGAGTCTTTGAAACTCTCTTCCTGAAAAGGTGCTGGAAGTACAGTCCTTGAATATTTTTAAGGCAGAGGTAGATAGATTCTTGTTGAGCACGAGTGGGAATTTGGATTTAAGGGTAAAATAAGATCAATTATAATATTACTGAATGGAGGAGCAGGGTCGAGAAGCTGAACAACCTACTACTGCTCCTAATACATATGGTTGCATGTATGACAGACCCACAAAATATAATGGACTGACTGTGGAAGTCTTCAGTGTTGACTCCAAACCTGGTGATGTCTCATTGATCCAGGTCAAACATGGGCCAGAAAACCTCTCGCTGATTAGCACCTATTACCTTCATTCAGTTGATGAATCAGTACTTCTCCACATTAAATATCATTTCGAAGAACTGTAGGAAGCAAGGACACAAATATACTTAGTATAAGGAACTTCAATATCCATTGGAAGCGGCTCAGCAGCATTATTCCTGGTTGAACTGACCAAGACCTGAAGAGCATAACTGCTTCAATAGGCCAGCAGCAAATGGTGAGAGGGTTTGCATGAGGGAAAACCCTGTTTGACGTTAGAATTAGTTCACAATTCCAAAGTAAAGCAGTTTTGCAATTCCTGCACCCACCAGAAAAATCTAGCCCTGAATTTTGAAGGTTAATATTCCAAGTGTTTGGATCTGCTGCATTCCTCCGCAGTTATAAAGGGAACATGCACTAAGGGCACAGTTTGGAAGGACAGTAATTTCATTAACAATTGGAAGTTTCCTTGGTGATTATTCAATTTTTTTTTGTTTCAAGGGCTGCAGCTTCCTCTGATTCAAACTATTCTTATTGAACCATTCTGGACCCTTCAGCCACTCTAGGAATGGCTTTCTCCCTGTTTTGGGCCTCAACATGGTCCTTTTTGGCAGATGAAGTTGCGCAGTGTATAGAAAGCCACTACAGTTCACCAAACTATATGGAAGTGACATGAAGTCCTCCTCCCGATTACTACAAACACTTGAAATGGTCATTCAATTCCCCAAGTGTTTGCTTTCTGATTTTGTGATTGCTTGTATATGCTTCTTGCAACTCTTCTCTGTTGCAAAGACAGTACTCTCATTGGTTTATTGCTACGTTTCCAAACAGTACTTCAAATTAAGTCTGCCCCAGTGTTGTGGAAATTTAGCAGAACTGAGGGGGCTTGATATGGTAGATGCTGAGACGACGTTTCCCCTTGTGGGGTTCAAAACTTAGGGGTCACAGTTTATAAATAGGTAGTACTATATTTAAGATAGAGCTGGTAAGGATTTTATTCTCTCCCAGTGTATCATGAGTTTTGGAACTCTCTCAAAGAGCAGTGCTGGCAGGGTCATTGAATATTTTTAACACAGAGATAGATAGATTCTTGGCTAACAAGGAAGACAAACATTTTCCAGGGTAGGCAGGGCTACAGTCAAATTAGCCACAATCTTTATTGAATGATAGAGCACACTCAAGGTGCTGAATGGCCAATTCTTGGTCCTAATACATTTGCTGGCACTTGTCTGGTTGATTTCATTCTATTCCATTAAATTTGTACTTCAAATGCATATTACTCAACTATTTTTGCCATTATATTTATTTCACATCTGTTTGCAAATTCATCAGAAAAATCAGATCATGGTAAATAAAATTGATGCTAATGAGAAATGTACACTATGTCTAAGATTTCTAATACATGAGTAAAGATGGATACAACAGATAAGAGACAACTAGTTGAATTGTAAAGTACTGAACAGCATAACAAACTAAACTTTAATTTAGTAGCCAACTGGAAAATAAACTAAATAAGGGCAATTAAATAAACCAGCAAATAAATACAGCAGGTTTTTTTTAAAAAAGGCAGCTTGTAGAATCTAAAGAGAGTTCACTGAACAGAAGAGTGCTTAAAGGAAATAAAAAATTGGAAATAAAAAATTAGTTAACCCTGTGAAAGGATTTAATGAGCTTGTGGGAAAAATAATTACATGAGCTGGGAACAGAAGAAGCAAAGTATTAATGGTAGTGACACAACTTGGACAAGCCAGATCCAAGTTAGGCCATACTTTTAATCATATAGATATACAAGACTGAACTTGTCCAAGCCATTTTTTGCACTATATACTTGAATGAGACCCCTTTGATTTGTGTCTTCTTTAGCCATTAAGAAGTTAACTTCTGAAACCATTCAAAAAAGGTCACACTTCTACACTCAAAATAATTTTTGTCACTCTTTCCTGTATCCTTTATTTGGATTCTGCAATTTTTTTGAATGGCGGTGACTGACATTGCCCACATTATTCTAAACCTCGCCCAATCAGTATACTATATAACCTGACTAAATGTGTACTTCTATATTCAACTTGTTCACCTAAATTTTGGTTTAGCATTTTTAATTGCACTACCAGATGATGGTTGACATAAATGATTTGCCTGACAATCTCTTTCCAAATCACCTTTGTATTCATTCTATTGCATTAAATTTGTACTTCAGTTGCACATTACTCAACCTTTATTGGCATTACATTTATTTCCCATCTGTTTACTTGTTTGCAAATTCACCTGCAAACTCTATTTGCATATTCCATTTTAATGCACTGCCTTCATTAGTGTTACCTCTCATTAAGATAATCCTGTAGCAGAATTCAAATTTGATGTAGGTATTTAAACTAATACAATAAACCGCTTTTACCCAACAAAAACTAATAGAAATTGAAGACAGAATGTAATCCTTTCATTCAAATTACTTGTATATGCTAGTGCAATTAAGTCTGTGATGCATGAAACATTTGTGCCTTAAAGCACATGACACTATCACTGCAATGTAATTATTCTGTATATGTTGCAATCAATATATAACCTAAAACCAATAAAAATAGGCACATTCAGGAATCTGGTTGCAATTTAAAATTTGACGGACTTGAATAAGAAATATAACCTTTGGAAAGTTAGACAAGAAATCACTTTCAATAAAAATGCTTTTCCTAAGATTTTCAAGATACCAAATAACAGCATGATAAAAGGTGTAGTATATTGAATATAATTTTTGATTTCAAATTCAAACCAAAAACAAATTGATGTGTATCAGATCTTTGAGGGTTGTTTCTAGACAGGTCAGAAACAGTGATCTTAATATTTCAGTTTCAAGAAAGCTTGTGACTGCAGTAGAATGCCTGCAGTGTTAATGGTGTTGGGGCTGTATTTCTGTCACTGTTTTCTTCATTTTTGGTTTGGAACCGTGAGTTGAAGCTGAAAGTTGAACTTTGGACTTTGAGCAGCAGTTTGTTTTAAAGAAAGGTTAAAAAACAAACAAACTGATATTTGGAAATGGGAACTGACCTGGAAAGTTAATAGCAGGTTAATTAGGCAACAACAGATACCAGACACAAAGTTTAAAGCTTAAACAGAAACTAACAATTTATTAGTAATTGTGTAACTTTAGTAGGCTGGAATTAGAATAGTTGGGTGGTGGTTTTTGACCAGCTTGGATGTGATGGGCCAAAGGGCCTTTTTCCGTGCTGTAGACCTCTTTGACTCTATTATTGATCTAAGAAGTCAGAAGTCACACAACACCAGGTTATAGTCCAATAGGTTTATTTGAAATCGCAAGTTTTTGGAGTTTTGCTCCTTCGTAAGCTGAAGTGACTCCACCTGACGAAGGAGCAGCACTCCAAAAGCTTGTGATTTCAAATAAACCTGTTGGACTATAAGCTGGTATCGTGTGACTTCTGACTTTGTCCAGCCCAGTCCAACATCGGCACGCCCACAACATTGGTCTAAGAAAACTGCATACGTTTTGGCACCCGAGACGTATTATGCTCAAGGACTGGCAGCTGCCTGGATGTTAAAAGGGTCAATAAAGGGGAGGCTGGTGTTGGCCAGTCAAACAAAGAAAATGTTGAAAAAGAAAGAGATCAAACTGGTTTGGATTGGGCTTCAGGCAGAAGGCTGTGTGGTTGTGAAAGTTGCTGGATGAAATTTTGGTTGGTTTCTAGTTATCTTCCACTTACCTAATTATTGCAAGTTCTGAGAAAAGAACCCCAGTTTTAAGATATATGTAAATGCCTCCAATGGTCTGTGGAGGCTGTGTGCATTGACAGGTACCTTTGGAATTCAAACAAGATATACAATTCTAAATGTCTGTGAACAACTCATTATCCAAGGATTGTATGAAGGTTTAGCAAACATTGTTCAAAACTGCTTAAGTGAACTCGCCAGTTAGAATTCTAATTTTTTAAAATTTATCTCTTAACTGTGTCTGTCAGTCTATGTGTGAGAGTTGGGGTTTTGATCAAAGAAGATTGGGTTTAAATCTCAGACATTATTATACCAGTCTGGTGAGGTATAAATGGGCAATTTTGAGGGTTGCTGAATATTTTAGTTTAACTGTGTTACAATACCTAGTGTTGATGAGTCTGATTTGATGTGACTTGCTACCCAAGTGTCGTAACAATCGCTAAAAGGTCTCTACTGTGGGTTTATGATTTGATTTGATTTATTATAGTTACGTGCACCAAGAGACAGTGGGAAGTGCTGGTGTACATGCTTTACAGGCAGATTATACTATACAGCTGCATTAGGGTAACAGAACTGAGTGCAGCATACAATGTTACAGCAGCCGAGAAAATGCAGAGAGAGATCGATATTAACATAAAAGAGGTCATTTCAAAAGTTTGATAACAACGGGGAAGCAGCTGTTCTCAAACCTGTTCGTACATGCAAAAAAACATTTATACCTCCTGCCTGATAGGGTGGGAGAGGTCTTTGATTCTGCTGGTTGCTTTCCCGAGGCAGCGGGAAGTATAGATAAAGTCAATCCATGGGTGGTTGGTTTATGTGATGAGCTGGGCTGGGTTCACAACTCTCTGTAGTTTCTTTCGGTCTTGGGAAGAGCAGTTGGCATAACACGCTGTGATGCATCTACATGGGATGCTTTCTATAAAAATCTATAAAAATTTCTAGGACTGTTTTGGACATGCCGAATTTCCTTAGCCTCCTGAGGAAGTAAAGGCGTTGCTGTGCTTTCTTGTCTGTAGTGTCAACGTGGGTGGACCAGAACATATTATGACAGAGTAAACACATTACGGCAATTAGTTTAATTTTGACTTCAGAACAGAAAGTTCAAAGCTTTCCTTCAAAAGTATGTGGAGTTCAGTTCAGAAAGTAGAATTGTTTCTGCTACCAGGAGAATCAAGTCAGTTCAGGGGAACCGGCCATTTCAGCAGACGTGGTTACTAGTCGGTGGAACTATCAATGCAAAAGAGTTTGGACAGAAATTTTCAATTTGTTAGAACTGAAAATATTTAGCCATCAGAATTGTGAAAAGTTTATACCAGTGGATCTGGTAAGGAATTGTTAAAAAAACAGTGTGAACAATTCAAGAGAAAGAAATTGAATAGCGTCAATTAAGTAAAGATTTAAAAATGTGAGGTAGGAGTTGTAGTTCTCTGGGATTGATACTCTGTCATAAATGGTGTTGGGAAATACGTTGAAAACACATTTTTATGTTTGTATTAAGATCTTTCTGACTTTTATATATAGTTTTGTATATTTTTTCTTTTATCTAATAAACTTACATTCTGATTCAGAACACCTGCAGCCTCATGTGACTAATCACCACATTAACCAACTGCACAAATTGAACACACAATCTATCAAGCCAGGTTCATTCTGGGATTTGACTTGTTCAATGTTACCATCAGCTGGGATCACAACAACAGATGTGCATCTTTTTAAGGCAGCACTTTTCTCTCACCCAAAAAGAAACGCTTGGTAAATCAATGATTCTTTGGGAAATAAAAAAGACAGAAAAGTTTCATAATTCACTCACTACAGCAGGTTGAACACATTTGCAGCAACCACTATACCTTTTAATACATATTATGCTAAGATTGTATCCAGATGAATGAATCCTTTCTTAAAATGAAACTAACAAAGATGGGATTTCTCTAAATTATTTAATATGGTTAGAGAACTGTTACTTTGTAAGAACAAAACGTGATACGTTTTTCTCCATATTAGGTTCAGCTATGGAATATAGCAACACAGACCTGGATTTGTAGCAGCTTGTCTTCATAGATCACACAGAAGCATCTGGAAGAAGTTGCTAGTATGCTTGTCTAATCTAGGGAGAAAGCTCTGAATTGAATGCATATTTTGGAGATACCAGCTACACCCTTCCAACTTGCCTCTAAACTATAACGGATAGGCAATTTATCTTTAAATAGTAGGATCAATGCATTTCTCTAGAACCTAGCTATTATTGAAATAAGAAACCTGGCATTGACTATTTTAGCCCTAAATTCATATCTGGGCAACGTATTTAAAGTTGTCCTGGCTAAATTCTCTGTTTAAGCTTATCATCTATTTTTGAGCATGAGTCTGTTGTTTCTTTACAGGAGTCTGAGGTCATAAATTTGCGTTTCTCCATTGGCATGAGGCACTTTTCATTTTTAATATTTACAGAAATACAACTGCATTCAAATACAAATGATGAAGATACTGGAAGTCTACAGCACATTGTGATAGTACATATAACACATATAAAAGTTTAATAGCACGTATAGGTTGGCTTCCCATGTATAAATGAAACATTCTTGCTCATGAAATCTTGAAATCTGCGCATTTAATTGTGTTCATAGCACTGTGGTCAAATCACAAACAGAACTATGCATGAACTGTTTCACACAAAATCCTACGTCCAGAATATTTAATAATCATAAAAGAGACTCACCTCCTTGTGGTCCAACTGTAACGTTGGTTTGAGCTGATCACGAAGGCTGCAGAGCTGCTTCTTTTCTTCATCCTGGTTCTGCTTGATCTGAAACAGAGCCAGACAAGAAATTTTAATTAAAATGCTTCTCAGGAATTTAGCCCACACATTTTGAAGGAATTTCTTAGATGTGCTCTTTCGTAATGTCAAATTACTTAAATCTATAAACAAGCAACTCCTAAATAAAAATAAAATACTGAGGATGCTGGAAATCTGGACAAACAGAAAATGATGGAGAAACTCAGCAGATCTGCCAGCATCTGTGGAGAGAATCAAATATGACTCCTCTGTGGAATGAATGTACAAATATATGATGAAATTCAATGCAAGGAAGTGTTAGATAACTAATTTGGGAAGAAGCTAAGGAAAAACAATGAGCACTAAGTAGTAGAATTTAAAAGAGATAAAGGATGACACTTGGGAATTTTTTGCACACAAAACGTTTGAAGGTGGGCGAGTCGGAGAAACAAAGCAGTTAATAAAGCAATTGGGATCCTGGGATTTATAAATTGAGGCGTAGAATATAGGAAGGTTACGATTAGATTTGACAGAGCTGATTAAATTTGTGCATACTTAAATAGTGTAAATAAGGAGGAACTATTTGCAACGGCTGAAGGATTGATAACCAGAAGGTAAAGGTTGAAGGTGACTTGCAAAAGAACTAGAATTTATTCAACGGAAAATGTTTCTATGAAATTTGTGCATGGGATTTGGAATGCATTTCCTGATAGCATGGTGGATACAGATTCAATTGTTGGCTTCAAAATGGAATTGAATAAATAAAAAAAAAGCTGCAGGGATTGGTGGAAAGAGGGGTAAATGGGAATAACTGGACTGCTCTTTGACAACACAAGCAAAGTCTCAATGATCCTCTGCCTCTATTGTTCAGTGCTTCTATGTATTATTTGATTCTATGTTATATTTTAAGGGTGAACAATACATGTTCTTTTGATTAAAAAAAATGGGTGAGCCAGAGCATGACGTTGATGGTTGCCTCATAGCAATTTAATATTGGGATCATTGTCACTACTTCAAGGTAATACTTCAGCTCCTTACTTAGAGAGCTGCCAGAAAATTAGGAAGACAGCAGCAAATGGTCCCAACAATTCTAGATAGGTGTGGTGGCCACTACTGTGTCTACAGGCAGTTCCACCATGCTGAAAAACTCAGGTTATTCTGGAGTATGGGATCTCAGAAAGGAAGTTGAGGGCAGAAAGGGGTGAAGGTTAAAGAAGGAAAGAGGGCAGCAGGCATGATCTTGGGGGTGGGAGGGTGTTTAATGTATCTATTTGGTCAGGACTCTGCAAAGGACATGTCCCTCATCTCGTTTGACACTATCCTGTAGAACTAACACTGCTGGGCCTCCTTCCATTAGATAAAATACTAGCAATGGTAGGTTGAGGCCCTTAAGTGGTCATCAATTAGCCAAAGGAGGGCCTTGAAAGCTCAAGCATGGGTTGGCCACCTGTGTATCCCCTGCAGTCCTATACAATTTTAGACAGGTCAGTGGCAAACAGGTAGCTGGTGGAAAGGCCACTTACTGGATTTCGTTTGCACACCCCAACACAGCCACTTAGAAATGCCTTAGTAGAGGGATGCAAACTTCAGTGCTTTGATTTATTGACTATTTGATTATATTTGTTTTCACATTCTTGTTCTTTGGTATATCTATTTAATTAATTTCCCTCCTCTGCTTTCTTCTTTGAGGTCCTGTGAATTTTTCAAGAGCACAACCACTATGTAAAAGTTGTTTTTTCATGTCATCTCTGGTTCTTTGCTAACCACTTTAACTCTATACTTTTTGGTACCAGCCTTGAAAACATTTTATTCCTTTATGCTGTAACAAAACCAAATTAAATTTCATTTTTACTATCTTCTCTAAAGTTAATAATGCAGTTCCTCCAGTGTCTTCACATAATGGAACTTTCACATGCTTGGTACAATTCTAATAAATCTTTTTGCACATCCTTTTTGCAGTTTGCTGCCCAGAATTAAAAACAATATTCCAATGGATGCCCGACCAGTGTTTTAGAAATTTTCAGCACAACTTCCTTGCTTCTATACACTATTCCTTCTTTAGATAAGCCAAAAAGTCACAAATAATTTTTAAAAATACACTCTTAACTTGTCATACCATGTTCAAAGATTTGCATATATATATACACAATAAGAATCTTATAACAAGTTCTTGGTTTCAAGATGAGAAACTTCAGTTATTGAGAAAGATTGAAGAAGATTGATTATTCTCTGAAAGGAGGCTGAGAGAAAATTTCATAGATGTTTTCAAAATCGCAAATCTAAAACTGGACAGAGTAGAAATTTTCTTCTGTTAAAATTAGAAAGAATGAGGGGTCATACATTTAAAGTGAATTGCAAACGAAGCAAAGGTGAAATGAGGAAAAAAAAAACTTAGTTAAGGTATGGAATGCACTGCTTGGAAATGCCGTGAAGGCAGGTTCAATTGAGGCATTGGATGATTACTTGGATAGAAATGATGGGCAGGAATAAGGGGAAAAAGGCAAGAGATAGGCACTAGTTAATAGAAACAGTGCAGGCATGATGGGTCAAATGGCATTTTTATGCGCTGTTACAATTCTGTCATTCTCCGATTTTTGTGATACAACGGTATTGTCCCCACCTCTGGGTTACAAGTTCATATTCAAGACCCACCTGCTAAGGAAGTGGGTCATAACATGTCTAAACAAGTTGATTAAAAATATATACAACAGGTATCTTGATTCTTGCAACCCCTTTAATCTTGTTCTATTCATTTTTCTCTCCTGTTTTTCCTTAACGTGTTTCACTTAACGTGATAAATTTCATCTGCCACAAGTCTATTCATTTCGCTGGTCTATTTCATCCTCAAAAATTTTACTGCACTTTGGATTGTTTACTAAACTTGAGAGTTTCGTACCTGAAAGTTTTGAAAGTGTGCCCTAATTACCAAATTCAGGTCATTAATCAATATCAACAGTTTACAATCCTGACCAATGGGGGAATAACACTGTATAGCTGCATACAATCCGAAAAACTTTCACCTCCACTCTTTGCTTTCTGTCATGTCACCAATACTATATCCATTTTGCCACAGTCTCTTTAATTTCATGTGTTTTAATTTTTCTAACCAGTCTATGTGCCTATTGAAAATCACCTGTAAAGAAAAGGAACAGGTAAACATTTCCCCTAAGATTTTACAGCACTTTCTAAGAAAGGACAGATATTTCCCTGGGCTCTATTGACAGCATTCATTTATCAATCATTACTGCAGAACGAATTGTCTGTTCATTCATTTTGCATGTTTGGGTGTCTTTGGATGGCACATACTTGCATACAACACTGTCTGAATAACAAAGGAGACTGTACATCAAAAAGAAATTAATGTCTATGAAATACCTTGGAATATTCTAAGAATTAGAAACATGCAACTCAAGTTGCTTTTCTTTCTTTATTATTCTTTAATTATATGAATTACACACAATATACAGCACAAGCACAGGCCAAAGACCCAACCAGGCCATGCCAAAGTTTATGCTCCATTTGAATCTCCTTTGTCGATCTTGCAAAATTTCTGATCATTTCTATCAGCAATTCTAAGGTAAACAGTTTTATACTCACATTCTGTAAATCTGCAGTAAGCATTTCAACATAATGCTTTATCTTCTCAGCTGTTTTCAAGCCTTCCTGAAAGAAACTGCAATAGAGTACAGCAAAACTCCATTATTATTATATAATTTAAACCACTATTGTAAGTTTTTGTAACACTTCAACTTCCATGAGAAGAAATAAAAACATCAGAAACAGTGGGTGAAGTAGACCATTACAGAGACTATTGAGCCTGCTCTGTCATTTGCTGAGTCCTTCAATCTTAACATTACTGGTCTATCCAATCCCTACATTCCCTGACTTGATAGAGTCCCAAAGTCCATTGATATCAATCTTGAATATACTCAACAATTCAACATCCAGAACCCTCTGAGCTACAGAACTGCAAAGACTCAGTATCTTTGAATGCAGATATTTCTTCTCAACTCAGTCGAACATGGTCATCCCTTTATCTTAATTCTTGACCTACCAAGCATCTCTTAGCATTTAGCCTGTCAAACCCACTTTGAATTTTTGTTTCAAAGAGATGACCTCTCCTTCCTCTAAACTCCAGAGTTATCATCCAATTCTGCTCAATCTTTTCTCATTGGGTAACCCTCTCATACCAGCAATTAACCTACTGAATCTTCATTGCACGCATTCGAAGGCAATTATATCTTCCCTATGTAGAGATACTAAAAGGTGGTCTGTTGCTTGGTCTGGACATACCTCTGGACAATTGGTTACGGCCCCTTAATTGGCACTGAGACAGTTTGCTGTTCAATTAGGGGTCATAGACAGGCTTTTGAAGCTGGACAGTTAATTAGAATCATCTAGCTTGAGAGGAGAAGTAAACTGAGACGGCAGGTAAATGAAAGAGAAGGCCCTTGTTATGTATGGTCTTACTGTGGGAAATTCGAGAGCAACTGGAAAATCCCAGTCAGTCTTCTAGAAGTGTGCTTAATAAGATTCTTAAATGAGCTTGACTGGCTATCTACTATGTGGGAGCAATCAACTCTGCCTGTTTGATCTCACCTTCAGAAAAGTAACAAGCACATTAAAGAGGTTGTGAAATCAATTCACCAGACTGTGCTGTCAACATTTGTATCACATACAAGTGACAGTTTAGCATAGTCTTCAATACAGTGGGACATGGAGGACTCCAACAAGGAGAGTCATGGAACATCTCCACATGGATCTCTGACACAGCAGACCTTATTGCGATGTATGCAGCACAAGACATGTCACAAATGCAGCTGGAGACTGTAGTTGTGGTCGGATTGCTGAAACTTTGCACCGCCCACTGCCTCTCAATATCACCTAAGAAAGGCAGTATAGCATACAAGAGCATGTTGTGAATTAATTACAGTTCAAGGTGAGAAGCAATCAGGTCCATGCTCTACCAACTATGAGATATTGGACTGTCTTTTTGAATTGTGGCTCACAGATAATGTTTTTAAGATCACCTGTGATACGTGAGCTTCACAGAGAAGTCTATGATCAATCTGTAATCACAATGTCATGATTACTTGTGGCTGTGATTTGTTATCAACGTAGTTGATCACTGCAAGTGTTTGACATGCAGAATTCTATCATAACTGATATCTTAAACCTGGTGTTATGTAAGTGTCTTATTCATGCAAATGCCTATTGAAGGGCCTCACATTGCTCAAAAATAGAGCCAGTGTCCTGAAAAAAAAATCACTTACTCCACCCACTTTGGGTGTAGTGACAGCCATTTTTCATTTGTGGCAATGCATTTGCAATTTGGATGAGGATGAAAGGCATTTTTTCATTTAAGACTACATTTCCCAACATTACCCTTGACCCTTGACCCTAGTCAGGCAAACTTATCGTGATGCACTCTCCCACTGCAAAAATCAGCATGGTGGTGTCCAGAAATGATTCTCGTCCCTGCGTAGACCATGTTCTCCAGTGTACTATTACCTCTTACCCTTATGTTGAGTTGCAACCCTCACATCCGCTGTTACAATTATTGTCCCCACTGCATCCCAGCATGCAGTCTTCAGACCCTGTAATTGATGTGTCCAATGTGCTCAGCACAGCAGTTGCCCCTGTGAACCTACCTTGACTTTCAGTGAATGGACCCCCTGGGCTGATTGAGGCCCACCCACATGATCAACTTGAAGTAATAGCTCTGACTGAAAAGTGACTAGATTGCTGCCGAGCTCTGTGCAATGTCCTGATTGACTTGCCATTAATCCCCCTACTGGCTGGCTTCAGCCTGTGCGACTGACTGTCACCCAATTCCTAGACTGTAATGATATGGAACCTCTGAGCCTGACTGTTCAAGTGGCTGACTGACAATGTCCAAGCTCCTGGGTTGAGACCAGATGCTGCCCTTGACTGACTGTAGTGGGACCCCCGACTGACGATAGGTCCCGTGTCTTGACTAAGGACTACACTGCTTAGACTTTGAGACAAGGCCATTTGGTTGAAGCATACTCAGTATACTTGTCACATGAGTTGCTGGCACACGCTGTAGGTATGACATTGCTGTAGCACAGTGCCATACAGCAATATGTTCACTGGCTTGATTGATCCCTGCTTGCAAACATGATAAGCCGCCCAACTTTGTGTCTGTGCTAAAAGGCAAGGCAAGGCAGAAGTACTTTTCTGATGAAGGGTCGAGGCCCGAAACGTCAGCCTCTCTGCTCCTATGATGCTGCTTGGCCTGCTGTGTTCATCCAGCCCTGCACCTTGTTGTCTCGGATTCTCCAGCATCTGCAGTTCCTACTATCTCCAAGGCAGAAGTACTGTTTGACTGTAAATTCTGAATGAGGCAACAATGTGTAAAAAGACAAGGCAAGGCAGAGATACAGTGAGAATCCAACTGCAAAGTGAGTGAGTGCTAAGAGAACAAGCTCATGTGAACCATGAGATAATAAGGTGTAGAGGTGGATAAAGACAGCAGGCCAAGCAGCATCAGAGGAGCAGGAAAGCTGACGTTTCGGGTCTAGACCCTTCTTCAGAAAATGAACCATGCTTTCTTTCTTTGTGTGCACAGTGGTCTGGCTGCTGCATTGCAATGAAAGATGTCACTGCACTCCAAAGTGAAGTGCACTGAAGAACTATATTATGAGTGAGTCAGAGATGTGCTATGATGATGTGGTAAGTTGGACTGCTTCTGATGCTCATCTCTATGGACAAAGCAATCGCTGATCAGAGAGTGTGCCCTGAGGTGACGGGAAATGCTGAGCAAGATGGAGACCTGGAGGAGTAAGTAGCAAGCTGGAACTGTCAGGTATCTGCTCAGACCTACATATCAGAAACTGTTAAAAAAAATAAAGATCTGTAGATGCTGGAAATCTGAAACAAAAACAGAAACTTCAGGCGAAACTTTGCATGTCTGGCAGTATCTGTCAGGAAAGAGCAAAGTTTAATGTTTCGAGTGAAGAGTCACCGGACTCTAAACATTAACCCTGCTTTCTCCCCACGAATGCTGCCAGACTTGCTGGGTTTTGCTAGCAATTTCTGTCACTGTAAAAGGCTACTGGATCAGACCTGTTTATCTCAAATTGGGCTGTTAATATTGTTGTACTATTAACAATAAACTTTACTCCTATAAATTTCTACCTTGCTCTGTTGGTTTGACTTTTCACTTTAGATTTATAAATAGTCTCTCACTTGAAGCCTCTGTACTCTTTCTCAATTCGAATACCATCTATAGTTCTAATTATACCATTTGTCAAGAAACTGGTCCTAGCCTGATGGAGCGCATCAGAATGGAATAGCTTTGTCATCCTCACTACCAATGCTACACACCTCTCCTCTCTCGCCTCCCAGAACATGCTATTCAACTCCCTGATTTGTTTAACAGCTATGCATGAGCTCACTGATCAGAAATATTCTTATCTCTTTAAAGCATTCAGTGCTCATTTATGAATTTCTTCGTATAAATTCACAAGTCCATTCAAATCACAATCCAATTATTTAAAATTTAATAGGCATGTTAGGCACATTTAATAAAGAAGCTCCATTTCATTACAGCAAACATATAAAAAAACTACCCACCACAGAAATTACAGAGCTGTAAGTCATCTGTTCAAAAACTGTGTTCTCTTTATTTGGCAGATGAATGCCATTCTGTGGACTGCTCTGACTGTCTGAGATGAAAGATAAACGAATATTGACAGCTCTAATATTAATGAAGCTTGTTCTGTTCTCATATGTCAGCTCCTTTATTGTGGTAGGGAAATCAAACACTGAATTTAAAACATACCTGCACTGAAATTGGCAATACCATTAAGGCATGAGTATATCAGACTAGTTTTACCCAAGGCACGCTGTGAATAAACTGACTATTCATAGAGTCTTAGAGTTGTACAGCACTTCAGTCCAACTCGTCCATGCTGACCAGATATCCTAAACTAATCTAGTCCCATTTGCCAGTATTTGGCCCATATCCCTCTAAACCCTTCCTATACATGCACCTATCCAGCTGTCTTTTAAATATTGTAATTGTACTAGCCACCACCACCTCCTCTGGCAGCTCAATAAATACGCGGACCACCCTCTACATGAAAAAGTTCTCGTTAGGTCCCTTTTATATCTTTCCATTCTCACCTTACACCTAAGATCTCTAGCTTTGGACTCCCGTATCCTGGGAAAAAAGACCTTGGCTATTCACCCTATACATGCTCCTCATGATTTTATAAACCTCTATAAAGGTCACCTTTCAACCTCTGATGTTTCAGGGAAAACAGCCCCAGCCTGTTCAGCCTCTTCCTTTAGCTCAAACCCTCTAACCCTGACAACATCATTGTAAGTCTTTTCTACACCCTTTCAAGTTTAATAACATCTTTCCTATAGCAGGGAGAGCAGAACTGAATACAGTATTCCAGAAGTGGCCTAACCAATATTCTGTACAGCCGCAGTATGACATCTCAGCTCCTATACTCAATGCACTGACCAATAAAGGCAAGTGTACCAAATGTCTTCTTCATTACTCTGTCTACCTGTGACTCCACTTTCAAGGAGCTATGAATCTACACCCCAAGGTCTCTTTGTTTAGCAACTCTTCCCAGTACCCTACGTTTAAATGTATAAGTCCTGCCCTGATTGCATTACCAAAATGCAGGCACCTCATATTTATCTAAATTGACCTCCAACTGCCACTCCTCAGCCCATCTGATCGAGGTCCTGATCCTTGTGGCAGGCCGCTGGTCACAGGCCTCCAGGCCGAAAAACAACTTTCAACCACCATCCTCTGTCTCCTACCTAGAAGTTAATTTTATATCCAAATCGCTAGCTGTCCCTGGATTCCATGTGATCTAACCTTGCTAACCTGTCTACTATGCAGAACCTTGTCAAACGCCTTACTGAAGTCCATGTAGACATGATCCACTGCTCTGCCTTCATCAATCTTCTTTGTCTCTTCTTCAAAAAACTCAAACAAGTTAGTGAGATCCAATTTCCAAAGCACAAAGCCATGTTGACTATCCCTAAACAGTCCCTGCCCTTCCAAATACATGTAGATCCTGGCCCTGAGAATCCCCTCTGTAATATGGACACTTTTCAAGATACCACTAGATAAAAACTGAAAGAACTGCAGATGCTGTACATCAGAAACGAAAACAGAAGTTGCTAGAAAAGCTCAGCAGCATGCACGAGGAGAAATCAGTGTTAACGTTTCAGGTCTGGTGACCCTTCCTCAGAACTGACAGTAGCTAGGAAAACGTAAGTTTATATGCAGCAGATAGGGTGGGGGAAGGGATAAGGAGTAAACAATAGGTGGGCATAGGATCCAAAGAGAGAGAAGAACAGTTGGACAGACAAAGGAGTGGATATCGATGTGGCTAGGATTGTGAATAGCTGTTAATGGAGACTGTTAGTGGCTAACAATAGCTAGTGTGTAATGGACTGTGTGATAACAAGGCCTGGTGTGTGGGGGTTGGGACATGGGAGAGTTCAGGCCCTAAAAGTATTGAACTCGATATTAAGTCCAGTGGGCTGCAGGGTTGCCAAGTGGAAAATGAGGTGTTGTTCTTCCAGCTTGCACAGAGCTTCGCTGGAACACTGCAGCAAGCCTGATATAGAGATGTTGGCCAAGGAACAGGGTGGTCCATTAAAGTGGCAGGCAACTGGAAGCTCAGAGCCTTTTTTGTGAGTAGCTACCATCGGTTCTGACGAAGGGTCATCAGACACGAAACGTTAACTCTGATTTTCTCTTCACAGATGCTGCCAGTCCAGCTGAGCATTTCCAGCAACTTCTGTTTTTGTTCAAGAGTTTCTCTGAGTTTTCTGGCTTCCACATCCTTCTTCACAGTAAATACTGACACAAAATACTCTATTAGTATCTCACTCATCTCCTGCAGTTCCACACTAGTCGACCTTGTTGATCTTTAAGGGGCCCTATTCTTCCCTAGTTACTCTTTTGCCCTTGACATATTTGTAGACTATCTTTGGATTCTCTTTAACTCTATTTGCCAAAACTATTTCATCTCCCGTTCTGCCCTCCTGATTTCCCACTCCTACTACCATTACAATAATTATGTAAAATTTGTTCTGATGATGAGTCAGTCTATAACAATTCAAGATCATGTGAGTAACTGCTGCACTTCAGTAATGTTATTGCAATGGTGAGGAAAACAAAAATTGCCTTGAAAAGCTGTCAATGCAAAGCAGAAAATCTTAGTTTATTAATAAGGCTACACAAAGTGAAGCATGAAAAAGGAAGTTAAAACTCACTATATTTTTTGTCATTGGCCAGTTGTTTAGCTTACCTAGAACTAGAATCAAAATTAATTCTCATGTCGATTGTATTAATTCTTTCATAGTAGTAGTCTTATCAATTTTTTCATTCTAGTAGCTTTAGGCTTATTATGGAACTCAATGGAAAACTGTTTACGATAACTACAATTAAAGCAAGTCTTAAATTTTTCAGTCTAATTGTCTATCATCATCAGTATGACAGTCCTCTCTGTTATAATGCTAATATTCCAATGAGTAGTCTAATACCAGTTAGCAAGATCCTAGAGTGTATGTGTAGAACTTTTTGATGACCAGAAAATAACATTATAACTGGCAAATTAGCATAGGTCAGCCTGTGTTCTTTTTAACAGCTTTTGCTATCAGATCATCATATATTGCATCACGGCACAGAATCAGATTTTTTATTTTATAGCTTTTCCTCCAAGCTTCATTCATATCTAATGAAATTTTTCTGCAATAAAACCTTGAAATTTCTGTCGTATTGATTTTAATCTGCAACATATCATAAACTTTGTGTTAACCATACCACAGAACATCCGCTTCAGGGCTTTTGACAATTATTAATGATCAAACTTTGAAACTGCCTATCTAAATTTGTACAAATCCCAATAGATATTTCCAGTTTGTATTTTGTTTTCAGATGTTACAATATTAACACTTTTTAAGTAACCTATTCACAGCTCAGTTAAAGCCAGTTCACATGTAATATTCCTCATGGTTACCAACTTCACTGATACCACCTTAGCCAAATGTTGTAAAATCAATGTTTTGTTTTCCCAGAGCCATTGGAGCTAGCATAATATTTACCTTTCATTTTCAATTTAAAAAAATAATAAGTATCCCTTAATGCCAGAATAATATTTCATTTTACTTGGTAAATGAAGACAGGAAATACAAATCTTGCATATAGTTTAACAGCAGCTAACCAAGGGAAGGGATCATCAACAATGCTATCAAATAACACGTGTTCATTCATTTCCTCCCCGCTGATACATAGTTTGGGTTCTGTTGGAAACACTGTGTGTATTTAACAGTGACACAGGCAGCTCTCCACACCAGCCACTGAAGGAAAGTCAACAGAAGCTAATAGACAGATTTGCCCCAGAACCATAAAGCACTGTGGGCTGATTAAATTGGTGCACAGTGGGACTTCTGCCTTTCCGTGGCAGGAAGTCTCACCCTCTGATTAGCTGGCAATTCCGACAGTTCCAGCAAATGCCACAGCCACACAGTGGATGCCTCCAGGACTGCAGGCAGATCCACGAATGAGGCCCGATGGACTCCAGATCCAGGCAAGTCAAGGCTTTAGATAGGAAGAGTTTGCCTATCATAGGGTGATACAGACAGGGAAGAAGGGGTGGGTATTATCTTCTTGGGTGGTGCCTTTGATTAGCAAATGGCGGTCTACAAATGATCAACCCCCTTATCCTCGCCAAAACATTCCCAACAGGGGAATGTAACATCTAGCTCTTCATCAATATCTTCCCGTCCATTACAGAGTTAAGAACAGGTCTTTTTGATAACATCTGTAAAGTATTCAGCTTTATTCTTCCAATAATGAATCTGCCATGCTATCACATAGTCAAACCTGAACAACATAATGGACTGGCAGATGATATTGGTACCAATAAGTGCAAGGTAAGGACCATCTCCAATTTAAAAAAAAGTTCAAATGTTTTTTACGATCTTCGGCTGCCATTTCTTCGTATCCCAACATTAACATCCTGGAGTTACATAAGATACTTCGCCTGTTTGGCAATAACAACAATGGTGACAACATCAGAGCACAGGTTACCTACTCTGTAAAAATGGTCTCACTTCCTAACCCTTAAAGGTCCTTCATTATCTGTAAGACTTACTTATTACTGACTGGATGGATGTAGCTACAAAAGCCTTTAAAATTTCAACTCCATGAAGAACACAGCAGTAACTTGTTTGACTGGACTCAGCTACTGGAGCACTGTGACTAAAGTATGGGGCTGTTTTAAAGAATGCTATTCGGCAACT
>NC_063350.1:6314399-6353396 GCF_021869965.1 Rhincodon typus
GTCAGAAGAGGTTAAATGATTAAGTTGTAGGTATTTGTGTTACTTATGACAGAGAGTTCAGGGAGGCTTATGGAAATTTGTTTACATTGGGAGAGCTTGTTAGTGAACAAAGTAAATAATGTAGTGCATCAGATTCTGAAATTTTTTTTTGGGCTTAAGGGAAACATGCATAGCTTGGGGAGAAAAAGTTATTTTTTAATTTCAGTTGGAAGGTTTTGCAGAAATCTTGGCTGAAGCTTGATTTGTAAAACAGTTGCTCCCAAGAAGGGACGTCAATTAGGACTGTTAAAAAAGAGATTACCTCAGTTCAAGGAATTTAAAATTACCAGGCCTAAATATTTGTTTAAAGCACAGAACGGGCTTTTTTTTAAAGCTGAAAGTCTAAGCTTGGATGTACGAAGGCTCCAGGAAGAGGTTGTTCGATTTTCAAGATGGGGCATTGAAGCCACTGATAAATTAAGCCTTACAGATATGACGTAGAAAGAAGTTTTTCAAGTTAATAGGATCATATTTTGCCATGTGTTTCTTCAATTTCAACACAGCAACAAGACAGGATGAATGCTTTAACAGTTGCAGCATTAGGAGAACAACAGATTGGGGGAGAAAAACTCAAACAGTGAAAGCACAGAAAATTGGTGGTTGCCAAAAGGAAGCGATTGGTTCCTGATAAGAAAAGTATATGTATTTGAAAGAAGGGATTCACTGACAAACAACAAAAATAACTGAAGGTCAGCGCTAATATAATAAAGTAAGATAAGTAAGCAAAGTAGGGTAAGGGAAGTAGAATGAAGTTAACATAAGGTAAGTGACTTTAAGATTAAATAAATCAGTAAGATTAAGTAGATTTAAGTTTCGGATATGGCAGCACAGGTCAGTCAAGTGGAATGTGAGGCCTTGTTTGACTGGACTCAGCTACTGGAGCGCTGTGACTAAAGTATGGGGCTGTTTTAAAGAATGCTATTCGGCAACTCATCAAGATTACTTTGTAATCAAGATTCAATGTAAGGTGAATGATTTATATGTATATTTTAATATCATTTATATTGGATTTTTGAATTTTGACCAAGTGGCATGTGGATTTTCTGTGTGTCAGAAGAGGTTAAATGATTAAGTTGTAGGTATTTGTGTTACTTATAACAGTATGACAGAGAGTCATGGATCCTATTAATGTCCTAGACAACTGGTATGCAGGAGGTGGTTTCAGGAGCATAAACTTGACTTCCAGGTCTTGGAGGTTCAATACAGTGAAATGTGAGGTGATGCATTTTAGAAGGAAGAATGTTGAAAGACAATAAAAATAGGGGGTTCAATTCTAAAAGGGGTGCAAGAGCAGTAGGACCTGGACATATATGTGCAAAGATCAAAGAAATTGGCAGAACTATAAAGCATACAGTACACTCTTTATTAATTGGGGTTTAGTGTACAAGAGCAAAGAGGTGATGTTGAACTTGTATAAGTTAATTGTTAGCCCTTAGCTGGAGTATTACGTACAGTTCTGGGCACCACATTATAGGAAGGATAATGAACACACTGGAGAGAGTGCAGCATTTTTCTTATTCACCTGTGGGACGTGGGTATCACTGGCTGACTAGCATTTATTGCCTGTCCCTAGTTGCCCTTGGGAAGTTGGCAGTGAGCTGCCACTGCAGTCCACATACTCTAGGTTGACCCATATTTTACTTTTGACCCAATTACAAAAATGGTGTGAGAAATTTCAGAAACAACAATGCATCGAAGAATTTGGGATTATTCTCCTTGGAGACAAGACAGCTAAGAGGAGATCTGATTGAGATTTACAAAATCATTAGGCAGATAGACAAAGTAGATAGGGAGAAACTATTCTTGTTTGTAAAAGGATCAAGAGCCAGAGGACACAGATTCAAAGTGACTTGCAAAAGAGACAAATGCAAGGTGAGGAAAATCTTTTATTACACAGTGAGTACTTAGGGTATAGAATGCACTGCCTGAAATGTGGTGGAGGCACATTCAATTGAGGATAGTTACTTGGATATAAATAATGTGCAAGGCTGTGAGGAAATAGCCAGAGATTGAGACTAAGTAATAATGTTTGTTTGAAGAGGCAATGTTGACATGATGGGCCATTGACCTCCTTCTGCGTGTAACATTTCTGTGATTCTGTGAAGTCTTTAAATTCTGTTATATGAAAATAGTTTGGTTTGTTCTATTTTATTTTCATTTCCTTTGTGTAATAAACTTATGTTTCATTGTTAGACTGCTGCATTGTGTGTGTGTTTCAATTAACCACCTCCGTAAAATGTGAAAAAACACAAGTATGATGTGCAAGCCAGGTTTCAGTCTGAGATCTGACTTGTCCAGATGGAATCAAAAGAAAATGGGCAAGAGCTACAACATTGTTATATTACCATCACCTCCAATTTCCTGACCAACTGCAAAAATTTTGGAATTCTTTCTTTAATGGGATGCTTGCCTATGAACCAAGTGAATTGCTAGGCCATTTCAGAAGGCAACTAAAAGCTGTAGATCTGGAGTCACATGTCACCCAGACCAGGTAAGGACAGCAGATTACCTTCTCTGAAGGACATTAGTGAAACAGATCTGGAGTCACATGTCACCCAGACCAGGTAAGGAGAGCAGGATACCTTCTCTGAAGGACACTAGTGTAACAGATGTGTCTTACAACAATCAATGGGAGTTTCATGGTCATTATCTTGACTAGTTTTATATTCCAGAGTTTATTAACTAAATTCAAATTCCACCAGCCACCTGTGGATTTGAATCCATGACCTCCCACACCCCAGACAAATAGCTGCATGTCTAGATTACTAAACTAATGATGTTATTATACCAGGATTGCCCACTAGCTAGCTAATATCATTCTAGGTAAATCAGAGCAAAGAAGTTCAAAGAGATGGCCTGTAACACCTTCCAAAAATAATACGGGATCAACATTAAAAATTGGTTATAGTTTAATTTCAAACAGGACGTGCCCAACCAGGAGGCCCAGGCTAACATGGAATAAAAACAAAATACTGTGGATGCTTGAGATTTGGGTTTAAAAAACAGAACGCTGCAGAAACTCAGTAGGTCTGGTAGCATCTCCAGAGAGAGAAACAGAATTTATGGTCAGAATTTTACCATTTTTGCTAAATGAGAATCACATCGAGAGTAGTGAATGATTCTTGCCATGACACCAAACAAGTTTTGTTACACATCTTACTAAACTCGTTGCTTTAATTGCCATTTGAGCCCAAGTGGTGAGAATCATATCCTACTTCCTCATCACCTTACTACACATTATTCACTGAACAACGCGCCATTCACTGGAGATCCTGAAATTAACCAACATCCCTGGCACCGACGCCATATTTAAAAAGCTGGTGTACACCTGGTTAAACATGTCAGTCTGGAGCTGCCCTGCATTGTTCCTGATATATTCACCAGACATGGCAGACAGGGAAAAATCCTTGACCCTTTTTGTGGACAGGGGCCTAGAGATCCTGCTGGAAAAGGTGGTGCACAGGCAAGGCATCCTCTTCCCTCAGGAACAGCAGTAGAGGCCACAACACCAGACCTTGTCAGTCTGGTCTGAGATTGCCATCCATGCTGAAGCAGTCTCAAACATATTGAGAAATGCCCAACACTGTAGGAAGAAGGTGTTATTCTGGCAGCATTTGTGTGACCATTTCTTTTTGATACCTTACAATCAATCTCTGCTACTGATCCCACCTCCCACCAAGATGCATGCTCTACCATTCTCACTATTTACCCTCAACATTTTCTTTATTCACCCTCATCCACACCAAATTGTGACACCACTAACCCTGCACGCCCTTTCTGCTGCCTATTCACCCGCTTGGGAAACTAATTCAACCACGCCAACAGTGATGGCTGTGCCACCCACTTTCACAGTGGTTAATAACTTCCAGTCTCTCAACTGCAGGAACAATAAAGTCCACAACAGGGCAGAAAGACTCAAAATAGGTTGTGTGCTGCCAACCATTTGGTGCCCTGTCTCTTATAGAATCATAGAATTATGAGTAGAAGATCCTGACTCTGCCCGATGCAGGGCCTGGACTGGTATTAGAGGCTGATTTACTGTGCTGGGATCCCCTGAGTGAAAGCTTTGTCTGGAGTTAGGCCTATTTACAACTGTAGCAAATTTCATGACTTCGTTTGTGTTAAACGACATGGCAAAACAGTTATAATAGGAGCCAGGTATCTCTGATTGAGAGGCAAATACAAAAAAGGCAAGGCAAGGCAGGGTTGCTGTGAGCATCTTCATAAAGTCAGTGAATGAGCACTATACGAAGAAGTGAAAAGCCCAGAGGTGCAGATAGGTTCAGTCTTGAGCTAGATGTGCATCTCCGAACAGAATCTCTGTGCTGCAGCATTACAAAGATTGTTGCCAGTGCAGCCTAAGGTAAAACAGTACAGTGCACAAAACATCCTGTAAGTGAATTGGAGTTGTGCCATGAGGGTTCATAGAAGTGGCAAATGCCAGATGCCAATATCCATGGATGTGGGGTGCATGTGGCTTGTGCCCGTAAAGTGTGCCTGAGATGTTGATGCCAGGTGTCCACACGGAGATCATTTGGAGCAAGTGGCAAGTTGAACCTGTGAAGAAACTGCTCTAGTTTTCAATTGAGTTTTACAATGGTTAATTTAAATGGTGGGTTTTGTAATATCGCAACCTATGGTGAATTGGACTGTTGACAAGCAATAAAGAGCATCACTTTGGAACTCACATCTCCCTGAGGAGAATCTTGCCACACCACTTTACCAAGGCGGGAAAGTGGCAGCAACATGATCTTGGCGTCAAGATGACAATCACACCTGATTTGACCACTCATCTTGCCATAGCTGACATTACTCAGAGTCTGGTAAGATTCCATCCAGTTTTGAGTTTGATATGACTTCTCCAGAATTGAAAGGGG
This sequence comes from Rhincodon typus, assembly GCF_021869965.1. Classification (NCBI taxonomy): domain Eukaryota; kingdom Metazoa; phylum Chordata; class Chondrichthyes; order Orectolobiformes; family Rhincodontidae; genus Rhincodon; species Rhincodon typus. Next base: position 6,319,316 of record NC_063350.1, read on the forward strand.
CTAGAAAATTGGGCTTTTAATGCTGTTAGAGAGAGGGGACCCAGCATCCTCTGGTTGTGTCTTGCTGACTTTGCCCTCAATTAAGTGCACACAATTTTTCCTTTTCACATCTCCATTACTCCTTTACCACCATTGTGGAGTGGTTGAGGACTTTGGGTCAGTACTCAATGGAGTTTAGAAGGATGAGGGGGTGATTTCATTGAAACGTACAGAATACAGACAGGCCTGGATAGAGTAGATGTGGAGAAGTTGTTACCACTAGTATGACAAACTAGGATCTGAGGGCACAGCCTCAGAGTGAAGGAATAATCCTTTAGAACTTAGATGAAGAGGAATTTCTTCAGCCAGAGAGTGGTTAATCTGTGAATCTCATCGCTGCAGAAGTCTGTAGGGGCCAAGTCATTGAGTGTATTTAAAAGAGAGATAGATTCTTTATTAGCAAGGGGATCAAAGGTTACAGGGAGAAGACTAGAGAATGGGGTTGAGAAACATAACAGACATGATTGAATAGTGGTGCAGACTCACTGGGCCGAATAGCCTAATTATATGTTATGGTCTTTATTTTTTGCTCTAGGCATCCTCACAGTCTGTTCTGCTGATTCCTCATCCCCCTCTGTCAACAAAATAAAAATCACAATTTTCCAGCCTCATTCAGTCCTGAAGAAGTCATATCAGATTTGAAATGTAAACACTATTTCTCTTTCCACAAATGCTGCCAGTCCTGCTGAGATTCTCCAGCACATCCTGGTTATATATCAGGTTTACATGGAATTGGATCTCAGTCCTAATTTTGATCATTTAAATGAACAGCTAGCACTTGTCATACTTTCAGAGGGATTTCAAACTGATCACTTTACTCAGCAGCTGCGGCTCTCCAATTGCACAGTGTAGCATTTCTTTTCCATTTTCTATGCCTGCCTGGCAACTGTATCGCTAGCAAATATAGATTAATTAACTAAATTAACTAATTAACTGTGGAGAAGGATATAGAAGAAAGAGAACATGGGCAAATAAATAGTGACATCTTGAAAAATGGCCATATTACAGAAGGGGTGGTGCTGGGCATCTTAAAATGCATAAAGGTGGATAAATCCCTGGGTCCTGATCGGGTACCTTAGAATATCTCAGCAAGGGACCCAGTGTGTGAGAAATCGTGTCTCACTAACTTGATTGAGGTTTTTGAAGTAGTAACAAAGAGGATTGATGAGGGTAGAGCAGTGAACGTGACCTATACGGACTTCAGTAAGGCATATGACAAGGTTCCTCATGGGAGGTTGAATAGCAAGGTTAAATCACATGGAATACAGGGAGAACTAGCCATGTGGATACAGAACTGGCTTGAAGGTAGAAAACAGAGGGTGGTGGTGGAGGGTTGCTTTTCAGACTGGGGGCCTGTGATCAGCGATGTGCCACAAGGACCGGTGCTGGATCCACTGCTTTTTGTCATTTATGTAAGTGACTTGGGCTTGAACATAGGAAGTAAGCTTGCAGATGACACCAAAATTGGAGGTCTCGTCGACAGTGAAGAGGGTTACCTCAGAGTAAAACGGGGACAAGATCACATGGGCTAATAGGCTGAGGAGTGGCCAATGGAGTTTAATTTAGATAAACGTGAGGTGCTGCATTTTGGAAAGGCAAACCAGGGCAGGACTTATACACTTAATGGTATGGTCCTGGGGAGTATTGCTGAACAAACAGGCCTTTGAGTGCAGGATCATAGTTCCTTGAATGTGGAGTCGCAGGTAGGTAGGATAGTGAAGAAGGCATTTGGTATACTTATCTTTATTGGCCGGTGCTTTGACTAAAGGAGTTGGGAGGTCATGTTGCAGCCGTACAGGACATTGGTTAGGCCACTTTTGCAATACTGCGTTCGATTCTGGTCTTCCTGCTATAGGAAGGATGTTGTGAAATTTGAAAGGGTGCAGGAAAGATTTACAAGGATGTTGCCAGGGTTGGAGGTTTTGAGCTATAGGGAGCGGCTGAATAGGCTGGGGTTATTTTCCCTGGAGCACCAGAGGCTGCGGGGTGACCTTATAGAGGGTTATAAAATCATGAGAGGCATGGATAGGGTGAATAGATAAGGTGTTTTCCCTGCGGTGGGGGGAGTCCAAAATAGAGAGCATAGATTTAAGGTGAGAGGGGAATGATTTAAAAAGGACCTAAGGGGCAACTTTTTCATGCAGGGGATGGTGCGTTTATGGAATGAGCTGCCAGAAGAAGTGGTGGAGAGTGGTATAATTACAACATTTAAAAGGCATCTGGATGGGTATATGAATAGGAAGAATATTGAGGGATAAGGACCAAATGCTGGCAAATGCAACTAGATTAATTTAGGATATCTGGTTGGCATGGATGAGTTAGACCGAAGGGCCTGTTTCCATGCTGTGCAGCTCTATGACTCTATAACTAATCTTGGCCCATGTCACAATGAGCCAGATTGAAACTTCTGAAATGTGTTTGACATAGAATCCTTGTAACCAACACCCAAGGAAACTTTTGCATCATCAGCCGAGATTGGATATTCCCTGGTCCACAGTCTACAGCACAATGCATGGCAATATCCAATTCACTACACAGTAGAACCAACAAATCTCAGAGCTGAAAATTTGATCAGGCCAGGAACAGGTTAAAATCATGAAAATAAATGCAGACGAGAACTCTTACATGAACTGTGCATGATAATACTTGGTGAGATTTTGTAGCAAGTCCACTCCTTTCTTTGTCTTTATCTCATTTACTTTGATCAGATACTAAAAGAAAAAAAAAGCAAAGTTGTATGGTAAATTGTATACCCCTTACATTATTAAAAAAGTATGACTTCTCAGTGACTGATTTAGGATTCTTATAAGCCAAATATTTTAAAAGAACTCAACAAACATAGTAATTTCTTTGAAGATTCAACTGGCAAATCATTGACATTACAGGTAGAAAAGTGCTTTGAAATTTAAAAAAATATGTATTTAAGGAAAATATTATCTGTTCAGGATTTCTCACTATATTATAAATAAGAAGCCCAAATCACATTGCAGAAGCCACAAATCACAAGCTGAATATTACAGAAAACATAGAATATGTGATATTTCATCCTAATTAAAACAGCAAATATTCACTGCTGGTAATAGATTTAGAAATTGGTGCAGCATGTCAAAAATAGAAAAAGAAATGCCAGATGAGATAAAAGAAAGGATAGCAAAGTTAGCAATGATAGGTACCTACAATGAATCATCAAATATTAAGGTAGGAAAGAAAAATGTAATAACTATTTGCAGTAAACTGTATCTGCCAGACAAAAATAATTCTTTGAGAGATACCTGGCAACATTATAACAAAAAGAGTATAGAAAAGAAAAATTAGCTTTGGACAGAAGATTTTGAACTGGCAGAGAAAACAAACAATTATCAAGGATAAAGGAAAGAAGTTCAGCTCTTCAAGCCTGAAATAGTATTGAATATATTGAGATGGAAATTATTTTGACAGACACTGGTAAGATTGTGACACCTGGAAGACATGAGAAGAGTGTAAAATATCTGTGACTGCGCTAGGTTCTAGCTAGGATGAAATGCTTTCAGCTTCATTAATTTCATCTGTTCAGGGACATGCCTGGATCTTCTGGCATAGCTGCAAGTCAGAACTTACCAGCAGCTGCAACAATATCTGCACTATGCTCACTCAAGTTGCACTCACCAGACAGCTACTATTTCACCTTCATCAGAAATACCGATTAGGTTTCCTGCATACAAGCACACTATTCGCATAGAGGAATTAGCTTTACTGGCTGAGCAAGGCAAATTAGAGGTTGCAGACATTGCAAACAGCAGATTCAGCAGGAGAATGTAGATCTAGATACAATACAGATCCAGAAAATAACTTGGGTAGAATGTCTCAAAAACTGACAGCCCTGGAACCAATCATGCTGGATTTTGGAACTTGCTCGTTTTTGAATTGGGCAACTTGAACCAGGTCAGTATTGTCTTGCATTTAGAGTGTTGAGGACATAGTTGAAGTCAGGATTGCAAAGGGAAGTTTTGAAAGAAATTGAGGCAATGCTACAAGATAAGCCAGACAATTCTTTGGAGGTGCTTCAGATCCATAACACATACTTTTTTAGAAATGTGCTAGAAGTCTGTTTATGTATGTCAATAGGGTTTCCATATACTTCAGCAAATGTGAGGGGTGGAAAGGAGCAGCTGTAAACTGCAACAGTTGGACCCAAGATGACAGTGAAGAGGGAAAGTCAGCTGATGGCAGCTTAAAAAGAAATGCTTGGTTTTTGGATATCTGGATTTGAGACACTCTACCTATAATATTGCTGCAACACAATGGGCCAAAATTTGCTACAACAGGGAACTTCCAGCTTGCTTTAGGAGTTGTAAGCTTTCCTCATCCTTCAGTTCAAAAATTGTCAGAAATATAAATTGATTGTAGTTTAGCTGTCATCTTGGATCTTGGTGAACAATGGCATCATTGAAACTTAAGGACGGAGAAAGGAATATCAACGACAGAGAACAAAATAAAGTGAATAAGTCAATACATATAAAGGGAGAAAAATATTGGTTTGAGAGAGAAAAGCGAATAAGTAGATGTAGTGATTGGAACCAGGTGGATCTGATTGACTATGAGAACCTTGATTAGGGTTGTTAACCTGGGCTAATCAGGGAGCCCTGGCTGACAGACGAAAACAGGGATTCAGAGAGTGTCCTGACTTCAGGGACTGACTCTGAGCTGGCTGGCTGGCCACAACCAATGTACTGTGCTCATGTAAACAAAGGGAGACTTGGTGATGGGAAATGTATAGAATTGTAAAATGTAAAATTCAATAATTTTTAAGGAGCCATTTAATGGGCATGAAATCCTCAGTTCCATCTTTTCCTTTTGGGGCTTCCAAAGTTAAGTGGCATTGCAGGAACATAAATATCATCATTAAAAAGGTTCCCTATGCCATTATGTGCAGGGCTAACCCTTCTCGGCAAGTAATGGCTCAAACACAGCCATTTATTAAAGCATAGGGAAGATAGATGGGCAGATTCCTTTTCTGTGAAGCAAACAACAGTGGTGGAAATCATCTAGCAACAGCATATGTTCCTCTCCCCATAATTAATGCTTTTGCTTATGCATTAAAATAAGCCAAGGTTATGAACTCATTATTTTCCCAGAATACTCAAAAGGGTCGACAGCAAGTCCAAAAAACCATGAAGCAAAAATTGTGAATTATTCAAGAAATCCTTTTTAATCTGAACAAGGAGCTCAAAAATGCAATATATCGCGGTGGATTATTTTAATAGCGTTGTCACTCGTGAAGTCTTTCATAACTGATAAAATGATTAATATAACGGATATTTTGACTGAAGAGCTGACAGATCTCAAGAAGGGATTCAACATGAAAAATTCCTCTCAGAACAGTGGTATTTCAGCCAGTTGAATACCATCATGAGTAATAGCAGTTTCTGCTGTAAATCAAACCCCAACTCATGTCAGAACATATTTTGGCAATAGCTAACTTAACATCACATACAGAAAGACACATCAAGTAGGAGTAAGAGATAGTAAGAACTGCCCATGCTGGAGTCAGACATAACACAGTGTGAAGCTGAAGGAACACAGCAGGCCAAGAAAAAGGGTCCCGACCCAGCTTTCCTGCTCCTCTGATACTGTCTGGCCTGCTGTGTTCCTCCAGCTCCACACTGTGTTATCAAGTAGGCAGTGAGCCTTCTGTACCAATATTTCACTGTAATTTTCTTCAAAACAATGTATTCAAATAATGCTATTCGTACATCATTCACGTATCTCTCACAATGACTGATAGTAACATAATTAGTAACATCTAAACTGGAATTCCCTATTAATGAATATTAAGTAGAAAACAATGCTAAATTTACAAGCAAAAATATGGAACAAAAGTGTTTATTATTTTAAATTTTTTTATGATGGGCCTAATCTCAAGCTATAAAAGTATGTAATAACTCACTATACTAATTTCTCTTTTATAATGACTTTATGGCTATTTTTTCATTCTTGCTTGATTAATACTAGTGGTCATTCCAATTACACCAACAGAAGCACATAGCAAACTACAATTATTAATCAATTTCTAGAAAACAGCACACAAAATTCGGCTTCTCCACGTGATGCAGTTTTAATTCACTTAATTGCACACTTCTCCAGCAATCACTAAGAAACCACTGCAATCAGTCAGCTGAAGCATCTCTTTGTCCGGTTTTTCTGAAGCTATCTGCTCCTTGACAATGATGTTACAAGATGGAGGTAGGGAAAGGGGCTTCATAAAATAATATGTTTTTGCTTCTTGAGTCTGAATATGTATTCATCCAGACCGTGAGACGAAAGTCTCTGACTATGATGGTTTAGGTATCCGATTGCGGGCCTTGGGCAGTTTGGGGAGATGGAGGTAATGTCTTTGGACGAGCAGTTCTGAAGCTCAGGGTAAAGCTCTGGGGACAGGGATTCAATTCCCACCAATTAATCAATTTGGAATATATGTAATGGTGACTCCAAAGCTATCAATTGGCTCACTAATGTCCTTCTGGAAAGAATATCTGCCATTCTTATCTAGTCTGGCCTGCATGTGACTTCAGACCCACACAATATGTGTGACTTAATTGTCCTCTGAAATTCCCTATTAATGAATATTAAGTAGAAAACAATGCTAAATTTACAAGCAAAAATATGGAACAAACATTCTCCTAGGCAGCCACTTAGTTCAAGAGCAATTAATGATGGTCGACAAATGTTGGCCTCGGCAGTGAAGCTCACAATGCATGAAAGGATAAGTGAACATAGATCCAGGTAATACGTCAGCCTGAACCTCACAATTCAAGATGACTGGGATATCCATTAGAGCTGTCACACACTGATATAGTAGGAGTTGAATTGATACTCAGGGATACAACATGTTGGAGCAGAGTCAAAGAAGTTTTACTTCCACAGCTTGCCATGTTAAACCTGACCTTGGAGTGGCACACTAGTGGGTGAAAAGTGGAGAATTGTTCCATTTTCTAAAACTGAATCCTTCAACTTGATGAGTATGAAATGAACTAAATAAAACGACTTACTGGCATAAGAAATCAATAACAAATTACTAAAATTGATATGAATATACCACACAAATAGGACTTCATGTGGAAGTAAATAAATCAGAAATTCTCACATACCTCACACATCTGCAGTTGAAACATCCTCCGTTCCTTTTCCATCTCCTCTGCTATTTCACCTCCAGTCACTTCAATTCGTACCATTCCGTACTGCTTTGCAAGTTCCCTTTTCTCTTTTTCAATTTTAGTACTGGCAAAAGTAAAATGTGAGAAAGCATTCAACCAACTAATCCGTTTGCCAGCTTGCTATCTGGGCTATTAGGGCTATTAAAAATGTATAATGAGAGGATTTCATATCAATATTAGTTGTGGTCAATACTCAGTCCCTCAGAGTATCTAATACTTCAATTTACTGCAACATGAAAGAATGGGAATAAATATAAAATTGGTCTTGCGGCCAACAGCACACATAATTTTGGCCTCAGTAATACATAAAATGTCATCAACATTCCTATCTGTTGAAAATGCAAATACGGCATTTTTATTTGGAAAATTAAACTGAGGAAGCTAGAAAGGTACAGGATCAGAAAAAACTGCAGTCTGTCCAGTGTGATACCAACAGCTAATATTTCTCAATCACAGATTTCCTCAAATATTTAAAAATTCTAAGACAGGGGTGTACATCCAAATGATATTTTAATTTATGCAAATATATTTTCTTCGGCTATATGCTCTGAATTCTGGTGCAGAGGCCTTTACCATTTATCTTTTATTTTTCTTATTAGGTTTGGTTTGGAACTGTGAGTTGAGATTAAGAGTTGAATTTTGAGTAGCAGCTTGTTTCAAAGAACAAAAGAGCAAAGACAATTGTTTGCTGTTGGTAACTGGCCTGGAAGATAATTCTATACTAAGGTCACTGTAGACAAATTAGCACTGTGTAGTTGCTCTGCTCAGGGTTGGCAACTGGTTGAATGGTGGCCAATCAAGGGAGGACTTGCGTTAACCTGTCAATCACAGAGAATGCTGATTGAAAAGAAAAAAGAGAACTGCTTCTGACTGGGTTTTAGAAGGAGGGAGAGTGATTTTGAAAACCTCCAGAGATTGTTGTGTTTTGCTCTCTCTAGTTTTCTATCTAGTTACTGAATTGTTGAATGATCTGAGAAAATAATCCTAGACTCTAAGAAATAAGTACATGTATTTTTAGAAGTTTTCTGAAACTGTCTGCATTAATTGGTAACTTCAGAATTCAAGCAAGATATACAGTTCTACTTGCCTGTGAACAAACGATTGTTCAAGGATTTCATGAATGCCTGGTATCTATCGCTTGAAATTATAATCATTTTTTTTTTCTAATTTATCCCTTAACTGTCTCTGTCTGTCTGTGTGAGTGAGAGTTATGATCAGGCTTTACATTATAGATATTATTTAGATTACCTTTAAAATTACACCACAGAGGCCGGTATACTGTCACCAAATCACCTTTTATTTACCCGTGGGAAGTCTTTGACAGTGATCCACGTCTCACAGTAACAGGCTGTCCGACATTCCTGTTTTTATGTCAGCCAGGAGTCTCTGATTGGACAAGATTAACAGCCCCAATCAGGGAACTCATATTTTATGAAGTCCACCTGGCTGACCTCGTTACAATCACTATACCCCTCCACTTCTGAGTCTGAGGACATAAGCTGGTATTTTTTATGTAGCTCCTCCTTGGGTGTTTTAACACCAAGTAAGATTCCTTTGATTCTGCTTCAGATATGGGCGGTGTGTAACGCACAGTAGCTCACCTCTTGTGCCCAGAATGTCTTGGAAGAAATTCATTCTCCTGATGGCAAAGGTGTCGAGGCATGTCATCCGCTGTGTCCATCTCAGAAACCGAGGTCTCTTCAATGGTTGACGGAGAGGGAGAACCCATAGGTTCCAGCAACCTTTCTGACTGTTCTGAGGAGCCTGGCTTGTTTTTGCTCCTGCCCATTTGCGAGTTTGCAGCTTTCATTGGTCCAAGACCTTATTCAGGACCATTGCACCTGCCCCAATTTTCTTCATCACTGGACCTGACCTCGCGTCGATCATGCCTCTTACCCATGCAGGGCCATTCCCATGGTTCCTATACCAAACTTTGTCTCCCTAAGTAAACTGTCTCTCTCGCCTGGTCAAGTCTTGTGTCCAGGGCTGGTGTTCCTAATGCCATTTCACCTTCCCCTCCAGGTCTGGGAAGATCAGATTTAGCCTGGTGTCTTCTCCTCATTAGCAACTCTGCTGGAGCTATCCCTTAGTTGCATAAGAGGTGATCCAGTAATCAAATAGGAATGGCGACAGTTTGGTATCTAGTGAAGCTGCAGACTGTTTTCTTTAAGTCTGCCTTCAAAATTTGGATTGCTCTTTCTAGCAGACCATTGGCTGATGGATGGTATGGAACTGTCCTTATATATAGAATGCCATTCAACTTTAGGAAATTCTCAAATTCCCTGCCAGTAAATGATGGCCCATTATCCCAGACCAACACTTCCAGGAGTGTGTGTGTTATAGAGTCATAGAGTGATAAAAATGTACAGTACGGAAACAGATCCTTTGGCCAACTTGTCCATTTCAACCAGATATCGTATATAAATCTTGTCCCATTTGCCACCATTTAGCCCATATCAAGATGCACGCAGTTTTTCTATTGTCCCCTGTTTGATGAGTGAACTCTATGCACGTACGACCACTTTGAGTGGGCATCCACAAAGACTAAGACTAAGAACATTGAGCCTATGAAAGGACCTGCGTAATTGATGTGTAACCTAGTCCAGGGTGAATGTAGGGTTCTGCTGGCAGTAATTCTTATCCTTGTTGGCACTCTGGGCTCTGCCCCTCCAGCATGGCTATGTCTGAAGCCAATCCGAGACACAACTTCTCGCCAACATCTTCATTTTGGAAAACCCTGGGTGACCCTTGCGGAGTTCAGCCAGTATCCTGCGGCAACCTTTGCTCACTCTTGCTCCTGATAATAATATGCCATCCTCTACTGTGATTTGGTCTCTCCGGGTCCAAAAAGGTTTCATTTCTGGTTGTGACAACGGTTTGGTTTCTCCCATCACCACGAACTGTTTCGATTTTGCCAGGACTGGGTCCTTCTGCATCCAAAGACTGATGCTGTGAGCTGTGACTGGAAGTGTGTCTAGAAAATTAAAAAATATTTGGAGTCTTCTAGTGTTGGTACCACCGGCGGTGTATCTGCCAGCAGGAGGCGGCTCAATGCATCTGCATTCGTCACTTGGCCTCCCGGACGGTGTTCCAACCTATAATTATACACTTATGCATTTAGTGTTAGAGCCCACTGCTGAATTTGGCCTGAATCTATGGGCAGCACTGCCTTGGCCCCTTCAAGTAAACCAAGCAAATGTTTGTGGTCCGTTATTACAAATTTACGTCTGTAAAGGTTTTGATGGAACTTCTTGACTACAAATATGACCGCCAAACTTCCTTCTCTATCTGGGCATATTTACAGTCTGCATTAGCCAAAATCCTGGATGCATACGGTGTTGGGCTCTCCTCTCCATTGGGCCACATATGAGCTAATACAACCCTGACGTTGTATAGGGAGGTATCACATCTCAATACCAGATCACGCTTAGGATTATAAAAGGATGATAGTGTTTTTTCACTTCCCCTGAAAGTTATGGCTTGGCTATGTGACCGTTTCCAAGATTGACACTCTTTTAAGAGTCGATACAAAGATGCCAGAATGGAGGGCAGGTATTGTATGAACATTCTGTGATAATTCACCAACCCAAGTAAAGACCAAAGGTCTGGTACAGACATGGGAGCTAGGGCACCTTTAATTACCCTCATTTTATTGTCCAACAGGTGTAACGTGATCTTGTCGACTCTGTAGCCCAGGTAGGTCACTTGAGGTGCCTGGAACACACATTTTTCCCTTCTAAGGCATATGCCTGTCTGGGAGAGACGTTGAAGGAATATGTCTAAATTCTCTAAGTGCTCCTTATTAGTCTTCCCTGTTATTAGCATGTCATTTAGATAAATGGTGACCTAGCAAAGCTCTTGTAAAATGTTCTCCGTTGTCTGCTGAAAAATTGCACAGGCTGACGATACCCCAAATGGCAGTCTCATCATAGAGTCATATAGCATGGAAACAAACCCTTTGGTGCAACCAGTCCATGCCAAACTAAACTAGTCCCACCTGCTCCTGGCCCATATCCCTCCAAACCTTTCCTATTCACATATCCATCCAAATATCATTTAAATGTTGTAGTTGTACCAGCATCCACCACTTCCTCAGGAAGTTCATTCCACATGCAAACCGCCCTCTGTGTAAAAAAATTGCCTTTTTTTTTACATCTCTCTCCTCTCACCTTAAAAATGTGCCCCCTAGTTTTGAAATTCCCCATCTTAGGGAAAAGACAACCACCATCAACTCCACCTATACCTCATTATTTTATAAACTTCTATCAGGTCACCTCTCAACCTCCTACGCTCCAGTGAAAAAAGTCCCAGCCTATCTAGCCTTTCTTTATAACTCAAACCTTCCATACCTGATAACATCCTGGTAAATCTCTTCTGAACCCTCTCCTCTATAACAATAATTCAACTCAATCCTGTCAAATGCTGTCTAACATATGAATCGTTCCAAGTGCCTAATAACTGACTGGCCCTTCCATTTTCCTCCAAGAGACTATACCATTCAACAGTTCCAAAAACTGAATATCTATTCAATAGATCTATTTAATAAATTTGATAGATCATATATTGGTACAAACCCTTGTGGGTATTAATTGTACTATACTTCTGGGAATCCTCATCTAACTGCAAATGTAAGTATGCATGGCTCATGTCCAACCTCATGAAGGACAGCCCTCCCGCTATTTTGCAAATAAATCCTCTCTGCAAGGGATTGAGTATTTATCTAGCTGTGACAAGTGGTTTACCGTTTGTTTAATATTCCCACAAGGTGAACTGATCCTTCGGGCTTCACAATTGGTACAACCGGTGTTGCTCATTCCACAGACTGGAAACCAGCTTCCTGATTTCTGCCTCCACATTGCCTGCAAAGCCAAATAGCACAAGGCAGGCCTTGCAGAATCATGAAATTGCTTCCTGGTCAACATGCAAGGTGGCCTTGGCTTAGACCTTCCTAAGAATTTTCTGGGTTCACAGAGGTAGCCATTTTCTAATTGAAAAATGTTGAGCCAACATAGGTGAACCTTTCTCAATTAATTTTGTCCCATTAAGCTTGTGCCTGAGCCTTTTACTACAATCAGTGGTAAATGAACCAGCTGCTTCTCATAAGAAACCAGAACCAACATTTTACCCTTAATCTGTAAAGGTTGCATGGTATAAGTTCTCAGTCTAGCTGAGGTCTGGTGCAAAATGAAAGGTTTGAGACCAAATTTTATTAAAGACTGGTTCTGTGACTTCAGAAACAGCCAAGCCTGTATCGATCTTCATTAGAACTGGGTGGCCACTTAACCAGACACTTATTTTGATTGGTTCTGATTTGGATGTTGCTAAACAATTTAAATGTTCCAAACTAGATGTAGGGCTTTCCAGGATGTGCACTCTTCTGGAAACCGGCCATTGAATTCTCTTACTCTATTTAGGTCTAGTGGGACTCTTTTGCTGTCTCGAGTCCGCATGCTGGCAGCAACTACAATTGCTTGTCGCCTCAGATCCTGAAGAACGTTTTAACCATTTGGCTGAGGCTTGGCATTTTTTTGAATTTTTGCTTTGGGATGGACTAGAGTCCCACTTTTCAGAATACGTCCTGAATGAGGCTATGCAATCGCCTTCACACAACTGCAGGTGTTCCCCAAGCTCAGTCTGACTGGTGAGAACGTCCACTTCCATCGGAATACCCTGCAACTCGTATGCTCCACTTATTTTCCAACGACAAAGCCAGTTGTAGTGCCTGTTTGAAGTTCAGTTGGGTTTCAGCTGGTAGATACTTTTACATGGCTACATTATTAATCCCAAATATCAAATGGTCTTAGCATCTCATTAAGGGTTAAACCAAAGTCACATGCCTCTACTAGTCATCTTAACCTCGTCAAAAGTCCGACACTGATACTCCTGGTTCTCGAAATGCTGAGTAAAACCGATAGCGTCTCGGAATTTGTGGTGGTTCAAGGTTGTAATATTCCTTAACTAAATCCATCAATTTTTCTTTTCTTTTTTAATTCATTTCGTGGGATGTGGGCGTCGCTGGCTGGACAGCATTTATTGCCCGTCTCTAGTTGCCCTTGAGAAGGTGGTGGTGAACTGCCTTCTTGAACTGCTGCAGGCCACCTGCTGTGGATTGACTCAAAATGCCATTAGGAGGGAATTCCAGGATTTTGTCTCAGCGACAAGGAATGGTGACATATTTCCAACTGAGGATGTTAAGTGGCTTGGAGGTGAACTTGCAGATGGTGGCGCTCCTATATATCTCTTGCACTTGTCCTTCTAGATGGAAGTCGTCATGGGTTTAGAAGGTGCTGTCTGAGGATCTTGGGTGAATTTCTGCAGCGCATCTTGTAGATAGTACACACTGTTACTACTGAGCGTTGGTTGTGGAAGGAGTGGATGCTTTTGGATGCAGTGCCAATCAAGTGGTCTGCTTTGTCCAAGTTGGCTTCTTGAGTGTTGTTGAGGCTACACTCATTCAGGCAAGTGGGGAGTATTCCATCGCACTCCTGACTTGTGCCTTGTAGATGGTGGACAAGCTTTGGGGAGTCAGGAGGTGAGCTACTTGCTACAGTATTCCTAGCCTCTGATCTGTTCTTGGGGCCATTGCATTTATGTGGTGAGCCCAGCGAAGTTTTGGCGGATTCAGTGATGGTAACACCATTGAATGTCAAGGGGCAATGGTTAGATTGTGTCTTATTGGTGACGGTTATAGCATAGCATTTGAGTGGCACAAATGTTACTTGCCACTTGTCAGCCCAAGCCTGGATGTTGTCCAGATTTTGTTGCATCTGATTATAGACTAATTCAGTATCTCACGAGTTGTGAAAAGTGTTGAACATTGTGCAATCATCGGCGAACATCCCCACTTCTGACCTTATGATGGAGGGAAGGTCATTGATGAAGCAGCTGAAGATGGTTGGGCCGAGGACACTGCCCTGAGGAACTCCCGCAGAAATGTCCTGGAGCTGAGATGACTGACCTCCAACAACCACAACTATCTTTCTGTGTGTCCTGTATGATTCCAACCACCAGAGAGCTTTCCCCCAATACACATTGATTCCAGTTTTGCTAGGGCTCCACGATGCCACACTCGATCGAATGCAGTCTTGATGTCAAGGGCTGTCACTCTCATCTCACCTCTGGAATTCAGCTCTTTTGTCCATGTTTGAACCAAGGCTGTAATGAGGTCAGGAGCTGAGTGGCCCTGGCAGAACCCAAACTGGGCATCACTGAGCAGGTTATTTCTGACCAGGTGCTGCTTGATAGCACTGTTGATGACATCTTCCATCACTTTATTGATGATCGAGAGTAGACTGATGGGGCAGTAATTGGCTGAGTTGGATTTGTCCTGCTTTTTATGTACAGGACATACTTGGGCAATTTTCCACATTGTCAGGTAGATGCCAGTGCTGTAATTGCACTGGAACAGCTTGGCAGGGAGCAGCATGTTCTGGAGCACAAGTCTCCAGTACTATTACCAGAATGTTGTCAGGGCCTGTAGCTTTTTTAGTGTCCAGTGCCTCCAACCGTTTCTGGATATCACGTGGAGTGAATTGAATTGGCTGAAGACTGGTATCTCTAATGCTGAGGACAACTGGAGGAGGCAGAGATGGATCATCCATTTGGCACTTCTGGCCATTTCAGAGGGCAATTGAGAGTCGACCACATTGCTGTAGGTCTGGAGTCACATGTAGGCCAGACCAGATGAGGATGGCAGATTTCCTTCCCTGAAGGACATTAGTGAACCACATGGGTTTTCTGACAATCGACAGTGGTTTGATAGGTTTTACTATCTGGTGTTTCAGGAAGAGAAGGATCCTAATAACTGAAAACGCTGCAGCTCCACAAGCTGTCAGGTGAATTATTTGTTGCTTTCCATCTGGTCCAATGTTATTTGCCCAAATAAAGCGCATTCTTTCCACATACTGGGCCCATGCTTCAATGGCAGGATTGAACGAGTCAAGCCAAAAATATTTATGCCAACTTAAAGATGACTGTTGCGAGCAAATTTCTTCAGGAACGTTCTATACTCTCATCGGCACTGAAGTAGCTCTGCAGAGGCAGGTATCCCGTCACCAAGTCACCCTTTATTTACATGTGGGAAGTCCTTGACACTGATCCAGTTCCCTCACAGCCAGCTCTCAGAGTGACAGCATATATAACAGTTCTCTTTTTATCTGTCAGTTCGGGCTCCCTGATTGGACAATATTAACAGCACTAATCAGGGAACTCATTTTATGAGATCCACCTGGCTGACATGGTCACAATCATGCTATCCTTGTCATTTTTCTGTATTCTGCCAAAGTTACATTATTAATAATAAACTGTGAAATTTTGTTTAGGTTAAAAAATTGGTGTTCAAGATCAGTTATTTGTAAAGTTTGCTTAGGAACAATTGGGAAATTTTGCTGGTCATTGAATGTTTTAATTTCACCATATTGCAAATCTAGTGATAGTGAAGCTGATTTGGTTTGGCAATGCTATCACTATATCGTAATACTGGGAGAAGTACACCCTGAATCGCTGCACATGATGCAATCAAATAAAATTATGCGACTTCCTTTGAAAGCAACTGAATATCAGAAGGAAACAGAAAATACAAAGCAACCCAAGTCAGCGTCTTATTCAAAACTATCCTGTCCTGTTTACAGCAAAACCGTCTGGGCACAAATCAGCTATAGCAGTCATCTATGCACCCACTGGAACCCTACCAAACACCCCAGAAGTTAAACAAAAACAAAAGTTATTGGAAAAACTCAGCAAGTCTGGAAGCATCCGTGGACAGAAAGGAGGGAAAGGTTTTGGGTTCAGTGACCCTTCTTCAGAACGCCAGATGTTAACCATGTTCACATTCACTTTGGAGGTCAAACAATATATTTTCTTCCTATGATTGGCCAAATTACTGGAAATGGTTGTGAAGATACTTAAGGTTACAAATCACTGGCCCAAATTGGTCTTATGAGGAATGTAGGATTGAACTGATGGAGGATTGTGAACAATCATTGCTCATTAATAGTTTGTCTTGGCTACACAAATTCAGGCTGTTCTGCTGCTGCTCCATGTCTGTAACCCTGTCTACACAAGATGATTTCTCCAAACCCCTTTCTCTAAACTCCACCTACCTTCATTGGGCCCAGGGGCTGGCCAAATCTCAATTTTGCTGCACTCTGCTGATTTAAACTGAGGCCTGATGCTCAAAAGAGACCAGATTTCATTCAAGTCCAGCAGCTGGTCAGTACATTCTGTTGGCTGAATAACTAAAGTCCACTTGGTGGAGGCAAGCCACCCTTTAAAGCCTAACATGTTACTTTGCACAATAGACTGAGAGCTTAATTTCGATGAATAACTAATGCAGTCTTGGATACCAAATGCCATTCAGTTCCACTATTCTGATTGTCCTGTTCCAATTCTTAAATTTAAGTTGTTTTGTTCATGGTAACTTGGATTTTATGAATCTACGATAAGCGTAACTAACTTTAAAGAACTTTTTCTCTAACTGCTGATCTAAACCTTATAACAGTAACAATTATGTTATAACAGTTGCAGTCACGCAAAGTAATATCTGGTTAGCAACTCTTAACGCCTTTGGTCAACAAAGACATAAATCACACTGCAGCTAATACGGTACAGAAGTGCTGCTAATGGAAACACTGATCAGATTTGTTCATGTAGGATAATTAAAGCATCATACAAGAAAATGTGGACATAGACATAAGCTGATCCTCTTTTATTGCTGACAGAAAAGGAGAACACTTTCTAGAGGACCTTCAGCTACTATGCATTGTACATTCGTTTGCATATTCCTTCCAGAGGAATTCTTCAAGATCTGAATTTAACATAACCTTTACATAACTAACATTAGCATTTGATTATGATTGACAATTTTGTTTTATGAAACGAACTGTTATAGTCTCAAAAGCATTGCTTAAAAGGATAGTGAAAGCGTGTTGGAAAGTAGCTTTTAAAAAGGAATTGAGTACATGCATTGAAACTCAAAAACATGAGGGCTATCGGGGAGTGAAATAATTAGATAGTTCTTTCATGGCTCTGGCATAGGCACTATTGGGCTGAGTATTCTCCTGCATTATGTAGTTCTGTGATAGGGAACAACAGGGAGTGAGGAAGAGAATATAAAATATATTTCCACTCTTTCCGAGCATTATAATAGCCTTGAAACTCACAATTTGCTTTCATAATCTTTCCAAGCTTTTTCAAAGGGCTTCTTTAAATCCTGTAAAAAAGTGTAAAAAGTGTAAAAAGGAGTAAATAGAATTATTTCATAAAACAATCACAGAATCCCTATAGCATGGAAGCAGGCCATTTGGCCCATTGAATCCACACTAACCTTCCGAAGACCAACCACCCAGACACAACCCCGAATTTCCCATTGCTAATCTACCTAGCCTGTCCATCCCTGGACACTACAGACAATTTAGCATGGCCATCCATCTAACCTGCACATCATTGACTATGGGAGGAAATCAGAACACTCGGAGGAAACCCATGCAGACACAGAGAGAACGTGTAAGCTCCGCACAGATAGCCGCCCAAGGGTAGTATCAAACCCGGGTCTCTGGCGCTATGAGGCAACAGTGCTAACCACTGAGCCACCATGCCACGTGCCTAGTGATGTGACTGGGATTGTATTAGCTGAAATGCCTGTGCTAATCCATTTCATGTGGCAAATTCTGGTGCTAAGAAGCTAGTAAGCCTGTCTTAATATATTAGATGTACGACACAAGCTGCATTCTTTCTTTTGGCATCACTATTCTGTGACTCAGTAATAGCTGCGACTGTGGACTTTACTGTCAAAGTTAGCTTTTATTGTCCATCTCTAAATTACTCTTAGAAAGGTGATGAGCTGCTTTCCTAAACTGCTGTTTTGCCTGTTCTGAACTTAGATATTGACTTAATGGCAGCATTGAATTTGAGCCCAATCCTTGACCATTAACCATATACAAATGCCTTTCCGGAGCAGTCAATGAATAGTCATGAATGATGGGTGTGAAATTTGACTGATTTTTTTACCTTTCATCTCAAGGTGCTAAAGCTGATTTAGTGTCTCAGTTGCTGCCCTGAGTTTGGCCAATTCAGTCTGTGCTGGGAATTAGCTTTCAGCCTGCATGATTTGATATTGCAATATGGCTTTTTAAAAAGTGGCTTTACTTGTATAAGTAATGACCAACAACTACCATCAAAAGAATTGCAAAACCAAGATATTTACTCATATTAATTGTTATGTCACAAAGCTCCCACTTAAAGTTTATTTTGTAAAAGTATAGTCAATATTGCCTCACCCCCTTAACTCCTTTTAGTTCTCCTTTCAGCAGTGAATTTAGGAAAAAGACAATGTGATTCACACTCTGCATCTAAAAGTAAAAAAAATACAATCAAGATAGAGAAAGCATTGATACTGTAGAACAAATAAACAAAATAGACAAATGTAAAAGGCAGAGGGCAAGTGTAAAGTTATGTACTTTGAATGAAATTAATCTTATCCACTAATGATCCAGTGATCTTATTAAGTAGTGGTTGTACAAATAAAAAGAGTGCAGATTCAATCTCCAGTTGGCTCTAATTTGGGTAGTTGAAGAGTTCTGGAAGGGAGAATCTAGCAGGGTTCATGCTTCTGAGCATTACTCAGTGGATTAGCCTAAAAACTTGGTCATTTGGATAGAGGGATAGGATACGATTGGGTTTAATCATTCCTCCTGCAGTCAATTGGCCTGGCAAAGCTTGCAAAAGAAACACAGCTCTGAGTGGGGCAGCAGAAGATGGGAATTAAAAATTAAGGAAAGAAAAAAAATTACCTACCCTCTTCTTCTGCTCCACATAATTTAAAATAAAATCTATGGGTGGAATCTTATCAGGGTCCGAGTGATACAGGTTATGACTAAATGTGTGGAAGAATTAGGCCACTAGTTCAGAGACATCAGGAGAAACATGCACCTTATCTTATGCTTTTCACAAATGGCATGGTGAGATTCTCCCTAGGCAATGAGGAGATGCCAATTGATGGGGATTAACGCTTGTTAATGGCCGCAACTTATTAGTATTCAGCCTCCCATTTTATGAAACCCACCAAACAAGCTGGTGATTGAGAAAACTCAACAATGTTAGCCTGACTGGGGTAGCATGCTGGAAATCAAGCTCCACTATTCTTGGTGTTGTCACAAAAGCTGAAGGTTTTAGAAATGTATGTGAAATTAACTAATTCACTGTTGATATACAACTCTACCAGTTAAAACTATAACCTCTTTATAAATTACCCCGATACATATAGACAGATACGGACAGGAAAAAACGGGTGTTATAGGAAGAGGGTAAGACTGGAAAATCAGTCGATGTTCACAGGGTTCGCTGAGATGATCCTTTTGGCTCATCAGGATGTGTGCTCCTTTATCTATCCTTCTCCAGGTACTTTCACTTCCTTGCAGAAAGCATAGGGCCCTAGTTCACATTTATAAGGGACCAAGCTGTATCTCTGGGCTCATCGTCCACTTACACAGTGCTTACTCAGTTTTACCCTAGCTGGATACTCACACCATGTCTGCCCAGCATTACTTTTTTCCCACTCTGCTCTCTCAGTTAAAGATACTAGTTCATATTATTGCTGTCTTGCCAGGCAGTTTAGCACAGTCACAAAGTCAGAAAGCTTGTCATATTGTCAGCAGGCCCTCAGTCAAGGGACTAGCCTTTGCCCAGGACTTGTGGGCACAGAAAATCAAGGACTGGCTCAAATACCAGTTGAAGCCTTGCTCCAGGCAGACAGAATCATCTCCTCATAAAGGCTAAGCAGCTAATTGATAGACAGCTCATCACACACCCAAATTGGATCTTTCTGCCCAATTGCAGGATGTTTTCCCTTCGGAATGTAAAAAAGGCAGGTATTATGGAAGACTAAAGTGGATGTGCGTCTGTGAGGTGTCCAGAGCAAATTAACACACAGCGTACAGGCCAGGCAAAGTTAGTGGTGTCAGGGCCCAGGTTGGGAGCGGGCAAGTGGGGAAGAATTCACATGAAATTTGAGATGGGCATTTTGAGATCAAGAAAGAAGTGGTATTGGATCTCTTGAAGAGCATTAAGGTAGATAAGTCTCCATGGCCCGATGATATCTACTCCAGGTTATTGAGAGAGGCAAGAGAAGAGATTGCTGGGGCCTTGACCAAGATCGTTGTATCCTTGCTAGCCACTGGAGAGATCCCAGAAAACTGATGAGTAGCTAATGTTGTTCCTCTGTTCAAGAAGGGAAATAAGGCTAATTCAGGAAACTACAGACTGGTGAATCTCACACAGCTGGTTGGGAAGCTATTGGAGAGAATTCTTAAGAATAGGATTTATGCACATTTGGAAAAGAATGGCCTAATTTGGGACAGTTAGCATGGCTTTGTGCAGGGCAGGTCTTATTTACTAACTTGATTGAATTTTTCAAGGAGGTGACGAAGGTGATCGATGAGAGTTGCCTACATGAATTTTAATAAGGCTTTCGACAAGGTCCCTCGTGGTAGGCTCATCCAGAAAATTAAGATACACGGGACCCACGGTGACTTGGCCACATGGATTCAGAATTGGCTTGCCCGTAGAAGGCAGAAGGTAGTAGCTGCAGGTTTCAGCCTGGAGGTTTGTGATTAGTGGTGTTCCACAGTGATCCGTACTGGTACCTCTTGCTGTTTATGATATATATAAATGACCTGGCTGAAAATGTATAAGGATGGATTAGTAAGCTTGCAGACGATACAAAGATTGGTGGAGTTGTGGATAGTGTAGACGTTTGTCAAAGGATACAGCAGGATATAGGAGGAGAAATGGCAGATGGAGTTTAATCCAGGTAAGTGTGAGGTGCTGCACTTTGGGAGATCAAATGTTAAGGGAAAAGTATACTGTTAGTGGCAAGACCCTGGACGCATTGATGTACAGAGGAATCTTGGGGTTCAAGTCCATAGCTCACGGAAAGTTGCCATGCAAGTAAATAGAGTAGTAAAGAAAAAGTATGGCATTCTTGCCTTTATGAGTCAGGGAATTGAGTACAAGAGGCAGGATAGCATGTTGCAGCTTAGTAAGACTTTGGTTAGGCCACACGTAGAGTATTGCATTCAATTCTGTTTGCCACATTACAGGAAGGATATGGAGGTTTTGGAGAGGGTGTAAAAGAGGTTTACCAGGATGCTGTCTGGATTAGAGGGTACGAGCTATAAGGAGAGTATAGAAAAACTCAGGTTATTTTCTCTGGAGCAGTGAAGGCTGAGGAGAGACTTGATAGAAGTCTATAAAATTATGAAGGTCAGAATCTTTTTCCCAGAGTTAAAATGTCTAATACTAGGAGGCAAGCCTTTAAGGTGAGAGGGGAAAGTTCAAAGGAGATGTGAGGGACAAGTTTATTTACACAGAGAGTGGTAGGAATCTGGAACGTACTGCCAGTGGTGGTGGTAGAGGCAAATACGATAAGGGACTTTTAGATAAGCACATGAATATGCAAGGATTGGAGGATATGAACCACGGGCAGGCAGAAGGGATCAGTTTAATTTGGCGTCATGTTTGGCACAACATCGTAGGCCGAAGGGCCCATTCCTGTGCTGTCTTGTTCTATGTTCTATGTAATACTGAGAGTGGTTGTTAGGAGTGGATACAACAGCAGAAGTAGAGTATATATGAGATATTGGAGAGAAGCTGTCGGCACTTAAACTGGCAGAGTGGAGAAGGACATTGATCTTCTTCCTACAGTGCTGTACATTCCTCCAGATCGCTGAGACTGCTTCAACATGAATAGTAACCTCAGACCAGTGTAGCATGGGCCGGTGTTATAGACTCCTCTGCTGGTCCTGGAGATACAGGAAATCCTGTCTATGAACCACCCCATCCATCTGGACATCCAGGCCTTACCCATAAAGCTGGGTGCTGATTTCCCTTGTCTAGCATGTCTGATGCAAATGGCAGCAACCATGCAGGACAGCTCTGGACTGACAGTGCTTGTCCTGGTGCATAAGGAGCTTCTAAAGATGGCAAGGATGCAAGGGATGCTGGTGAATTCTGGGATATCTGTTGAGTGGCAAGTTGTTCCAGAAATGGCAAGTTGTTCCAGAAATGGCAAGTGGCCAGGACGTAGTAATCAGCTCTGCCTTCAACACCATAATTCCAACCAAACTAATCTCCAAACTCTGAGGTCTTTGCTCCACCCTCTGCAATTGGATCCTTGACGTCCTGACCCACAGACCGCAACCAGTGAAAATAGACAACAACACCTCATCCACGATAATCCTCAACCCTGGCGCCCTGCAAGGATGTGTACTCATGCCCTTACTATACTCCCTGTACACTCATGACTGTGTGGCCAAATTCCTTCCTAACTCCGTGTACAAGTTTGCTGATGATATAACCGTAGAAGGCTGGATCTCCAACAATGATTAGACAGAATACAAGAAAGAGGTAGCGTGCTTGGTAGCATGGTGTAAAGATAACAATTTCTTCCTCAATGTCAGTGAAATGAAAGAGCTGGTCATTGATTTCAGGAAGCAAGGTGGAAGACACACCCCTGTCCACATCAATGGTGCTGAGGTGAAGATGATCGAGAGCATCCAGTTCCTAGGAATGAGGATCACCAACAATCTTTCCTGGTCCACCTATATTGACCGTACGGTCAAGAAAGTACAACAATGCTTCTACTTCCTCAGGAGGCAAAGAAAATTTGGCATATCCATAAAGACGATTACTTTTTTTGATGCACCTTAGAAAGCATTCTATCAGGATACATCACAGCTTGCTATGACAATTGCTCTGCCTAGGACCATAAGAAACTGCAGAGAGTTGTGAACACAGCCCAGTCTATAATGCAAACCAACTTTCCATCCATTGATCTCATCTATACTTCTCGCTATCTTGGGAAGGCAGCCAATATAATCAAAGACACCCCTCATCCTGGCTATAATCTCTTTCAATCTTTTCCATCAGGCAGAAGATACAAAAGCTTAAACACACATACCAACAGATTCAAGAACAGCTTCTTCCCTGCTGTTACTAGGCATCTGAATGGAGCTCTCAAATTTTAAGTTTAACATTGATCTTACTCTTTGTGCACCTTCTCTACAGCCGTAACATTGTATTCTTCATTCTGTTCTATTATTCCAATTCACTTTGTATGGTATGATCTGCCTGTACCACATGCAAACCAAAACTTTTCACTGTACCTACGTAGGTGGCATGAAAGGGAGAGTTGGACATGGGATGAGGCCGGAGGTGGGGAGATTCTAGTACTGGTGAATTCCGTGTTTAGGCCTTCGGGCTGTAGGCTCCCGAGATGGAATATGAGGTGCTGCTCCTCTAGTTTGCAGATGGTGTTTGTTTTTGTTGCGGGGAGGGAATGGGAGGGCAGAGATGCGGGAAACGAAAGAGATGCAATCAAGAGCTTTTTCGACCTCCGAAGTGAGGGAGTTGCGGTCCTTGAAATAAGACGACATCTGGGATGTTCAGGAGTGGAACACCCCATCTTGGGAGCAGACGCGGCGGAGGCAGAGGAATTGGGAGTAGGTGATCGCATTCTTGCAGGAAGGTGGGTGAGAGGAGGTGTAGTCTAGGTAACTGTGGGAAGCAAACCAGGTACTACAGCAACATTGTCCTCGATACATACAACGCAGGATTTGAATGGCGGCATCAAATGCTTTTCCCTCAATGATTCTAACTCACACTCTACCCGTATTGATTTGCTCGATAACACCATTAAATAGCACATTACATTTCAATACTTTATTCTGGTGAATTCTGTAGCTTGCTAGGAACTTCATGGACTGACTGCAAACCAACTGCGGTTCATTGTCTGTAATGATAGAATCAGCAAATCCAATAACTTGTAAAGGACAGAAATGATCAAAGAGCTGGTTATGGAATGTGTTGTAGTCACTTCCAGCCATTTGCTACGTAGAGCACGAAACAGCGAAAAAAGTTGATTGCCAGTGGTTGCTTGCACTCCCCCAGAAGCATCAACTGGAAGCAATTGCAATAGTTGAAAGCTCTGTTACATTGTTTAACAGAGTTTACATTGTGAATGCAAGCTATGCACTAACAAATGCTTCTTAGTGATACATTACTGGTCACTCCATTCTGTGGATTGCCACCTTGCTTGAGCATTCCATTGATCCCAAGAGTGATGCTATCAGTTATCAACTCCTGGCAGGGTCATTCATGATGGCAAGGCAGGAGAAGAGGAACCAGACAAAGTACAATCCAAAACAAGACCTCAATGGCGATTCAGGCAGAAGATACTCATGTGATATCAACAGCTGTGATGGTGAATGAAAGCTGCAGCAGTTGAGAAATCGCAGTCATTGAAGTTCCCTTGTCACTGGAACTTGGTCTGCCTTCTGTTGATGTGCAACAGCATTCCCACACTAAAAGACGTTGCACACAAAGCATCCAGCTCGAGGAATTCAAGACCACTCACAACCCCACTGCAACAGCTATCTCACACACACAGACACGCACACACTTTGGACCGATATGTGGGTGGTGGAGATTGATTCAGTGGTTTCACTTTTGGAATATTAATAGGAAGGCATTTCAGCAGCTTTCTTCACAACTGAGCAGTTCTTTTCAGGATCCTCTCTGCTTACCCTGCATGGGGCAGGGGCTAAAAAAGATGCCCTATAAATAGTGTGTTCTGTCACCAACCTGGCTGGA
Source organism: Rhincodon typus (assembly GCF_021869965.1). Lineage (NCBI taxonomy): Eukaryota > Metazoa > Chordata > Chondrichthyes > Orectolobiformes > Rhincodontidae > Rhincodon > Rhincodon typus. The sequence continues at coordinate 6,344,194 of NC_063350.1, forward strand.
AAACTGCAACAAGCAGGCTCATTTACCAGCATGTAAAAACCAAAGTGAAACTCAATCTTGGAACCTGGAATATACAAATCTTCATGGACAATGAGCAAAATGAAGAAATGCCCTCGTTGTCTGTGAACTAAGGCACTTCAACATTGATATCGCTGCCCTGCAGGACACTTGGAGAGCAGGCGAAGGGCAGCTAAGGGAAGGAGGCAGTGGTTACACTTTCTTCTGGAGAGGAAAACCGGAGGATTAACCCAGGACATGTGGATTTGGATTCACTATCAAGAACAAACCTGTCAACCAACTCTCGGAGCTCCTTGATGGCATCAACGATCACCTTATGACTCTCCAACTCCAGAGGCAATAGTCGGGAGTGCCTAGAGCTCCAACCTTGAATGCCACAGATGATCCAAAGGTTTCTCCTTCACAATGTACACCTTACTTGCCAACATCCCGAACGAAGATAAAATTATCCTCCTTGGAGGCTTTAACACTAGGAAAGGACATCCAACACTGGAAAGGAATCCATTGGAAAGGAAAGAGTTTGGAATTGTAACACCAGTGGGATTCTCCTGCTCACCACATGTGTGGAACACCAACTGGACATCATCAACACACTGTTACATCAAAGAGGCAGGTTCAAGGCTTCTTGGAGACATCAACATTCAAGGCATTGCTCTTGATTGACTAAGTCATCATTTAATCCCAAAACCTAAAGGATGTCCTCATTACCAAAGCAATGACCAATGCAGATGTATGATAGACAGACCATTGGCCCATCCACTCCTCAATGTCTGTCAAATGCCACCAGAAGCAGCTGAAGACAAACGAATTGTTAAAAAAAATCTCAATGTTGATCAGTTTCAAGAGCCAGGTAGACTAGCGAGCTTCCAATAATGTACTGATCAAAAACTCCAAACAGTTCATTTTAATAGAGCGAAGGAAATCTGGAAAGAGCTGAAGAGAGCCTTCATCTCATGCTATGAAGAAGCCATTGGCTACAAGACTAGGAAACAATAAGACTGATTCAATGAGAATGATCGCATCATTCAAAATCTTACGGACAAGAAGAGGAAAGCCCTTCCTGCCTGGTAAAACATCATCACCAATGAGGCAAAGGGAAGAACTCATCAAACAACAAAGGTGGAGTTACAAAGAAGAACTAAGGAAATCAAGAACCAATGGTAGCCGAGAATGTTAAGGAGCTGCAACTCCTTGTTGAAAAGCATGACACCTGGGGTTTTTTGTGCCTAACAGCACAGCACTTATCAATTCCTGAGCCAAAAAGTGTGCGCTGTTGACAGCTGCCACAACCTATTTAGTCTCCAGCATGGAGGTCTTTGAGCACAGTATGGTGGTCTTCTGGCCTGGTGTGGTAGTCCACGGCCTGGTGTGGTGATCTCTCATCCCAGCGTGAAGGTCTCTCGGCAGCATGTGGGGCCTGGCGCAGCAGTCTCTTTGCAGCACTTAGTGATCTCTCAGCCTAGTGTGGCCTCAGCATGGACTTCTGGCCTTGAGGAGATTTCAGAGTGGTCTCCCAGCCTCGAGAGCCTTGAAGTGAAGCCCAGCATGGTCTAGCGTCATGGCCCGGCATGGACTGGAGGCTATGTGCCACCGTGGACTTGGTTGGATGGGCTGTTGTTCTGAACTTTTTATTTCTTTCTCTTCTAATTTATTCTTATGATTTGTAATGGTGGGTTTCTTTTTTCTTTATTTTTCTAACATTTTTCCTAAGAACTTGTTGTATCTAAGATGGTAACTTAAGTGCTGACTTGTAAACTTTTCACTGTACCCATTTGAGTACATATGTCAATAAAACTAATTCAATTCAATTCAAGGCAATATATGGAGCCAACTCCCTTGGCCTCAAACCGGTGAGAAATAACGATGGCACGCTTTTGAAAGACAGAGAAAACATCTGCCTCTGATGGACAGAACACTCCCAAGACCTCCTAAACCACTATACAATCGTCGACAAGGACATATTTGAGGAAATCCCCCAATTCCCCATTAAGATGATCATGGACTCCAACCTGGTGTAAGCCTCCATTTGACACATGAAGAATGGAAAAGTTGCAGGAGTAGACTGGATACCAGCAGAGAATTTCAAACTTGCAGGAGCAGAGCTTACCCATCATCTGTTCCTGAAAACCTGGGACAATGAAGAAACCCCTGCCAATCTCAGGGATGCTGCCAATGCCAATGTCTTCAAGAAAGGAGACAATAACTAAGGAATCGTCCTATTCGCCATCGCCTAGAAATTATCACACAAATTCTTGCTAGGCACCTTCTCCCAATCTGAGAGGAAATCATTCCTGAAAGCTAGTGTTGCTTCTGACCAAACTGTGGAATTATGGGCATGATTTTCACTGCTCAGCAAGTCTAAGAGAAATGCTAGGAACATCACCTTCATTGACCTGACCAAGGTTTTTGACCCAGTCAATCGGGAAGTTCTATGGAAGATCCTTTCAAAGGCTGGTTATCCAGTGAAATTCATCACCATCCTCCTTCTCCTCCAAAATAAGATCTCAGCAACAGACCTCTCCAATGGTAATATGACAGAATCCTTGGAGGTCAAGCAGGGATTTGTCATCACCCCCACCCTTACCCCATCTTCATCACCACCATTCTGCATTTTGTCAAAAACAAGCTTCTTGGTGGTTTGGACATTGTCTGCAGGATGGATGGAAATCTTTTCAACCTCAATTGTTTGAAATCCAAGAAGAAAACATCACCAACCTTGCTTGTGCAACTTCAGTATATGGTTGACAATGTCATTCCTGCTCTCTTGGAACAGAATCTTCATGCTTCCATTAATGCCTTTGTGGAAGCATACTGAAGAACTGCTCTCAGCCTCAACCTCAAGAAGGCTCAAATCTTTGACCAACCTGTCTCAGGTCAAGTTCACTCTTATCGGATCATCCCTTGATTAAGATCTATGAAGAAATCCTCCTAAACGTGCAACATTTCCCCAAACTGGGAGACTACCTTTTATCTATTTATTTACTTATTGTCACGTGTATTTTGTTACAAAATACAGTGAAAAGTGTTGTACAGTGTTGTCACTCTTCACACAATCTTAAAACACAGAAAAATAAGCCAAGACATAGAACACAAAGGCAGAAAATAAAGAAGTAAAGAAATAGTGTTCAACTTTACAGTCCTTCTTGTTAAGTGCTCTACCATGGGCCTTGGAGCCAGGCTCAAGTTCCCTTTGTTGTGCCATACTGCTGGAACAAGAGCCGCTACTCTGCAGTTGCCTCAACCAATGCTCCCGCCACTGTGAGCTGTGCTGGGCCCATTTGACGCTGCCAATGCCGTTGCTGCGACTGACCTCTCAGGAGCCCTACTCTGCACTATCTAAGGCTGACATCAATGCAGAAATTCAATATTACATTCAATGTACAAGCTTTGTCTCTGGACACCTAAGGATGAAAGGCTTTGACAACCATGACATCTGTACAGATACTAAGATCCTTGTGTATAGGGCAGTCATCCCTCCAATTTTTCTATATGGTTCTGAAACTTGGACTATGTAGAAATGCCACCTCAAGACCCTTGGGTAATACCATAATGTTGTTTGGAATGGATTGTCTGCATCAGCTGGGAGGACAGTCGTACGAACGTTAGCATCCTTGAAGCAGCTAACAGAAACAGTATTGAGGCCATGATCATCCAAAACCAACTCCGCTGGGGGACTGTATAGTTTGGATGCCTGAATTCTGACTACCAAAGCAAATCTTCTTTGTCGGGCTCAAGGAACGTACTCAAACGAGAGGAGGAGAAAAGAAGTATTTCAAAGACTCTTGATTTCCTTCAAGAAAAACAATATAGATGTCAATACACAAGAGCCCCTCATTCAGAAACCAACTCAGAAGGGATGCAATTCTTTGAGAACATCCGATGGCAAGAGGAAAAATGGAAAAGAAATCAGAGAAAGGAATGCCGACAATCTCAAGGCCAACTGCCAATTCCAACTCCTGGAAACACCTGCCAAATTTGTGGTCGGAGACGTGGCTCTTGGATCAGGCTCATCAGCCACACAAGGATCCACAGAACCCAGGACCAGTGACATAGATTTTTCTAGGTAGACAATCATATTTGTTAGTGAGTGATTGCTGATGACAACGACTGGTCACCAGACTTCACAAAATCATTGTTCCACCTTAACAATATCTGAATATCCTTCATGGGCAATAAGTAATTCATATTGCTTTAGCACTTTTAGAATAGGTGCTTGAATTCTGTATGTTCTACAGTCATCAACAAGCAAAGCGAGCTCATTATGTAATTTGTCAAAAGGGACTAATTTTTCTTCTATTTCACAAAGTCATTCAGTTTATACGTATTGGCTTACTCTGTCTATATTTTGCCTATTCTGCCTCCAACACTTCTCACGACATTCAAGGTTGTATATGAAATCACTAGATTCATAGTCTTTGATGTTTTGACTAGATTTGCTATTAGTTAATGCTGTCTGTGACAGTAATATGGCTCAGCATGTCAACTACTTAAATTATGCAAACCTTCAAGATACACATTATCAAAATCTTACTGCTGAGGCCAGACTGAAGCCATCTGCAGATGCACAGGTTGATGGCCAGATCCTGATGTAACTAACAATGCAGTTAACATTTGGTGATAATTGTGGAAAGGGAGTGTTCTCCTCGGGAGAAACATGTGCCAATTAAGCATAGAGGGCCAATGCATCCTGCTGTCCAGTATAGCATTTGCATCAGTTTTAGATAATCAGCATGGCATTTACATATTTTGTCATTTATTTCCATTAATATAATGTGACAGTACAGTTTCAATTGCATCTTCATTGCTTCTGCATATGGGCTGAAATCCGTGAGGATTGGCAGAGATGCTATCTCACCTTAAATGATTCAAACTGAAGAGAAGATTTTCCGGAATGTGCTAAGTATTAAAAACTTTACCCACATGAAGCTCTCCCGTTAGAAGGGGCTGAATGGCCTACTGCTACTCCTATTTCTTGTGTTCTTATTTAAACTTCCATTCCAATAGTATCTAGCCACAAGCATGGTTTTCTTCTCCATTCCACTCCCACCCCTCTTTCAACTGCTGTGATTTTTCATTTCCTGGATTCAAACTAATTCTTTCCCATCCAACAATCTGAAAGTTTGAACTAAAATTGAAATGAAATGCATAACATCTCTTATTTCAATCAAGCAATGTTCATATTTTGGTAAATATTAAAATTAGTTACAATTTTTAAAGTCTATTCTAATTGATTTTGACTCCAGGATGATTAAACATGTTCTTTTTTGTTTTTGGCACGGGCTGAATTATGACCTTGTTATGACAAGGATGTTGGTATTTCTTGAAAATGTATATTATTCCATGCTCTGTCCCTACATCAGAAATAGCATAAGTTTAATTACTGCAAACATTCAGCATCTTGAACTTCTTTGATGCTGCTATGTTCAGATCTGGCTTGCAGCGATTGGGGCAGATTAGCACTCCAATAGGCCTTCTCCACAAGATAACAGGCAAATTGTAGAGAAGGCCTCAACTCCGTTCTGTTGAAAGTCACTCCAACAACACAGATAAACTCAGAAGTCCTACTATTCAAGGAATTTCTGGAGGGAACCTGAGGCTTAAATGCCACCATGCTGTTTAGGTTGCTCTTGTTTCTTGCCAAGGTAAGTCAGCAAACACATATCCAGCCCTATAATTTTTCCCCAATGCGACAATGACTGACTGCAAGATATTGTTGGAAAATAGCTTGGGAAAGGAGTACACCATTCAGCCCATCATGCCTGTCCCATCAATATGATCAGATATGATTGAATACTTCAACGGCTTTTACCCACCCCAACCCCATAACCCTGTACATCACTAGTAATCAGGATTAGGTTTAAGTTTAAAGTTAGGGTTATGAATGTATTGATTCAGCCCTATGAAAAATGTACTTCCTTTTTGATAGCCTGGTTGATCTGCAAACTCACTATAAGTAGCTGTCAGCCATCCATGCCTCTGAGTAACAAGGATGTATGTTCAAGTACCATGCCACAGATACTTCAGTTTATAGTACAGACTCCTGTTCACTACTGAGGAAGAACTACAATGTTAAACGTATGAAGTTAAAAATGCTCTTATACGTACAACAGCCACTTTAATTTAGCATTAACTTAATAAAACGTTCCAAGCCAATTCAGTGGAAGGTAAGTTTAACATTTAGCCATATTAAGGGATAATAGGCCAAATGACTCAAAGCTTGGTCAAAGAAAAAGGTTTCAAGGAGCAATTTAAAAGAGGATAAGGGGAAGAAAGGTGGACAGATAGAGGAAAGAAATTCCTGAGCTATGGCGACGGCAACTGAAAGTAGAGACACCAATGGTGGAGCAATCAAAATTGGGAATACTCAAGGGCACAGAATTTGCACAACACAGAGATCTAGACCGGAAAGGCCATGGCCACGATTTGAAAACAAGCATAAAAAATTTAAAATTGAGATATCACTTGACTGGGAACAGCGTAGATTAGTGAGCAGAGGAGAGTTGGTTGACTGGGATTTGGCGTGCTTTAGCATATGGGCAACAGAATTTTGAACTGCTTCAAGTGTGCAGAGAGTAGAGCATGGGAAACTGGCTAGCAGTATGTCAAAGAATCAGGTTTAGAGGTAACAAAGGTGTGGGTGAGGGTTCCAGCAGCAGATAACTTGAGGAAAAGTTGAAGTCAGGCAATGTTATAGAGTTGGAAATGGGGGTCCTTAATTATGGTGTGATGTTTTGGAGAAGACTCATCTTGAAGCTAAATTTAACATCAAAGTGTTACAACAGTAATAGACTTAAAAAAGTGCCATTAGTCAGTGGCAAGGGAATGAATTTTGCGAAAGGGACTGAATACAATGGTTTGTCTTCCTAGTACTTAATAGCAGGAAATATCGTCTCTTCCACTTCTGGTTATTGGACAAGCAGTTAAACAGTACTAGCTGAGAAGTCAAAATACATGTAGAATCTAATGCTACAATATTGGATGCTGTTGCTAAGGGGCAGATTGTAGCTATGAAAAAAGAAGGGGCAAATGATAGATCCTTGAGGGACACCAGAGGCAGCTAAGTTCAAGTAAGAAGAGAAAACATTGCACATGACACTCTAGTTAAAATTGACAGATATAAGTCTAAAGGAATTCAACAAAATGGCCAGAAAAGGCCAACGTGTGGAATGTATTTTATTTTTCAAGAGGATTATTTGGCCATTGTGGGAAGCAGAATGGTGTTCCAGCCCCAGAAAGAATTCTTGGGTCTCCACTGGCCCAGAAACATTTGACTCACATTGTGGGACTATTTTCCTGGTGCCATACTAATGCTAATATCTCTGGCCTTGCCATTTGTCCTGCCAGCTTTAACAGGGAGAATCAATTCAAATATTGAAATGAAGCCCATAAATTAAAATCAGCTGGACCTTGGTTCTTATCAATTCCTGGGAGAATTGCCCTTTTCTACTCTCCCAAGCATTAATCGTGCCCCTCTTATATATCCTCCTCACACTACGACAGCCTTCTTTCTTTCTTGTCCTTTTATTCTTATGTTCCAAAAACACTTGTACTCACTAACTGAAGTAGTTAAAGCTTACTACACACAACGCTAACTCTCCATGTTTACTTGCACAACAGAACAGTTTTAGCTATCTGGTAAGGCGCCTACAAAGACAGATTGCTAAAATAAAATCAGCAAAATTGGAATTTGTAATATCAAAGAAAACAGCCGATACCTGAAATCCTAAATGGAATTTTTTTTTAAATGGTCTTATTTTGGGCACTGGAGGAAGTAAAGTTAGAATGAAATCGAGGCTTACACATCCCTATGATAAACAACATAAGAGGCCGAAAACAAAGTGGCACTATCATATCTGACAAAGCAACAGCTTAGGATATGCAGCTGGAATCAGGTGAAACAGAAAGAACATTCTGATCAAAAAGGAACTTTTTAAAATTTTTGTCAAAGAACATAAACAATCTAATCTGAAATAATCTATGTTTAAAATGACTTATTTCCAGAAATGTTTGACCTTCACCTTTCAAGCACTGTGCTGTTGCAGATTTTCTATTTTTATGATAAAAATCCCATTTTTAACTTCAATATGGATGTACTTTTTAATTCTTTCATGGCATGTGGAAGTTGTTGGCCAATCTCAAAATACTACAGATCCAATTGATGTAGATACACTTACAGTGCTGTTATGAGTTCCTCAATTTTGACTCACAATAGTGAAGCAACACCCATACAGTTCCAATTCACGACAGTGTGGTTTAATGGGGAACTTACAGATGATGGTTTCCATTTAGCTGCTTCCTTTGTCTTCCAGGTGGAGGAGGTCATAGGTTTAGAAGGTGCTGTTGAAGGAGCATTCGCTTGTTGCCACAGTAGATCTTTTATATAGTGCATACTGTTGCCACTATGCATTGGTGGTGGAGACAGTGAATGATTAATTCGATGAAAAGAATCACTAATCAAATGGACTGTTTAGTCCTGAATGATAGAGGTTCTTGAGTGTTACTGGAGCAGCACTCATCCAGGCAAGTGGAGAATATCGATCACGTCCCTGATCTGTGCACTGAAGGTTGCAGATGACTTTTGAGAGATAGGTGATGAATTATTCACTGCCAAATTGCATGTTTCTTACCTGCTGTTGTAGCCACAGTATTTATATGACTGATCCAATTCAGTTTCTGGTCAAAAGCAATTTCCAGAATGTTGTAGTGGGGTTTTCAGCAATTAAATGATAAGAGAAGATGTTTAGATTCCTTTGTGTTGCAGATGGTCATTGTCTGGCAATTGTGAGGCACGAATGCTATTTGTCACTTATGAGCCCAAGTTTGAATGTTGTTGCACAGGGATACGGACTGCTTTTGTTACAAAGGGCTCACCAATGGTGCTGATCGTTTTGCAATCATCAGTGAATATTGTCACTTCTGACCTTTTGATGGAAGGAAGGTGATTGATGAAGCAACTTTGAAGATGGTTGTGACTAGAGCATTGATCTGAGGAACTCCTGCGGCATTTGTAGTGTCTGAAATGTTTGGTCTTCAACAAGCAGAACCATTTTCCTTTGTTTCAGAGATGTAGGAACTGCAGATGCTGGAGAATCTGAGATAACAAGGTGTAGAGCTGGATGAACACAGCAGGCCAAGCAGCATCAGAGGAGCAGGAAAGCTTATGTTTCGGGCCTAGACCCTTCTTC
>NC_063350.1:6353496-6359256 GCF_021869965.1 Rhincodon typus
TATCCCATTTTCCTTTGTGTTAGGTATATGACACCAATGAGCAAACTGTTTTCCCCCGATTACCAATGCCTTTAATTTTACTCTTTGATCCACATTCTGTTAAATGCTGTTCTGATATCAAAGCAAATCATGCTCATTTCTTTCCTTGAAGTCAGTTCTCTTCTCCATGTTTGGACCAAGGTCATAATGAGGGGTAGGAATCAAGTGGCTCTGCTGCAACTCAAACTGAGCAATGAGCAGGATATTGCTGTGTAAATGCTGGTTTATAGCACTGTCGATGCAACTCTCCATCACTTTGCAGATGTTTAAGAAGAGACTAGACAGGCGATAATAATTAGCCGAATTGCATTTGTCTTACTTGTGCAGACAGGACATATCTGGGCATGTTCTGCGCTGTCAGGTAGATGCTTATGTTTTAGCTGTGCTGGAACAGCTTGGCTGAAGGCTTGTTAATTCTATTTTCTAATGCTACATGATATAAGGGCTACATTTACATGCTGGCTCCTCATGCTTACATCACCGAAGGTTCTTCCTTTATTCCGACAACAGAACTTCAGACCCACAAAAACATGTATCTTTAATTCTGCTATGAGGATAAGGGAGCCATTTTTACCAATGTAATAGTAAGATGCCAGTGCACAGTGTTCTGCAATTCAACCTAGGAAATTAGAAGACATAAATCAGTCTCGCCATAGCCCTTTTTCATCAGTGACTTTTCTTATAAGGATGCAGTGAAGTAAGAACAATCAAACTGATTTAGAATTTCACCTCTCCAACAAATAATGTTCCAGCCAAAACTGCCCCCCTATTTGTGAAAAGCATTGTTACCTTCTTTTGGCTCTTATTCTAGTGGCCTTCATGTCGCTCACTCTTAAAATGAAAGCCTGCTTTTTCACATATATGCATGCTTCATCCGTTGGCACTGCCTATTTTTAAGCACTTACCTTTCATGATGATCTGATGCTCAGGCAAACTAGTGCTTTAGCATAGATGCATCATGATCAAACTGACTTTCCCATTGGTCAATCGAATGATTAATTGCACAGCACTTGTTCCTTGGCAGTTATATGAAACAGCTGTAAGGATCAGTACTATTATGCACTGTCATTTATATATTTTTTATTAAAGCATTAAAAATATTGAAGAGCAAAGCTTCATCTGCAGCAAAATTACTAACTCAACATGGCTCAAAAGCAACAAAATCATTTGTTAAATTAATGTTATGTCAAAATAAAGCTAGTATTATATATTTGATAAGTTATACTTTTCCATCATTTTTAGAGTGAAGGAAATATTTTTCGCTAAAATTCGTGAATTGAAGAAAACAATGTCTTTGTGTCAGTGAGTGTGTTCCTGCAGCTGCCGTATCATTGAATCCTTACAATGTGGAAGCAGGCCATTTGGCCCATCAAGCCCACACCGATACTCCGAAGAGCATCCCACCCAGACCCATCCCGCTACCATATCCCTTTAATCCTGCATTTCCCATGGCTAGTCCATCTAGCCTGTGCATCCCTAGACACTATGGGCAATTTAGTATGGCCATTCTACCTAACCTGCACATCTTTGGACTTTGGGAGGAAACCAGAGCACCCGGAAGAAACCCACGCAGACATGCTGAGAATGTGCAAACTCCACACAGACAGTCACTCAAGGGTAGAATCAAACGCTGGTCCCTGGTGCTGTGAGGCAGCAGTTCTAGCCACTGAGCTACCATGCTGCACCAAATCTATTGTAATGTCAGTGCACATTTAATGGAATACCTTGGGAAATGGAATAAATGGCCCTTTGCTTGCTCACCTACACTGGCCATCATTCTAGTAACACCTCAATTTTAAAATTTGTGACCACATTTCAAATCTGACCACCACTGGGCCTTCCCCTATCTCTGTAATTTCCTCCAGACCTACAACCATCTGAGATATCTGTGCTCATCATTCATTATTACATTAAATGTCTGATGTCCACAAACATTTAATTCAAAGTAATCAACAGTTGGACACATCATCAGTGTCGTAAAACAATCTGTGATAACTTTTACTAATTATTGACAAACAGATGAAAAACCATGGACTTGCTAATAAGATGCCTTGAACAATTTAGAAATGTTTTGTCTGTTTTGTTTTCCAATCACTTTCAGTATTTTCTTTTTAAAGATTACAAAAACCGTAGAAGGATTTTTAAAAATTTTATTACAGTTGTTCTCATCTGCGGTTATATGCCCTATTCAAAACTACTCCACAGTCAAGAGTATAGTGCTCTGTAACTGAGCTTTTGAAAAAGATTTTTTTTGAATTATATCTAGTGAAAAACATCCTTCAATACTACTGCATTGGCTTCATAAGGGTTCAATGACTTTTACAGAATTTACTTTCGCAGAAACAATGCAGACCTTACCAGGTTTTTCATTGGCGTCAGCAGTTCTTTGGAAGACTCTGCAAATTTACTGAAAGCTTCAGCCAGTACTGACTCTTCACTACTTTGGAAATTAGCTACAAGTTTTTCCAACTCATTAATGAATGTTTCCTGAAGGGAAATGTCTTCTGCAAAAGTAGATAGGAAAAACTGGAGTTATTTCAAGACAACAATGGCTTACAGGAAGGAGCTTGAGAAAATTACAACCACATAGGAGTAGTACTTAGCAAATTGGGAACAATTCCCCAGGCCCTGGTGGTTTTCATCCAAGGGTCTTAAATTAAATTGACTTATGAGATAGATGATGCATTGCATTTAATATTTCAAAATTCACAAGGTTCAGGAAAGGTTTCATTAGAGTGGAAACTAGCTAATGTAATTCCAAAAGTGAGGAAGACAGTAAAGAGCAGTCAGTCAGTTTAACATCTCTCACAGGAAAATTCTTAGCAGTTATTATTAAATATGTCACAATAGGGTACTGACATAAATTCAAGGTAATAAGGCAGAGTCAACACAGTTTTGTGAAAGTAGCTCATGTTCAACCAATTTATTGGAGATTCTGAAGAAGTAACATGTGGTGTTGGTAAAGGTAATCCAATAGATGCACTGTACTTAAATGTTCATAAGGCATTTGATAAGTTGCCACATCATAAGTTATTGTGGAAAATAAAAGCTCATCATACAGGGGTAACATACTGGCAGGGATATGAAATTGGCTAACCAACAGGAAACATAGAAAGGACAAATGTGTCATTTTCTGGTTGGCACAACATAATGAGTGGTGTGTGACCTCTACTCTTTACAATCTATATAAATAACTTAGAAGAAGGGATTAAAGGTATAGTTGTTAAATTTGCTGATGACACAAAGATAGATAAGAAAATAAATTGTGAAGAGAACATAAGGAGGCTACAACCAGATATAAATACCTCAGATCAGTGGAAAACAATCTATAAAATGGGGTATAATGTGAAAAAATGGGAAAATGTGAAATTGTCCATTATGACAAGAAGAATAAAACACAAGTATGTTTTTTCAACGGTGAGACATTACAGAACTCTGAGATGCAGAACGATCTGGGCGTCCAAGTTGTGTGAATCATAAAAGGTAACTATGCAGGTACAGTAAGTAATTAGGAAAATTAATACAGTGTTATCATTTATCATGAGGGAATTGAATACAAAATAAGGAGGTTAAGCTTCAACTACGCAAGGCATTTGTGACAGCACATCTGGAGTACTGTGCACTGTATCCATTTCCCTCTTTAAGGAAGGGTATAAGTGCATTTGAGGCCGTTAAGAGGAGATTTACTAGATTAATATCTGAAATGGACTAGTAGTTTTATGAAGTGAAATGGACTGTTTGTCATACAAGTTAAAACTAGACAGGCTGGCCTCAAATCTGTTCAGGTTTAAAAGAGTAAGAGATGATTTGACTGAAATATACTAGAGATCCTGAGGGAACCTGACAGGGTGGAAGTGGAAAGGATGCTTTCTTTGCTAGGAGAATGGGTCACTGTTTAACAATTTGGGGTTGCTCATTTAAGGCAGATATAAGAATTTTCTTTTCCTCTCTGGCAGTTGAGAGTCTTTACAATTCTCTTCCCCAAAGACAATGAGGACTGAATCTTTGAATATTTTTAAGACATAGATAGATGGATTCTTGTTAAGCAGAGCATTGAAAGTTTATTGGGGGTCGGCAGGAATTTGAAGCTGAAGTTAAAAATCAAATCAATCATGATCTTATTCAATGGTGGAAAAGGTTTAAATGGCTAAATGGTCCACTCAGCCTCCTAATTAGTATGTTCATATAAAGTCTTTGGTGTAGGACAATGAGTACAAATGTATGTTTTCACAAGAGAATAAGTAGTTCACTGAAATGTTTGGTTTTATAGAAGATTAAGTGGGTGAAGGGATTTAAATGTTTGAATGGGATTTTATAACTGACTTTGTTAGAATTAAAATCTACATTATAACATCATTTTATTTCAACTTAGCATGGCTTCTGATGTCTGCCCATGGTGAATTTTGGGTATATTGGTATGGATGGTGTAAGTGCAGAGAGGTGGGTAGGATAGTGGCATCTTTAATATATTCATAGAATATTCATAGAATCTCTACAGTGTGGAAACAGGCCCTTTGGCCCAACAAGTCCACACGGACCGTCAGAGTATCCCACCCAAATCCATCCCCCTTTAACCCCCCACTAGCAATTTAGCATGGCCAATCCACCTAGCCTGCACATCTTTAAACTGTGGGAGGGAACCGGAGCACCCAGAGGAAACCCACGCAGACACGGGGAGAACGTGCAAACTCCACACAGACACACACCCGAGGTGGGATTGAACCCAGGTCCCTGGTGCTGTGAGGCAGCAGTGCTAACCACTGAGCCACTGTGCCACCTGTTGGAAATTATCTTATAACATTATTACAATAATTTTTTTTGATTATATGGAGAGCTAATGCTCTTAGGCTTATTATTTACCTTGACCTGAGGTATATCTCACTTTGACTGCTTTCTTCATTTTCTGGAGTACAGACCTGTCTTTGTCTAAACTCTAAGGAAAGAAAATAAAACACAAGGAGGAAACATCAGGCTATTGAAATATTAGTACTGTCAACAACAGTTTTTATTCTTCAATTGTGGATTATATACAAGTGAGGTAGTAAATAAAGGAGTGTCGATAAACAAAGCTTGAGCAGTTTGCGCATCACAAGACTTGTGCTAATCCATGTGACTCAGATATGGGTGGGAATTTCCACAGACCTTCTGGCACATTCCTACTTTAAATTGGTTGCAAATGCAGCAGAAGGCTCAGGAAATAGATTAAGAAGGTTACACAGATAGGGGTTGTTGAAGGCCATGGAGGGATTTGGATAAAAGAGTGAAAATTTTAAAACTGATTAAGGGACATGATCATAGGGCTGATGGGTGCTAGGGTGACTTTAGATATGGGAAGTATAGCTCAGGATGACCTTAAGTTAATGGACAGTGAAACACTGGAGGGTGGCAAGCAAGCATTGGAACAGTACAATCTTGAAGAAATTGCAAGTGCTCAGACAATTCCTATATACCTTTATTCCCCATTCAGTCAAGCCATGTACTTAATCTATTCTTAAATGTTAACATGATCTCTGTTTCAATCACTAACTTCAATAGTGCATTTCACAGCCTCACAACATTCTATTTTAAGAAGTACCTCTACCCTCCTTTAAATTGCTTACATTTGATTTTACATTCTATAAAAACAGAACAAATTTTCCAAGATAGTAGGAACTGCAGATGCTGGAGAATCCGAGACAACAAGGTGCAGGGCTGGATGAACACAGCAGGCCAAGCAGCATC
>NC_063350.1:6359656-6370742 GCF_021869965.1 Rhincodon typus
TTCACCTGCACATCTGCCAATGTGGTATACTGCATCCGCTGTACCCGGTGTGGCTTCCTCTCCATCGGGGAAACCAAGCGGAGACTCGGGGACCGCTTTGCAGAACACCTACGCTCGGTTCGCAATAAACAACTGCACCTCCCAGTCGCGAACCATTTCAACTCCCCCTCCCATTCCTCAGACGACATGTCCATCCTGGGCCTCCTGCAGTGCCACAACGATGCCACCCGAAGGTTGCAGGAACAGCAACTCATATTCCGCTTGGGAACCCTGCAGCCCAATGGTATCAATGTGGATTTCACAAGTTTCAAAATCTCCCCTCCCCCTACCGCATCCCAAAACCAGTCCAGCTCGTCCCTGCCTGCCTAACCTGTTCTTCCTCCCACCTATCCCCTCCTCCCACCTCAAGCCACACCTCCATCTCCTACCGACCAACCTCATCCCGCCCCCTTGACCTGTCCGTCCTCCCTGGACTGACCTATCCCCTTCCTAACTCCCTACCTACACTCACCTTTACTGGCTCCATCCCCGCCTCTTTGACCTGTTTGTTTCCTCTCCACCTATCCTCTCCTCTATCCCTCTTCTATCCGCCTCTCACTCTCTCCCTATTTATTTCAAAACCCCCTTCCCCTCCCCCTTTTCTGATGAAGGGTCTGGGCCCGAAACGTCAGCATCTCTGCTCCTATGATGCTGCTTGGCCTGCTGTGTTCATCCAGCCCTGCACCTTGTTGTCACAAATTTTCCAAGTTTATTTTTCATGTTCATATTTTCTCATACGAGTAATAGCATCCTTGTGAATTTGGCCAGTAACCTCAATTGCTTCAACACCCTTCCTATAGTGTAGGTACTACATATAGTGCTCCAGCTATGACCTTACTAAGGTTTTATATGGATTTAGACTTTATTATTCCATGTCCCTTACCATAAGACCTAGTTTTCCATTATTTTGATGATCTCATCCACGGAGTGTTGCTTTAAATATCATAATAACCCATCTCTCCAAAATTTGTCTGCTCTTCTTGGACACGTAATCTACCCCATTCTAAATTTAACCTCACATTTGCTGACATTAATTACTACCCTTTTATTGTTAATCTTCAATTTTATCGATATGCATTTGTTGCTTCCTTTGGTCACCAAAGTTATTATGCAGGAGTAACATAACAACACCTCCAATGTTAGCCCTGTTTGTAAATCTGGACATCACTTCCTCATGTTCTGTGTCATTTAAAAAAAAAGCAATACATTACAAGCCCAACGAGAGAGATGAAATTCTGGATTTAGTTTTGGGAAATGAAGATGAAAAAGTGAGTGAAGTAACAGTGGGTGACCATATTAGGGATCGTGATTACAGTTTGGTTAGATTTAGTATTATTATGTAAAAGACAGGGTTAAATTCGGAGTAAAAGTTTTAAACTGGGGGAAGGCATATTTTACAAAACTGAGAAGTGATTTGGCTGAGGTGGAATGGACAGGACTGCTAAAGGATAAATCAGTGGTAAACCAGTAGAAGACACTAAAAAGTGAGATCCTTAGGGCACAAAGCAGGCATATCTCCTCCAAAATTAAAATGGCATTGCCAAATCTAGACCACCATAGTTGTCTAGAAAAGTACAGGGAAGATTGAAAAGAAAAAGTGAATGATAGTCACAAAAAACTCAACATTGCAGATAGCCTACAGGAGTATTGAAAGTACAGGGATCAAATTTAAAAAAAAGGAAATCAAGGAGAGGGCATGAAAAATATTAGCAAGCAAGATAAACGAAAACCCAAAGATGTTCTTACCATATACGGGATAGCAAAAGGATAGTTAAGGATAAAGTAAGATCTGCCAGAGATGAAGAAGGGAACTTGTGAAGATGCAGAGGATATGGGAAGAATTTTAAATGAAGTTTTTGTGTCTGTATTCACAAAGGAAAGGGTCGATGTGGATATAGTAATCCAAGAGGAACTGTGTGAAATATTGGACAAAATAATCGGAACAAGAGAGGAAGTGTCAGAGGAATTGGAATTCTTGAAAGTGGATAAGTTGCCAGGGCCAGATCGATTATTGAAGGAAGTCAGGGTGAAAATAACAGATGCTCTGAGGATTATTTTCCAATCTTCACTAGATGGTGGAGAAGTACTGGACAACTGGAGGAATGCAAATAGGGTTCTGCTGTTTAAAAAGAGCACAAAGGACCTGCCAAACAATTATAGGCCAGTTAGTCTTACTTTGGCAAATTGTTAGAATCAATCCTGAGATTCCATGTTACATGGAAAAGCATGGAGTAGTCAGGGATAGTAAGCATGGCTTTGTTAAGGGAAGGTCATGCCTTACAAATTTGGTTGAATTCTTTGAGGAAGTGACAGGACAGATCGATGAGGATAGCGCAATGGATGTTGTCTACATGGATTTTAGTAAGGCATTTGACGAGGTCCCACATGGCAAACTGGTCAAAAAAATAAAAGCCCATGTAATATAGGGTAATGTATCGAATCTGATCCAAAGATGGCTTAGTAACAGGAAACAAATGGTCGATGGCTGCCCTTGCAAATGGAAAGCTGTTTCAAGTGGTGTTCCACAGGGCTCAGATTTGGGACCCCTGCTGTTTGTTTTATACATTAATGATTTGGACTTGAACGTGGGGGACACAATTGGGAAATTTGCAGATGATAGAAAAATGAGCCGTGTAGTGGATAGTGTACAGGATGTCTGTAAGCTCCAAAATTATATAGATGGATTGGTGGAATGGGCAAGAACGTGGCAGATGGAAGTTCACCTCTACTCAGTGTGAGATAATGCATTTGGAGAGGTCAAACAGCAAAAGGCAATACACAATAAACAGGAGTATACTGCAAGAGGTAGATGAAGTGAGAGATTTTAGCATGAAAGTGCACAAGTCCCTAAAGGTCGCAATACAGGTAAATTAGGTTGTAATGAAGGCAAACGGACTGCTCTCCTTTATTGGCAGAAATACAGAATACAAAAGTAGGGAATATAATGATGAAACTGTATAAGACACTGGTGAGGCCATAATTGGAGCATTGTCTGAAGTTCTAGTCACCACGTTACTGGAAGGACATAACTGCTCTGGACAGAGTGCAGAGAAGATTTACCAGAATGTTGCCAGGGCTGGTGTTTATAGCTACAAGGAGAGATTAGAGAGGTTGGGGTTGTTTTCTTTGGAACAGACGGAGACGGTGGAGGGGCAACATGATTGAGGTATACAAAATTGTGACGGGTAGAGATAGAGTAGACAGGAGGAACCGGTTTCCCTTGGATTACAAGGGATGTGAGGAATAACCTTTTTTACACAGAGTATGGTGGCTGTCTGGAGTTTGCTGTGTGAGTTGGTAGTGAAAGCAGAGACCCTAAACTATTTCAAAATGTACCTGGATTTGCACTTCAGGTGCTGTAAACTGCAGGGCTATGAGCATTGTCCAAGAAGATAGGATTAGAAAGGGCATCTGGGCATTTGGGTCAGCATGGACAAGATGGACTGAATGACTTCCTTATGTGCTGTATCATTTCTAAGGATCTATGGTTCTATTCATGCGTACAATGAGCAGAAGTGGTGCAAAACAGAACCTATGTGGGATTCCAACCACTCCAAGTTGCCTTTACTTCCTACTTTATGTTCTAGCCAGTTTTTCATTTAATTTACAATCCTAATCACCCTAATTCCAATCTTCCTTAATGTTTGGCAATAGCCTTCCATATGATGGGTGGAATTTTATAGGGGTCTGAGTGGCACGACATGACTTGCTGCAGAATCAGGCAAAAAGTATGGCTGAATCTGTATGCAGAACTTCTCGGCTCCATATGGTCTGCAACGTAATCTTCAATTACTGCTTGTTCAAACATTGTTTCCACAATGTTTGCCATAAGCTTCAGGTTACTTGTATTTCAAAATGTGAAATAATGTTTTAAAACACTGGTTTTAAAACAATTCTTTCTGATTTCATATACTGCTTGCCATAGGGACAGGGTAGGTAGTTAATGAAGTGTATATGGTAAGATATGGCCAGAATACTTGCTGAGCCTCGCAGCAAGAATTCCTTCAAAAAAACTCAACACAACTTGTACTTAACAAAAAAATGTAAGATTCTACCCAACATGCTGTCAAAGGCTCACTGAAGAACGATGCATTTTTAAAAAATTTACACAACATTTATTTGAAAATTAACAACAAACACCATTTTAAAACACATCCTCCTGCAAATACAAGACAAGCAAAGTGTACAATTAGATACACATGAAAACAAAATGTAAAATTTTGAGATAGAACTATCTATTTCCATCAATGGCTTGTTCCCTTAACATCAAGTTAAATGGCCCAGATTCTCCAATGGCCAAATAACCATTTCTGAAGAGTAAATGGGAGCTGCAAATGGGGACCCGAACGAATTCCTATTGTAGCAGACTCCGAAGGAATCGTCAAAGAATTTGAAGATTCCACTGAGTAATCCACCTACACTTGGAATCTTCGAAAATGTTCACTTAACTCTAAGAACTTGGAGAGTTTCACAGCCACAAGTAACTAGTTACGAAGGAAACATAAACAATTAAACACCTGGTCTAACTTTAGAATAACTATTAATCTGATCCTTAAATTAGCTCACATAATCCCAATAACATCTACCCCAGACCCCTTACACTACCCAAATCCTGACCTGACATCCCTCCTCTGCAAGTTCCCAATGCTCACTTATCCATCTAACATAGCCTCTGATAACGTCTATGTGTTCAATCATCCTTATAGCCTGTTACAGCCTCTGTACCAAATCATTACCATTCCCACCCTAACACAACAATCTTTGCCCTTCCTTCTCCTTGCTAATTCACCTGGTACTTACCATGGGCACACCACTGAAAGGAAACACATTTTCATTGTTACAATAAAAAGTGCATTGAAACTCCTTTAACTAATTCCTTATGTAAAGATATTTTGCTCAACTACCTAATCCCTTAAATAAATAAATATCAACATCCAATAAGCAGTTAGAACTGTTAATTAAAATGCATTTTCTGAAGAAGGGTCCCGACCTGAAACGTCAGCTTTCCTGCTCCTCTGATGCTGCCTGGCCTGCTGAGTTCCTCCAGCTCCACCCTGTGTTATCTCTGACTCCAGCATCGACAGTTATTACTATCTCTCATTAAAATGCTCATTTGATTGTCACTCCATTGTGAAAAATCATAATTTGTGAAATTGGACATGCAGCAGAAATCCTACCATGGCTTATGTCAGCAGGAATGCCAAAATACCTGGCACAGTTTTTTCCTTACGTCTCTATTTTTTTTTTAATCAGGTCCACGTCAGGTTTGGCAGTTCCTTGACAGTATAAACAAATTTGGCATTCTTAATCATCATTCTAATCATCAACAAACTGATGGAACAAATTGTCGACGGTGCTATCAATTGGCATTTGCTCAGAAATAACCTCGGGCGACTGTCTGTGTGCAGTTTGCACATTGTCCCCGTGTCTGCGTGGGTTTCCTCTGGGTGCTCCAGTTTCCTCCCACAGTCCAAAGGTGTGCCGGCTAGGTGGATTGGCTAAGCTAAATTGTCCGTAGTGTTCAGGGGTGTGTGAGTTATAGGGGGATGGGTCTGGGTGGGATGCTGCAAGGGTCAGTGTGGCCTTTTCTGATGAAGGGTCTAGGCCCGAAACGTCAGCCTCTCTGCTCCTATGATGCTGCTTGGCCTGCTGCGTTCATCCAGCCCTGCACCTTGTTGTCTCGGATTCTCCAGCATCTGCAGTTCCTACTATCTCTGATTCAGTGTGGCCTTGTTGGGCCGAAAGGCCTGTTTCCACACTGTAGGGATTCTATGATTGATCTATGATTGAACCGGTTTAGTGATGCTCAGTGTGGATTCCACTAAAGCTCTCTCTGCTCCTGTCTTCATTATAGCCTTGATACAAACATAGACAGCAGAGCTGACATTCAGGGGTAACTGCAAGTTGCTACCCTTGACATCAAGGCAGCATCCTTGGCGATGGTCTAGTGGTATTATCACTGGACTGTTAATCCAGAGACTCAGATAATGTTCTGAGGACCTGGGTTCAAATCCCACAATGGCAGACGGTGAAATTTGAATTAATAAATATCTGGAATTAACAATCTAATGATGACCGTGAATCTACTGTCGATTGTCAGAAAAACTCATCTGGTTTACTAATGTCCTTTAGGGAAGGAAACTGCCATTCTTACCTGGTCTGGCTAACATGTGACTCCAGACCCACAGCAATATGGTTGACTCTGAACTGCCTGCTGGGCAATTAGGGATGGGCAATAAATGCTGCCTGGTCAGCGACATCCTCATTCCCGTGAATGAATAAAAAAGAAGAAATCCAACAGAATATGGCACCATAAGGTCCAAGCAAAACTAGAGTCAATGGGACTCAAGACAAAAACAATTCACTGGTTGGAGTCATACCTAGCACCATGGAATATAGTTGTGGTTGTTAGAGGTCAGTCAGAAGTGAGGATATTCATGGATAATTGCACAACGTTCAGCACTGTTCACTACTCCTCTAATACTGAGTGATTTGTAACCACATGCAGTAAGGTCTGGACAAACCCAGTCTTGGTCTGATAAGTAAAAAATAACATGACAAATAATCTGACCATTTCCCATGATATTCAGTGGCACGGCCATTGTTGAATAGAAACAAAGGAACAGGAGTAAGCCATTCAGCCCCTTGGTCCTGTTCCGTCATTCAATGAGATCATGGTTGACCTGTAGCCTAACTCCATATCCATTATTCATAAATGGGATGAAGGCATCTCTGGCTAGGCAGCAGTTATTGGCCATCCCTAATTGCCTGGCAGGTAGTTCAGAGTCAACCACATGGCTGTTCATCTGGAGTCACATGTAGGTCAGTCCAGATAAGGATGGCAGGTTCCTTCCCTTAAGGACATCAGTGAACCAGATGGGTTATTTCAACAATTGACAATGGATTCATGGTCATCATTTGATTGTTAATTCCAGGTATTTTACTGAATTCAAATTCCACCATCTGCTGTAGCAGGATTCAAACCTGGGTCCTTGGAATGTTATCTGGGTCTCTGAATTAACAGTCCAGCGATAATACCACAAGGCCATCACCTCCCCCTCCATATACCTGCCTTTGGCCGATATCCCTTAATTCATTTTAACACAAATTTATCCATCTGAGACTGATCAAGCATCAATCGCCATCTGTGGAAGAGAGTTCTAAACCTCTACCACCTTTTGTATATAGAAGTGCTTCCCAACTTTTCTCCGGAATGGTATGACCCTAATTTTTAGACTAGGCTCTCTAGTTCGAGAATCTCTAACCACTACTAGTATCTTGGGGAGTCACCAATAACTAGAAACTGAACTAAACCAGCCATATAAATATCGTGGCTAAGAGAACAGGTCAGTAGTTAAGAATTCTGTAATGAGTAGCTCACCTTCCATCTCCCCAGTGCCTGTCCACCATCTAGAAGCCAGGAGTGCAACGGAATACTCTCCACTTGCATGGAAGAGTGCAGCTCCAATGACACTCAAGAAACTCAAAACTATCTAGGACAAAGCAGCCAGTTTGATTGCCACCCCAAACATCACCATCAATATTCGCTCCCTTCACCATTGATCCACAGTGGCAGCAGACACATGGGACCAGACCCTACTTGTAAGATTCCCCCATGCTTCATATCATCCTGATTGCTAACTTAGGTAGTTGGCCCAAATATTATTTAGAGGACTTTTAGTTTCATGTCATGGAAAACAGCTGTTCTATTAAAAAAGTATTTCCTTCCTTGTACTACCTTGGAATTAAAGACTAGACATTGATTTTTGATTTAAAGTTGATTCTCTTTGTTGCATTATGCTGCAAGTTCAAATCAGGCAAATTTTTCATTGTAACCATGCGCTGAAACTATGGACATTGGTCTGGCTTCCATTGAGTGGCGCACAATTCATCTCAGTTATGTTCAAGCAAATCTTTAATCTACTGAAACATGTGGTTGGAAGTAAATAAACTGTGAAATTCAACTTTCTGATTAAGTTAGATGTCATTATTCTCTTTCTGTGGACGTCTTGCTGGTGAAGTAGACATTTTTACCTCCTCTGTCATGTTACTGGAGGATCGCCCCTCACTTAGCACTATCTTTGTCACTAACACTGACAACTCTGCTTTGAGAAACAACAGACCACAGTTTTGTTTGGTGAGGATAGGAATGGAAAACATTTTGACCAGTCTTGTAATATCTGTAACTACTATCTTATTGAGAGCATGAAGCAATTCTCTTATGCCAACATTGGTAATTTCACACAATGACATAACAGCATAACGGGCTGCAAATTGAACAGAATCACGGGTAACAGTAAAGCCCTACCTGACAAGCTCAATGTATTCCACACCCGCTTTGAACAGGAGGTCAGTGAAAGGATGTCCCCTTTCCCAAAAGCCTCAGATGCACTTGTATCCACGGTCATCGCTGCTAACATTAGACCGGCCTTCTTGAGGATGAACCCACAGAAAGTGACTGGCCCAGATAGAGTCCCCAGCCGTGCACTCAGATCCTGTGAGAACCAGCTGGCCGGAGTATTCGCGGACATCTTTAACCTCTCCTTACTATGATCTGAAACCTGCTTGAAGAAGACCACCATTATCACATGCCAAATAAAAATTATGCAGCTTGCCTCAATGACTACCACCTGGAGGCACTGACTTCCATAATTATGAAGTGCTTTGAGAGGTTAGTCATGGCTCACATCAACTTCAGCCTACCAAATTGTCTTGATCCTTTGCAATTCACCTACCAGTGCAACAGGTCCATAGCCTTCTCCCTGCCCCGACATTCATCCCTGGAACATCTGGATAACAAAGCTACCTACATCAGGCTCCGACAGTTTCACTTTTAACACCATAATTCCAAACAAACTCACCTCTGAACTCCGAGATCTAGGTCTCAGCTCCCTCCTTTGTAACTGTATCCTCGACTTCCTGACCCACAGATGTAAACAGTAAGAAAGGCAAAAACACCTCCTCCACCATAATGCTTAACACCAGTGTCTCACAAGGTTGCATACTTAGACCCCTACTACTCTTTATACACTCATGACCGTGTGGCCAAATTCTGCCCCAACTCCATTTACAAGAAACCACTGTTGTAGGTCGGATCTTAAAGAACGACAAGACAGAATACAGGAAAGAGATTGAGTGCTTAGTGGCATAATATAAAGACAACAATCTCTACATCAACATCAGCAAAATAGAACAGCTGAGTATTGACTTCAGGAAGCACAGCCAGACCATCACAGAAGCCAACCTTCCACCCATGGACTCTACTTACATGGCCCGCTGCCACAGAAAGGCAGCCAACATCACCTCCTACAACCTATCCCGTCAGGCAGAAGATACAGAAGCCTGAACACAGGCACAAGCAGGTTTCAGGAACAGCTTCTTTCTGGCTGTTATCAGACATAACAGACTGACTCTAGCCTCAAATAATGTAACTTGCAACGTAACATGTGTGCCTCTAAGTCTTTTTGATCTCTACATCCTTTGCTCACTGATCTGCCTGCACTGCTCGTAAATAAAGCCTTTCACTGTATTTCGGTACATGGTTTAATAAAATCAAAATCAAAAATCAAAATCACATCCCTGTCTGCATCAGTGATGTTAAGGTGGAAATGATCAAGAATGTCAAGTTCCTGAGAGTGATGATCACCAACAATCTATCCTGATCCACCCACTTCCATTTGATGATCAAGAATACACAACAATGTCTCTACTTCTTCAGGAGGCTAAGGAAATTCGGCATGTCCACAAGGACTAATTTTACTAATTTTTGTAGATATACTATAGAAAGCATCTTATCTGGATGCAACACAGTGTGGTATGACAATTGCCCTTCATAAGACCACAAGAAAGTTCAGAGAGTCGTAAACACAGTCCAGACCAACATGCAAAACAGCCTTCCATTGACTTCATCTAAACTTCCTGCTGTTTCACTAAAGCAACCAACATGATCAAAGACCCCTCCCACCCCAGTCATATTCTCTTCCACCCTCTTTTGTCAGGGAGAAGATGTTAGAGTTTGAATACATGTATAAATAGACTTAAGAGCAGCTTCTTCCCCATCGTTATCAGACTTTTGAATGGGTCTCTCAAAAATTAATTCTGATCTCTCTCTCTCTGCAGCTATAACACTGTATTCTGCACTCTGTTTTGCTACCCTGATGCATTTTATCTGGTATGATCCGCCTGTATAGCATGTAAAATAACACTTCTCACTGTGTCTCAATAAACATTACAATAATAAATCAATCAATGAATCATAGATTCTTTCTTTTGTTTGGGCTTCAGTTCAAGTCCAAGAAGTCCAACAAAATTGGACTTTGACTAGTTCATCAACAACAGTTAGTTTCTGAGCCAGGTGACTTCTTAAAACTGGTTGAATATTTTCTTCTACACAAGGCTCTCCAGGCCAAGATATGCACACAAGCACAAAGCAAAGAGTATTGATAGTGAACCACATATATATTTTCAACTCTCATAGATTGGTCGTGCTGCATTGTTATACCCTTATAACAATTACAATACAATACAATTCAAAACAGCACAGGAACAGGCTCAGAGATAGTAGGAACTGCCGATGCTGGAGAATCCGAGACAACAAGGTGCAGGGCTGGATGAACACAGCAGGCCAAGCAGCATCATAGGAGCAGAGAGGCTGACGTTTCGGGCCTAGACCCTTCATCAGAAAAGGGGGAGGAGAAGGGGGTTTTGAAATAAATAGGGAGAGAGTGGGAGGCGGATAGAAGAGGGATAGAGGAGAGGATAGGTGGAGAGGAAACAAACAGGTCAAAGAGGCGGGGATGGAGCCAGTAAAGGTGAGTGTAGGTAGGAAGTTAGGAAGGGGATAGGTCAGTCCAGGGAGGACGGACAGGTCAAGGGGGCGGGATGAGGTTGGTCGGTAGGAGATGGAGGTGCGGCTTGAGGTGGGAGGAGGGGATAGGTGGGAGGAAGAACAGGTTAGGGAGGCAGGGATGAGCTGGACTGGTTTTGGGATGCGGTAGGGGGAGGGGAGATTTTGAAACTTGTGAAATCCACATTGATACCATTGGGA
>NC_063350.1:6375742-6427583 GCF_021869965.1 Rhincodon typus
CTGTTTTTTCCTTCACAGATGCTACCAAAACTTTCTGTCTAACTGTATTCTCTGTGGTAAGAACATAGTAATTGAAAAAGGCTGAAATTAAATTAAAATCAGTGTGAAAAATGTACTTAGTGAAATTATTTAAATCTTTTCAAAATTGTATACATTCTCAATTCACAATGAAATTACTGGTTAATACAAATGTTGTCAGATTTTCTGTCAATTACATTATTGTTTAGTAAAGTATCTCACTAAGAGTGTATGTAATGACGTAATTAATGACAATATCAAACCAGCAACTGCCGCTCCAAATTGTGAAAACATCAGGTGGCAATAAAAAATGGGAAAAAGGAAAGGGAAGTTCCTCTAACTGCAACCAACAGTCTCTTACAGAGCTAAACAGAACTCAGAGAACATAATCTGAGGAAATTAGTTGGTGTCTGTAAAAAAATTATGGATTTTGATTCAGAGGCAGTTATTAAACAATAGAGAACCCTGAACGAGGAATAAAGACTGTCTTCAATTTGAACACTTTCTTGCTTCAGCAGGAAGTCTAATAATGTGGGCTGGCTCTGTGCCATATGACCTTTATCACCATATATGGAAAAATATGGCCCAAACTTCTTTGCAAGAAATCCCATAAGAATGAAATGCAAACTAAAGGAACTTAATATTTCCTCAGTTGGTTTCAGTGTCTACTTTCTGCACTTTTTAGCTAAGCAGAATTACCATAAAAAGTCATGTGTAAACTAAATTCTTATTAGAGGCACAACAGAATGTCCGTTCTGTCCTGAATGAATAATATTTAATATCAGAAATATCAAGTCAAGCTAGAAGTGTGAGGCGTACTCCCAAATATGCTAGAACTATCTCCATGCAAAATTAGAACTTGTTCACATACATGTTAAAAAAATCATCAGAAAACAATCCAGAATTGAGAAGCACAGTCATCAAAAACAATTATCGTACAATTTGCAAATAATATTGGTTGCAGAGCAGATGTAGTATTGCAGCATTTCTGTACTATTTTCACACCACACAAGTTAGTGGCAAGCGTTTAGGTATTACAACCATAACTGTGAGAAAGAACAAAGTTCTCCACAGTCTAATGTTAACAAAAAATGTTAATCAAGAATCTGATGAGAAATAATATGCAGTTGGCTAGAAAGTAAGTAAAGATTTACAGCTGGCCGATTCAAAAAAATAAACCAATAACCTGTGGCTATTCAAACTTTAAAGTGTTGTAAAGATTTTCAAAATTTACCAAGATAGTAATGATTAAGTATAGTGAAAATCAAACAGGAAGAATTAGAAGCAATCTCATAAACATAGATATTCTAAAGAGGTGTCATAGAATAGATACTGTGAGATGGTTTCCTTCACCACTGTGGTCAGAAGCAGCAACGTATACTATCTACAAAATGCACTGTAGAAATTCAGCAAAGATCCTTAGAAAGCACCTTTGAAATCCACAACCACTTTCACCTAGTAAGACAAGGGCAGCAGGAATATCAGAACATCATTGCTACATGTTGCCCTCAAATCCACCCAACATCCTGATTTGGAAATATGTCGCTGTTCCTTCACTGTTGATGGCACAAAGTCCCAGAATTACCTCCCTAACAGCACAAGCCTGGATCCATTCTTACCTACTTATTTTTAGTCATAGAATGACTTGCAATAGTTTCTCTCCCCACTCTTACAACATTGTTTCTGGTGTTCTCAAAGTTCCTATCCTTAGCCCCTGCCTTTTTTTTAATTCTTTCATGGATTGTGTATGTTGCTGGCTGTCCAGCATTTGTCACCCATGTTTAATTGGCCATGACAAGGTAATGGCGAGATGTGGTGAGTGGTTACATTATAGCAAATCGCCAAGGCTCAATCAGCAGCACCTTATAAACCTCTGAACTCCACTAGGATTTCAAGGAGGAAAAGGGGAACAGATAAATGGAAATACTATCATCTGCAAGTTTCTCTTCAAGCCATACGTCGTCCTGACCTGGAGCTATATCACTGCTCAAATAAGAAATCAAAAGAACTGTGGATGCTGGAAATCAGAAACAAAAACAGAAATTGCTGGAGCGCTGCAGCAAGCCTGAGACAGAGATGTCGACCAGAGAACACGGTGATATGTTGAAGTGGCAGGCAACAGGAACATCACCATGTTCCTTGGCCAACATCTCTGTCTCAGGCTTGCTGCAGGGCTCCAATGAAGCTCTGTGCAAGCTGGAAGAACAGCACCTCATTTCCTGCTTGGGAACTCAACAGCTTTCTCGACTCAATATCAAGTTCAACAATTTTGGGCTTGAACACCTTCCCCATCACTACACACCACGCCTTGTTTATCATATAGCCTGCTATTACACACAATGCATTGCTAGCCACCAATATTCCCCATTAGCAGCTATTCATAAGAACATAAGAAATATGAGTAGGAGTAGGCCATCTGGCCCATCGAGCTTGCTCTTTCATTTAATAAGATCATGGTTGATCCTTTCATGGACTCAGCTGTACGTACCCACCTGCTCACCATAACCCTTAATTCCTTTACTGTTCAAAATCTATCTTTGCCTTAAAAACATTCAACAAAGCAGCCTCAACTGCTTCACTGGACAGGGCATTCCAAAGATTCACAACCCTTTGGGTGAAGGAGTTCCTCCTCAACTCAGTCCTAAATCTGCTTCTCCTTATTTTGAGGCTATGCTCCCTAGTTCTAGTTTCACCCGTCCGCGGAAACAACCTCCCTGCTTCTATCTTATCCAATCCCTTCACAATTTTATATGTTTCTATAAGATCTCCCCTCGTTCTTCTAGATTCCAATGAGTATAGCCCCAGTCTTCTCAATCTCTCCTCACAAGCCAACCCTCTTCACTGTCAACCACCCGGCCAATCTTTGTGTCACCCGCAAACCTGTTTATCATCCCCCCACATACTCATCTACATCATTTAAGTAATCACAGCACTGACCCAGCACTGATCCCTATGGAACGCCACTGCACATCAGTTTCCTGTCACACAAAACAGCCTTCTACCAATACCCTCTGTCTCCTGTCACTCAGCCAACTTTGCATCCAACTTGCCAAGTGCATACTAAGATTTATGCACACTGTTCCCTAGTACATTTATACAAAATATTTCCCAAGAATATTATAAATCAATTAAAAGTCCTTTCAATGCAGATCAGTTCAGCTTTAAAAATGCAAACTCTGAAGCATTAAAATGATCCACAAAAAGTTAAAATGTGAAAAATAAACTAATTAAAATTAAATTAAAATTGATTAAAAATAAATTTGGTGTATAAAACCAGGGCTCAACTTGTCAACGGCCTGTGGCCTGACAAAACTAGAATTATTCAGTTTTACTAGATAAATTACCTGAAAGGCCTGCTTTTCCTTGAATATTATCATCTGATCAAATTATCAAATGATTCAGATTGAATGTTAAGAGTTATGGTTAATAAGTTTGCAGACGACACCAAAATTAGTGGTGTACTGGAATGAGAAAGTTACCTCAGAGCACAATGGGACCTTGATCAGATGGGCAAATGGGCTGAGAAGTGGCAGATGGAGTTCAATTTAGATAAATGTAAGGTGCTGCATTTTGGTAGGGCAAATCTGGGCAGGACTTATACACTTACAGACTTTGGGGTGCAGGTTCATATTTCCTTGAAAGCAGAATTGCAGGTAGACAGGGAGGTGAAGAAGGCATTTGATATACTTGCGTTTATTGGTCAGTGCACTATGTATAGGAGTTGGGAGGTCATGTTGCAGCTGTACAGGACATTGGTTAGGCCACTTTGGAGTACAGCATTCAACTTTGGTTTGCCTGCTAGAAGAAAGATGTTGTGAAGCTTGAAAGGGTTCAGAAAAGACTTACAAAGATGTTGTCAGGGTTGGAAGGTTTGAGCTATAGAGAGAGGCTAAATAAGCTGGGGCTATTTTCCCTGATGCGTTGGAGGCTGAGGGATGACCTTATAGAAGTTTAAAAAATCATAAGGGGCATGGAAAGGGTAAATAGTCAAGGTCTTTTCCCCAGGTAGTGGAGTCCAAAACTAGGGAGCATAGGTTAGAGTGGAAAGACTTAAAAGGGACCTAAGGGGTAACTTTTCCATGCAAAGGGTAGTGCATGTATGGAATGAGCTGCTAAAGGAGAACATAGAACATAGAACAGTACAGCACAGTACAGGCTCTTCAGCCCACAATGTTGTGCTGACCTATTATCCTACTAAGGTCAATCTACCCTGCATGCCCTACATTTTACTATCCTCCATGTGCCTATCCAAGAGTCGTTTAAAAGTCTCTAAAGTATCTGACTCCACTACCACTGCCAGCAGCCTATTCCACACATCCACCATGCTGTGTGTGAAGAACCTACCTCCGATATTGCCCCTATATCTTCCTCCAATCACCTTAAAATTATGACCTCTCGTAATAGTTATTTCCGCCCTAGGAAAAAGTCTCTGACTATTCACTCTACCTATGCCGCTCATCATCTTGTAAGCCTCTATCAAGTGACCTCTCATCCTTCTTTGCTCCAATGAAAAAAGCCCTAGCTCCCTCAACCTTTCCTCATAAGACCTATCCTCCAGTCCAGGCAGCAACCTGGTAAATCTCCTTTGCACCCTCTCTAAAGCTTCCACATCTTTCCTGTAATGAGGTGACCAGAACTGAACACAATATTCCAATTTTGGTCTAACCAGAGTTTTATAGAGCGGCAGCATAACCTCACGGCTCTTAAACTTAATTCCCCTGCCAATGAAAGTCAACGCATCATACGCCTTCTTTATAACCCTATCAACTTGGGTCACAACTTTGAGGGATCTATGGACGTGGACCCCAAGATCCCCCTGTTCCTCCACACTGTCGAGAATCCTGCCATTAACCCTGTATTCTGCATTCAAATTCGACCTTCCAAAATGAGTCACTTCACACTTTTAAAGGTGGTGGAGGTTGGTACAATTACAATATTTAAAAGGCATCTGGATTCATACATGAATAGGAAGGGTTTAGAGGGATATGGGCCAAATGCTGGCAAATGACACTAGATTAATTTAGGATATCTGGTCGGTATGGACGAGTTGGACTAAAGGGTCTGTTTCCATACTGTACATCTCTATGACTCTACCTGTATGCAGTAAAAGTGCTTACTGACATAAGCGACACAATCCAACAGGAATTTTCAATATTATGGGGAAATTTTCCCTTTTTTATAGATGAGGGCAAATGTGTTAGATGGTAACTAATTCACTACCACCACAGCCAAAATAACTCACTATATCATCCACCAATCAGGTCACTTATTGCTGACTGGTGAGCTTCTCAGCAAATCACTGAACACTGGCATCTCAGGTCTTCAGAAGCTAGGGGCCAGTCACAGACCAGCAGTTTCTGGGTCCTATATTGTATTGTTTGAGGCTTACTCTAGTTGGCAAGAAGTTAAGATCTTTATATACTCTTTTTTGCACAGTGGGGTTGAAGGAAGAGTGTGGGGTCAAGAGGGTCAAAGGCAAATTTCACAGTTGGGAAATGAACTACATTTAATGCCTGCCGGAGAGGCAGGTGATGAGGGAGGTTGAGGCCCTTAAGTGTCATTAATTGCCGGTTTAAGGTCTTACTTGGTGGTTCATCAAGAAGGCCCCCATGGACTATCATGCTGCCCTCTTAGTCACGTGACAAGAGAGGGATTAGGTTCCCTCCAGGGGTAATTCAACCCATTATTTACTGTTCTTGGCTCCTCTTTTACTACCTCCTGGGTGGGGCAAAATCACATCCAATGAAACCTGTAATCAATTATGTCACATGATCATTAGTTGACAACATCATGGTATAATTATATTATGCATGCACAATGACTAACTCGTCATGGCTAGTCTGAGCAGGTTCTCCTTCACTGCAGCAATTTATAAATAAATTACGGAGAGCCGTGCTCTTAGCCTGTCCTTACATATAAACTACACTATCTATGTTCACAATCACCCCTCAATCTTGGTATCTCACGTGGCCTCTCCAGTTCTTACACTTTCTCACTACTAACAGCTCCCACCCTTTTTTATATCACTTCCTCCTGCAGCTCTGGCAGCATGAGCATCAAATACTAGGTAGTAGATCAGAGGAAGTGCATTATTATTTCATTTAGGAAGAGTATTTGAAATTTCAGATAATTGTGTGAGGAAAAGATAAACCTCAGAGTGTGAAACAAGCAAGTTAGATGCAGTTATAGAATCATTTTAAGAACTGACACAGCAATTTACTGGGCTGGAGTGGAAGGAAGAATAACAAGCTGTTTTGAAAATCGCTGAACATATGTTATTGATGATATATTGTAATTCTGCACTGTAAGAACTTTATTAACCATCTTGTAAGGACTTGCCAATGCCGTTTAAGCTTGTGATGACTTTAAAAGATTGGTTCATTGTGAGTAAGCAAAGCTTACTGCAGTATCAATGTTTTTCAACCAGCAAGTTGGCATTTTAAAATTATTCTACTCATCAATATTTTGGTTGAATATTTTGTGAGGAATTGCAGACGCCTGTTGATGACAAACAATGTCAGTCTAATCAGCAATTTACTATGAAAGATTATTTAAAAGTAAACTTTTGTCCTACAGTATTCAGTGGTCACTGAAATTGCAGAAAATAAAACTATCAAGAAAAGAATCATAAATATGTAGGGGTTTGGTATACCAAGTGTTATAGCTTTGTGAAAGAAACTACCACACATGACTGAAATTCAAAAACTTATAACTTACATGTTACATTACATCATAGGAATAAATCCATTTTCTTTTTGCCTCCAACATCACAGCAAGAAATATCGCCATTTCAGTATTAAAAAGGTACACTAAATAAAACATAGCTTGGGAAATTGTGTTTCTCTTTTTTTGGGCTGCACTGTAACCAAAATTATGTTTAATGAGAAAAATCAGAACTTTTCAAAGAACTTTTATAGGATCATTATCAATATCACATTTCTAAAACAAAACATTCATGGCATGTGGGCTTCTACAGCTGGGTCAACACTTACCGTCTATCCCTAGTTTCCCTTGAGAATTCAGTCAAAAGCTGCCTTCTGTAGTCCATTTGCCGTAAATATATCCACAATGCTTTAAGGGAGGAAGTTCCAAGACTTTGACCAGTGACACTGAAGATACAGCAATGTATTTCCATGCACTGTTGAAGACCATTTCTATTGCTTTAATGATTATCTGGTGGGGCAGTAATTGGTCAGGTTAGATTTGGCCAAAGTTTTGTGTACAGGACATACCTGAGCAATTTTCCATATGGTTGGTTAGATGCCTTACATTGGAACAGCTTCATTAGGGCTGGGGCAAGTTCTGAGACACAAGTCTTCAGGACTATTGCTCGGATATTGTCAGGGCCAATAGCCTTTGCAGATCTAGCATCTTCAGCCATTTCTTGATATCATGAGGAGTGACTCAAATTGGCTGAAGACTGGCATCTGTACTGTTGGAATCCACTGGAATTGGCTAAGACGGATCATCATTTGTCATTTCTGGCAGAAGAATATTGCAAAAACTTCAATGTTATCTTTTGTAATGATGTGCTGGGCTCCCCATCATTGAAAACAGGAATATGTGTGGAGCTTCCTCCTCCACAGCTGTTGTCCCGCACCATTCATGACTGGATGCAGCAGTACTGCACAGCTTAGATCTGATCCATTAGTTGTGGAATCTCTCAGCCCTGTTTAATACTCCCTGCTTATGCTATTTGGCATGCAAGAGGTCTTGTGTTTCAGCATCACCAGGTTGACATCTTACCTTAGGTATGTCTGCTGTGCTTCCTGGTATGCCCTCCTGCACTCTTTGTTGAACCAGGGTTAATGCCTTTACTTGATGGTAGTGGTAGAATAAGGGATATACTGGTCATAAAGTTCAAAATTGACAAACAGGAAATGTGTTTTCATATGACTGCTGTTATGATCCTAGCTGATATTAATACTAGCCAAGTCAGACCTCAAAGAGTGAAACCTGGCTTGGCAGACCCTAACTTTGTTTTGTTTTTCAAAAGTGGTCAGTTACTGAACACATTCACGAGTCTGCCAATATGGTTTAAGACAAAGAATAAAGCATTTCTTACACAAGGAAAACATGAGCGAAATTACACTACGCAAAAGTTTTGGAAAGGTTTTCATGACAGACATCCAAAAAGGATTCAAATTCACAATATTCCTTTTATCCCAGTAATACCCTTAAAACACAAAAAGTCCGGTGGAGAGTTATTATTATTGCCACATCAAGGTTCACTGCTTAGATGGAAGAGCCACACCTGGTTTCTGCACATTCACTAGATTTGTTTTCCTTCAGCTGGTACCTCTCCTGTGACACATAAAATAAAGTAAACTCACTATTACCTTAAGCTTCAGAGCAAACATGAGTTCCTTAAATTCACGTTCCAGCAGTCTTTCTCTAGCACATCTCTAGCACATACTGCCTGATTGCCAGACCTTTGATTTTGTGTGTGTGTTTGTGTATGCGTGTGCGTGTGCGTGTGCGTGTGTGTAATGACTGAACTGCTAACCCTAATTTTTCTATGGCAAGGATGTAAAACCTCATTGAAAATATATGCAAACAAGCTCTAGGCTCCCTGCCACCAAGGCCACAAAACAATCTAAAATTAAAATGAAATTAACCATCTTCCTGGCCCTTTATTAATTTCCAATAACAAAAAAAATGTTTTAAGTCATCCATTGTTCTTAACACTCTCTTCTTAAGGCAGGACTCCTCTTTTGCTCCCCAAAGGAATGCAAATTGTTACCGATGATAGTACTGACTTATTAGCTAATCCCTAAACAGCGCAGCTTTTCATTTACTGATAGCTGTTGTCAGTCATGTCCATTTGAATCATGATCAACATCATGCTCAGACTTTTTTCCCAACAATTGTTAGTGGAAATGCAGTTAGGATAAGGGAGTTTGGAGCAAAGACCAATACTGAGGTGAGAAATAAAAGAAATAAAGTAAATGGAATGGAAAAACGTCTACAAATGTAACAGATGTTGTTGCTGTTGTCGGGAGTAAAGAGTACCTCTGGCTCAGGTGGGAGCAAGAGCAACTGATGATTTTAAAAACTTACTACATCCACTGACTAGTTTAAGCAACACTCTGAGATGATCACTAACAATTTAATGAGAAAACTGTTCACAAATTGAGGCATTCTCTAAAGTTGAAGAATGTGTAATATAAACAAATGCTTATGTTTGAAAAATGTGAAATTAAATCTAGTCTGTGTATTGGGCACAAATTAAATGTTTATAGAGGCTGAGACAATAAGGGAGAAGAGGAAATAGTGGTTGATCCAGATAGTGATCTTTCATGCATCCTGGCATTAGACCATAATAAACATTAAACTGAGCTGTTTCGGTAGCTAGTTAACTTAGAATTTAGAACATAGAACTGTACAGCGCCTCAGCCCATGATGTTGTGCTGACCATGATGACAAATGAAATTAATCCCTTCTGCCTTCCCTTGGTCCATATCCCTCGATTCTTTGCATATTCATGTGCTTATCTAAAAGTCCCTTAAATGCCCCTTTCGTATCTGTTTCCACCACCACCTCTGGCAGTGCGTTGCAGATTCTTACCCCTTCTAGCCCCTCTCATCTTGAATGCATGCCCCTAGTATTTGACATTTCAATTCCGGGAAAAAGATACTGATCGCCAACCCTATCTATGCATTTCATAATTTTATAGACTCCTATCAAGTCTCCCCTCAGCCTCCGCTGCTCAAAGAGAAAACAACCTGAGTTTTTTAGCCTTTCCTTATAGGTCATACCCTCTACTCCAGGCAGCATCCTGGTAAACCTCTTCTGCATCCTCTCCTAAGCCTCCACATCCTTCCTGTAATGTGGTGACCAGAGTTGAATATAATAATCTAAGTGTGGCCTAACCAAAGTCTTACAAAGCTGCAATATGCCATCCTGACTCTTGTACTCAATTCCCTGGCTAATAAATAAAATTCTCCATATGCCTTCTTTACCACCTTATCAACTTGTGTGGCAACTTTCAGGGAGCTATGGACTTTAACCCCAAGATCCTTCTGTACATCAATGCTGTTCAGACTCCTGCCATTAACTGTATATTCTTCCTTAACATTTGATCTCCCAAAGTGCAGCACCTCACACTTACCTGAATTAAACTCCACCTGCCATTCCTCCTCCCATATCTGCAACTGATCTATATTCTGCTGAATCTTTGACAAACTTCTACACTATCCACAACTCCATCGATCTTTGTATTTTCTACAAACTTACTAATCCACCCATCTACATTTTCATCCAGGTCATTTATGTATATCAGAAACAGCACAGACGTACCAGTATGGATCACTATGGAACACCACGAGTCGCAAATCTCCAGGCTGAAAAACACCCTTCCGCCACTACCCTCTGTCTTCTACAGGCAAGCCAATTCTGAATCCATGTGGCCAAGTCTCCAGGGATCCCATGCATCTTAATCTTCTGGATGAACCTACCATGAGGGACCTTTTCGAAAGCCTTATTAAAATCCATGTAAACAACATTCACTGCTCTACCCTCACTGCTCTCTTGTCACCTCCTTGAAAAATTCAATCAAGTTAGTTAGACATGACCTGTCCTGTACAAAATCATGCTAACTGTCCCCAATTAGGCCATTCTTTTCCAAATGTGTGCAAATCCTATCTCTAAATATTCTCTCCAATAGCTTCCCAACCACCGATGTGAGACTCATCGGTCTGTAGTTTTCTGGATTATCCCTACTTCCCTTTTTGAACAAAGGAACAACCTTAGCTACTCGCCAGTCCTCTGGGACCTCTCCTGTGTCTAGCAAAGATACAAAGATCATGGTCAAGGCCCCAGAAATCTCCTTATTTGCTTCCCTAAATGACGTGGAGTAGATACTATCAGGCCCTGGGGACTTATCCACCTTAATGCTCTTCAAGAGATCCAACACTATTTTTTTATTGATCTTAAATGCCTTAGCATATTAGCATTCTCCACACAAATCTCACTATCCTCCATACCCTTTTCCTGAGTGAATACTGATGCAAAGTACGCAGTTAGGATCTCACCCACACTCTCTGCCTCCAAGCACAAGTTCCCGCCTTTATCTTTGAGTGGTCCTACCTGCTCCCTAGTTATCCTCTTGTTTTTAATGTTTTTAT
The DNA here is from genome assembly GCF_021869965.1 of Rhincodon typus. Taxonomy (NCBI): domain Eukaryota; kingdom Metazoa; phylum Chordata; class Chondrichthyes; order Orectolobiformes; family Rhincodontidae; genus Rhincodon; species Rhincodon typus. The sequence goes on from NC_063350.1 coordinate 6,386,887, forward strand.
AGAAGGCCTTGGGATTCTCTTTAACCTTACTTGCCAAGGTTATTTCATGGTCCGTTCTTGCTCTCTTAATTTTCTGCTTGAGTACTTTCCTGCTTTCCTTATATTTCTCACAGGCCCTTTCTGATTTTAGTTTCCAAAACCTTATTTATGCTTCTTTTTCCCTTTTGACTAAATTCACAACCTCCCTCCTTATCCGAGGGTCCCTTACTATGCCATCCTTGTCCCTCCTCCTTACTGGAGAATGCCAGTCTTGAACTCTCTTCAGCAGGTCTATAAACAATTCCCATATGTCAAAAGTGAACTTGCCTGATAACAGTTTTTCCCAATTAACACTCCCTAACTCGTGCTTAATGGTGACCTAATTTGCCCTCCCCCAATTTAGTACTTCCCCACAAGGTCCTGATTTATCCTTGTTCATAGCTATCTTAAAACTTAAGGAGTTTTAAGGGTGCAAATACACACATGGCCGAGTGCTGAGTGTGCAAGGATTACACACTTCGTATACAGCACAGGTTTATAAAGTTCTGGTCTGAAAGATATACTTCTACCCAACACCGTAGTACAAAGGCCCTGTGTACTCCATGATCTAGACAATATCTTTACTACCCAATGGTGAAATCTGGGACTACAAGAACTCTCGTTATGAATACTTACTATTGTGATCTGACACTTGGCTCCATGTGTTCCTCCTATTAACTGGAACGCTACTAAGATGAAGTGAATCATTAATCAACTAACTACCTTACTGTTTCATTAATTACAATGATTATCAGATTACCATTTTTCAATGAGGTTTGAATTATTTACATTGTTCAACATAAAATAACATACAGACTTTGCCACATTGGTACTGGTGTACTTCACTTTACAAGTCAATAATTGCTAAACTGATTGACACTAATTTAGAGTCGGAGAGCTGTACAGCCAGATATCCTAAATTAATCTAGTAAGTCAAGCTGACTGGGGCAGGCAATTAGGACCGGATGCAAAATGAGCTCAATTCAAAAAGCCATCTTTTGTGGTCGTGGCCTTGTCCTACGAAAGACATTTGTAAAAAGACATCTGCTGCATATGTTCTCCAAGTTGTGATGAAAGGTAAGTGAGCTAAAGGTGTGTGAGCTATTATGTTTTAAAACTCCTTGATGCTCCTTAGGAGCTCTGGCAGGTGTGTGAGCAGCAATACCACAGTGATGCCAGTAGTGCTACATTGGTAACTGCTGTGTTTCTTCAACAATTGCAATTTTTATTTCACACATCTGGCATTTGCAGTATTTTACTTTTATTTGAGTGCTACATTAGCAGCTGCATTGACTGTGATGAGGCATCTGACAGAGATGCTTGTCTCTCAAACTCCTCTATGACAGAGCTCTGCAGTAACAACCTTACAACACTAACTCACACTTATAGGAGTATGAAGCATTGAATACTTACACTGGTACATACACTGGCAGAGGCAGCAGATTATTCATGCTCCTTGCAGCAATACAGCCAAGTTCTCTTGAGTCACCTACAGGAGCTTACCTCTGTAGCTACTTCTGTTCAGACTGCTTTCACCAGGAGGGATGACCTCTTGCTTTGAACTATAGGTATTAGACCTACGTTTCTCTCTTGGAGATCCTTCTGGAGAATATCTAGGGAGGCATCGCTAAAATGTGGCACCACGTTTTGCCTGGTTTCTGACATCTCAGGGGAAAATGGGAATAAGTAGAGGTTGAGTGGTGTTCTTGAGTTACAGAGGGGAAAGTGCTGCCTAGCTGCATTTTAAATATGGCACCAAAAAGTTGGAATCTGGATAGTCCAGGCAGAGGGCAGGGGGTGAGGAAGGAAAATTCTTGCCTGCCCAATTGTAAAAGTTGGCATTTTACCTGCACGTGATTTTGAAATGAGCTGAAATAAGCATAACCACATTGGAAAACTCAACCCCCACCGGATGTCCACCTCCTCACTTAGTCTCGTAAAAACATTCCACCCATTTACATGAATTAAGCCCAAAATACTCTCCAGTTCAGATAGTAAAATCTTGAAACAGGATATCGAACTTGAAAAATATTAATATACAGTATAATGAAATATACATTTAGTTGTTGAGAAGTGCAGCAGAGTTACCTTTCTTCATTATACTTAACATTTATCTCAATTTCTGTTTAATCCTTGTCCTGAGTGCCATACCTGTTACTTTGTAGAATGAGAATGTATTTTATTGTGGCTAAGATTAAAGCTCAAGGAATTTATAGCAAATTATTGATTTTGTTAGGATAATAGTTAGATTATAGAAGACACAGCTCAGTGATAATGAATGCGTACAAATTGGAAGGAAGTGACTTTCAAGTTCCAAAAGGATCCATTGAATCATCAAATATTCACGACATACATTGATGATTTAGATAACACACTGGCCTGGATCTTCCTGTTCGCAGTAAAGCTGAGGTTTATGCCGTCGACTACAGTTAGAAATACATTTTTAAAATAATTTTCTTGTAGGCAACAGAAAGTCCATCTGTTGCAATTTGATCCACTAATAAAGCAAGTCAGTAGGCCAAATTTCAAGTGAAGCCATATCTCTTTAGATGTCATGAGTGAAAAACAAGCCTCTTGAAACCTGTCTTCAACTGAAAGACAGGTAAGCGGTTACAAGTGTTCTTAATGTTATCTATAGTCAACTTTTAATTCCTACTGCCCCCAGTCACCCTGGTTCTGCTCACTACCCCTAATCCAATCAGCCCAGCTCAAATCCACCCACCATATCAGCTCCATTCACCTTTTAAATATTTAGATAGCCAGTTAATAAAGGGTGAGGTGGTTGATTTACTGATGGGAAAAAATACTGTTCAATTGTGTACAACAGCACTTCTGGATAAAACAGAATAAAGGAGATCAGAAGTCAATCTACTCACTTAAGTTTATTCACAAATTTGGAACATTACACATGTAGATATAACACAGTGTGGAGTTGGAGGAACACAGCAGGCCAGGCAGCATTAGAGGAGCAGGAAAGTTGATGTTTTGGGTCGGGACCCTTCTTCAGCTGCATGAGACATTACAAATGTAGATATTTTCTAATCAACCTGTTCAGAGATGTTACTACATGCCTCTGTAGCAGGTGGTGCTTGAATCTTGGTCTCCTGGCTCAGAGGGAAGGACACTACCATTGCACCTCAACAGCCCCAATATTATAAATTTATACCTCCTAACAATACAACCCAGTACCACTGTCAATAAATGTCTCTTTGTACGTATTGAACAAACAATAAACAAATTAACTAATTAATGAACACAAATAATTATTCAATGATTATTCAATAATTATTCCCACCCTCAACTGTACAAACATATCCTTGGTATACAAAATTAACATCAATGCCCCCAACTACTCCACCCCACAAACACACATAAAGGAGGGCTTGTAGCAGTTTATTTTCCTCTTGGTCAGAAGGTCCAGGTTTAAGTCCTCAGAGAACTACAGATGCTGGAGTCAGAGATAACACAGTGTGGAGCTGAAGGAGGCCAGGTAGCATCAGAGGAGCAGCAAAGTTGACGTTCGGGTCGGGACCCTTCTTCAGAAAATAAAAGGTTCAAGTCCTGCCTGCCTTGTAGATGTATGATAACATGTTTGAATAAGATGATTAAAAGCCTTTCCATTTTCCATCATTCCCCCTCCCCATACCTCCACTACTGCTCACCACTTTCTCTCCTCCTCATAACGCCCTTGGCATCCCGATTGTGCTCATGACTCCTCCAGTCCCCTGCGCACACATATAGTCCTGATCACATCCTCCCGTATCCCTAGCTCATTATTCGAGAAGCAGCCATAAATAATTTAAGTGTGAAAGCTAGGTTAAGCACAGGGCAAATAGTTCAAGTCTCCAAGCTCACAGGTCCAGACGGGATCATCAGCATGTTCCAAAAAAAGTGTGATTTGAGCATTAGTATGCTCACTTGAACTTCTGCCATTATTGCCCTCAATCACAGTGAACACTGGGACTGCAGAATCAAGCCCAATAGAGATTTATAGAGCCCAATGTTCATGCTTGTCAATAATAAAAATTATGGGCTGAACCATACTTTATTTCGGCTAAGACCAAGTTGTGTTGCGTTTTTTGAGGGTTTTTCACTGCAAGGCCGAGGGAGTTCTCTTACTGTGTCTTACCAAACTCACCGCATTAACGAGTCACCCCAACCCCTATGATTTCTGTTATGGCTGATCTTGCCATGCACCATCCCCAGAACAACCATCACTCAGAGGATATCCCAGAATTCACTGGCATCCCTTGCATCCACACCAACTTTAAAAGGCCACTGTGCATCTAGACAACCATTGTCCTCCTGAAGTTGCCCTGCGTGGTTTCTGACACTTGCTGCAGACAAGGCAAAATCAGTGGCCAGAGATAATAGGAACTGCAGATGCAGCCGAACTCGTCCTCACCCTCAACAACTTCTCTTTCAATTCCTCCCACTTCCGACAGACAAAGGGGGTAGCCATGGGTACCCGCATGGGCCCAAGCTACGCCTGCCTCTTTGTAGGTTACGTGGAACAATCCCTCTTCCGTACCTACACCGGCCCGAAACCCCACCTCTTCCTCCGTTACATTGATGACTGTATCGGCGCTGCCTCGTGCTCCCACGAGGAGCTCGAACAGTTCATACACTTCACTAACGCCTTCCACCCCAACCTTAAGTTTACCTAGACCATCTCTAACACCTCTCTCCCCTTCCTGGACCTCTCTGTCTCCATATCGGGCAACCACCTAGAAACCGATATTCATTTCAAGCCCACCGACTCCCACAGCTACCTAGAATACACCTCCTCCCACCCACCTTCCTGCAAAAATGCTATCCCCTATTCCCAATTCCTTCGCCTCCGCCGCATCTGCTCCCAGGATGAGGCATTCCACTCCCGTACATCTCAGTTGTCCTCGTTTTTCAAGGACCGTAACTTCCCCCCCTCAGTGGTCGAGAATGCCCTCAACCGTGTCTCCACATCTCCCGCAACTCATCCCTCACACCCCGTCCACGCAATAAGAACCAAAAAAGAATCCCCCTCGTCCTCACGTACCACCCCACCAACCTCCGGATCCAACGCATCATCCTCCGACACTTCCGCTATCTGCAATCCGACCCCACCACCAAAGACATCTTTCCCTCCCCACCCTTATCTGCTTTCCGGAGGGACCACTCTCTCCGTGACTCCCTTGTCCGCTCCACACTCCCCTCCAGCTCCACCACACCCGGCACTTTCCCCTGCAACCGCAGGAAGTGCTACACCTGCCCCCATACCTCCTCCCTCACCCCCATCCCAGGCCCCAAGAAGACTTTCCACATCAAGCAGATGTTCACCTGCACATCTGCCAATGTGGTATACTGCATCCGCTGTACCCGATGTGGCTTCCTCTACATCGGGGAAACCAAGCGGAGGCTCGGGGACCGCTTTGCAGAACACCTACGCTCGGTTCGCAATAAACAACTGCACCTCCCAGTCGTGAACCATTTCAACTCCCCCCTCCCATTCCTCAGACGACATGTCCATCCTGGGCCTCCTGCAGTGCCACAACGATGCCACCCGAAGGTTGCAGGAACAGCAACTCATATTCCGCTTGGGAACCCTGCAGCCCAATGGTATCAATGTGGATTTCACAAGTTTCAAAATCTCCCCTCCCCCTACCGCATCCCAAAACCAGTCCAGCTCGTCCCTGCCTCCCTAACCTGTTCTTCCTCCCACCTATCCCCCCTCCCACCTCAAGCCGCACCTCCATCTCCTACCGACTAACCTCATCCTGCCCCCTTGACCTGTCTGTCCTCCCTGGACTGACCTATCCCCTCCCTAACTCCCCACCTACACTCACCTTTACTGGCCCCATCCCTGCCTCTTCGATCTGTTTGTTTCCTCTCCACCTATGCTCTCCTCTATCCATCTTCTATCCGTCTCCCACTCTCTCCCTATTTATTTCAGAACCCCCTTCCCCTCCCCCTTTTCTGATGAAGGGTCTGGGCCCGAAACGTCAGCCTCTCTGCTCCTATGATGCTGCTTGGCCTGCTGTGTTCATCCAGCCCTGCACCTTGTTGTCTCAAAATCAGTGGCCAACTGTGTAGCAGTGACCTGGAGGTTATGCTGGAGGGGGAAATGTCAAGGTGGGACTTTCTCTTCCCCAGCAGCGGACAGCATGACACCAGACCATGCCAGCATGGTCAGAGGTTGCCTACTTGATTAAAGCAGTGTCAATTGTCTGGAGAAATGCTCAGCACTGTAAACAGAATGTTAATGATCTTTTCCACTCCACTAATGCTTGTGCCCTCAGCACTGCCTCACCACTTATTCCGGTCACCTCCTTATCTCCACCAAAATAAACTGCGGTACCACCCTCTTTCATCTCCCTTAACACCTGTCCATCTCTAAGGTTTTGGAGTAGATTTGTAGCTCGGGTTGTGGATGTTGTGGTTGGTTGCCTCGCCAAGCTGGTTCATTGTTGTTCCGCAGACGGTTCATTATGCTGCTGGGTAACATCATCAGTGCAGCCTCCAATGAAGCGCCGGTGTGTTTTCCCACCTGGTTTTTAAACTCTGGAGTCCGTTTAGCTGGATTACCTCACTTCCGGTCTTCCGTTGCAATGGAGTGTATATGGGGTCAAGTTCTATGTGTTTGTTGATGGCTTTCTTTGTGGAGTACCAGGCTTCTAGGAACTCCCGTGCCTGTTTTTGCTTTGTTTGTCCCAGGATCTTGATGTTGTCCCAGTTGAAATGGTGGTTCTCCTTATCCATGTGGATAGAGATGAGTGAGTATTGGTTGTGTCTTTTTGTAGCCAATTGGTGTTCGGGTACCCTTGTTGTTAATTTCCTTCCTGTTTGTCCGATGTAGTGTTTGTCACAGTCTCTGCAGGGAACCTGTCCATCTCGCTTTCTTTCTCTCACTCATTCCAGGAGGAAAACAGTCTCAACCAGGCAGCAAGATGGGTGTAGGGCTGCCCTACATTCAGTTCCTCACTTTTTATGTGGACAGCATCCTGACTCTGACCACCCAAAGTAGCCGACTGACCAATTCCAAACCCCTGGTAACAATAGCTGCCCTTGGCTTACTGACCTGCAAGCCTTGACTGTGCTAAACAGCAAGAGACAGATGTAATATGTGAGCCTCATATCTGTAGCTGAGGGGCAAAGCACAAAAAGGCAAGGCAAGGAAATGCAAGGAAGGTATGCTGTTGAGTATCCAGAGAGGCTCAGAGTGAATGTGTGCTATGGCAACGAGTGAAGAGCCTGGAGAGGAAGCCTGGTCTAGTCCATAAGCTGGGTGTATCTTACTGAGCATACAGTGTCCTTGCTGCGGCATTACAATGTTAGTTGCCAGAACAACACAGATGCAGCACCGAAATGTAGAAACATCCTATAAGTGGATCGGAGTTGTGCCATGAGGGTTATAGAGTCATAGAGTCATACAGCATGATACAGACCCTTTGGTCCATGCCAAACATAATCCCAAACTGAACTAGTCCCACCTGCCTACCCTTGGCCGATTTCCTTCCAAACATTTCTTATTCACGCACTTATCCAAATGTCTTTTAAACATTGTAGCTGCACCCAAATCCACCACTTTCTCTGGAAGTTCATTCCACGAACCACTCAGTGTAAAAAAAAATGGCCCTTGTGTCTTTTTTAAATCTTTCTCGTCTCACCTTAAAATATGTCCCCCATCTTGAAATCTCCCACCCTAGGGAAAAGACACCTGCCATTCACCTTATCTATACCCTTCATAATGTTATAAACCTCTATAAGGTCACCCCTTAACCTCCTACATGCCAGTGAAAAAAGTCACAGCCTATCCAGCCTCTCCTTAATAGTCAAACCCTCCATTCCCAGCAACATTCTGGTAAATCTCTTCTGAACCTTCTCCAGCTTAATAATATCCTTCCTACAACAGGGTGACCAGAACTTGACACATTACTTTAGAAGAGGCCTCACCAACATCCTGTACAATCTCAACACGTTAAAAGCTGGCACATATCAGATGCCAGTGTCCACAGACGTGTTGTTGCAGGTGCCCATGGAGCATGCCCTGGGAAGTTGGCGCCCTGTGTCCAACATGGAGGTCATTTGGAGCAAGTTGCAAGATGAATTTGCCAGACAACTGCTCTGATTTCTATCTCGAGTTTTCTCAATGACAAGCTTGTTTGGAATGTTTGGTAAGATAGAAACGTGAGTTGATGAGGTGAGTTGGGCCATCAACAGGCTGTTTAACAAGCAATAATGCCCCTTAATTGGCAACTTGTTGCTGTCTAATGAGAGGTTTGCAACATCTATTGTGAAAAGCATAATGGATGGTGTGAGATGATCCCATCATCAACATCGGCATTGTCAGACTGCTTATCTGATTCAGCCACAAATCTCACTACAGGCCATGTCGCAGACCCCTATAACGTTCTGATAATAGGTTTACAAAGTACTTCATGTAGATGGTAGAATTAAATTACAAGTAAACATTGACAAACTGTAGCAGATGGATTTCCACAAATGTAGTTGTGAGGTTGTTCATTGTGGATCACAGAAGGTTAGATTTGAGTATAATTTTAATTGTTGAAAAATGGGAAGAGTGAAGGTCCAAAAGACATGGGGGTCCACATATATAGACCAGTAAAATGTAATAGGGACGAAATATAATCAAAACAAATGAAGAAATGTTAACCATTATTATTAAAGAGCTAAATTAGAAAGAGGAGGATATTGCTAGCATTATACAAGGTGCTAATAAACCTGACCTGGAGTACTTTCAATTCAATTCAATTTATTCTTGACATTACACCTTAGAAGGCATAATTGGATCTTAGAGATTCACCAGAACGTCAACAGTACCTGATAGGTTAAGGATGGATATACTTCCATATGGGAAGCAGTTTAAGTGAACTTCACTGAGCTAATACATGGAATTAAGGGGTTTTCTTTATCAGAAATAAAGAATAGGGTAGACCTATGCTTATGGGAATTTAGAAGAATAAGAGATGATTGTAACAGAACATAAGATTCAGAGGGGCCTTGACAGGTTGGATATTTGAAAATTGTTTATTTTTGTGGAGGAATCCAGAACATGGGAACACAATTTAAAAATAAAGACATTTAAGATGAAAATGAGGGGATTTCTTCTTTCAGAGAGTTGCTAATGTTTAGAATTCGAATGCTAGACAGAGCAGTAGAAGCTGGGGCATTAACCATACTCGAGATTTTTGGTTGATGAGGGTGTTAAGAATTATAGGGGACAGAGAGAAAAGTGGAGATAACACCACAGTCAGATCAGCCACGAGCTAATCAAATGGTGGTGCAAGCTCAAATGGGCCAAATGGCCCAATTTTGTCTCTATTCCTTATGATCTTATATTAGATTATAAAGCAGGATTCCATAAACTAGGTTAGCATTTACTGGAATATCACAAGTTAAAAATTGTGATTTGATTGAAATTTTTAGTATTTTTGACTACATGGATAGGATAGACAGAAACCATATGCATTCATACACAGGAACCTACTGTCCGTAAACAAAAGCATTTATGCCTTGTGCCTGTTTTCATTTACCTGGGAACTTGGCAAGCCTGTTGCTTCTCTCCTACTTTCTCCATGGCAATGCCTTGATTAATGAGAGTTGACATGTCCAATCAGTACTCTTTTTTGCTGTAGTATAAATTGCTGCGATAGTTTGCATTTGTCCTGCTGAGTGCTAGACAAGTAGCTTCAACACACATTTCTTAATTCAGTAAGACTTTTTTTCCCTAGACAAGGCTACTAAAAGATATGGAGCCAAGGTGAACGGATAGAGTTTGGATTCACATCAGCCATAATCGAGCTGAATTAATATGAGTTTAATGAGCTGAATGGCTTCTTGATCCAATGTTCTTTTAAGATCATGGCAAGAACGTAAATGAATTGTGAATGTGAGAAAGAATTCCACTGAACAATAAAAATCCTTCCAATTTGCTTAGTTTGCCCCCATAATGGATTCATTTACATGAACATTTATGGGGAAGCATCTTCCTGATATCTAAAAGTTTATATACTGTAGCAGATAATGTAATATGCACACTTTATGGTCCACTTTATACTGCTGTGTTGTGCTGAGAAACAGTTTAACATTACTGTCTATCCTACCCCGACAGCCTTCATTGCCAATGAGGGTTGTAGACATGCTCACCAAGCCAGTGGGTTTAGTTGCAAACATTTCGTCACCCTGCTAGGTAACATTGTCAGTGCGCCTCCAGTGAAGCGTCGGTGTTATTTATATGGTTTAATAATAACAATAATTTAATAACAAGTGGGACAGAACACTGACGCTTCACCAGAAGTGCACTGACAATGTTACCTAGCAGAGTGACGAAACATTTGCAACTAAACCTACCAGCTCAGCAAGCATGTCTATAACCTCATCCACAATCCGAGCTACAAAATCTTCTCAAAAACTTTAATCATTGCTAATGTCAAGGTCAATTCACCAAAATCCAACTCAAAGAAGCTTTTCAAATGTCAGTTGAAAACCTGCTAGTCCTAACTGAATAACAGTATTCATTTCTGCAAAAGCAATTCCCCCAAAGAGAAGTAATTGGTTGATTATTATTAAAGTGCTCCCATTGTACTTATTGCTGATGCCCAATTACTGGATTTCTTCTTCAGCAGAATTCTGGCATAAATGAAAACATTGATAGACACACCATTTCAGAACCATTTTTATTTATTTTAATTTAAATCAGTGGACAGGAAAATGCTGATTCATCTCTGTCAGTTTCTGAGCTCTGCTGAAAGTGAAAATGACCCCTGCTCCCTTTCTCATAGGGCCAGCTTCCAGCCTAGCTCTATCACTCCCTTGCGGCTCATGACATTATAACTATTCCATCAGATTGATTATCTGACATCTAGTCATTGTTCAGCACTGGATATCTGAAGACAGAAGTCGTTACCTTCAATTCCCAACTCAAACCCTTATACCTTCCCCCACTACTGGCCGAGATTAAAACCAATCTTGATGTCCTACAAAATCTAAAAATGAGCTTTAAACCTATAACTCGTATGTGGCGTAATATTTTCATGTAAATAATGATGATGTAACTGTTCAAGTGGCTCTGACATCAGCAAGAGAGAAGACATCAGTACAGAATGAGCATGTGAACAACAAGGGCTTAGACAGTACACTGGAGTGCTGCACTGGTGAACCTACTATGTACAGATGTAAATAAAGAAGTGTTACAATACATAAGAAGATAAATAACCTTACTTAGTGATAAAGCACAAACAAACTTGCAGATTTTATGCGCAGACACCCAAAACCCAGAGATGCTCCAGATCAGTATCTCAACGTGCAGGTCGCAGTATTGGCTTAAAGCATTCTTCATTACAAAGAGTGCCTACATCCACTTTTGTAACAGTGAATGCATGTACTTTTGCCTTAATTTATCAGGTGCTCAAAACCCCATCCACACTTCTGTCATTTCTAGTTAATCCCATGCTTTCCCGGTTAATTTTCTACCTCCTATATTCTATACATTGTTACCCATTCAATGCTTTTCTGAGTATATTTTTTCCTGCTCAAAGTTCTGCTCATCCATCACTACTCTTATATTAGAACAAAACAGCTTTGGAAATAGGAACAGAAATAAAACTGCATGAGAAACAGAGCAAGGCAATGGGGAGTGGTAATGTCATTAGACTGGGAGACCAGAACTCCAGGTTATGTTCTGAGGACATGGGTACAAATCCCACTATGGCAGATGGTAAAATTTTAATTGCATATAAAAAGTCTGAAATGAAAAGCTAGCCTAATGATTACCATGTGACCACTGTCAATTGTTGTTAAAAACCCACCTGCTTTGCTAATGCCATTCTTACCCAGTCTGGCCTACATGTGACTTCAGGCCCACAGAAATGTCTCTTAACTGCTCACCTTGCAATTAGGGATGGGCAGTAAATGTTGGCTAGCGAGCGATATCTACAGCCTATGAAGAAAAAAAAAGTATAATTCCACTAGGCTACTCTGCTTTTCAGTGCAATCATAACTGAGCTTATGCCTTACGTCCACTTTCCTGCTCACTACCAATACTGCCTGATTCCCTCAAGATCCAAAAAAATGTGTATCTTTGCAAACTGAATGTAAATTTGAGATTACAAATAATCTTAGACAATTCAATTTTAATAATTTTTAAGAAATCAAATGCAAAAATATAAAACACATTTCTTCATGAAATTAATTAAACAGGATTTTTTTTCAAGAAAACAACACAAAACAAATTGACTTTCGTCTTTCTGTTTGGATTGCACAGTTAAATCAGTGACAGAAACAGAAATTGTTGTAAAACCTCAGCAGGTCTTGCAGCATCTGTGGAGAGGAATCGGAGTTAACGTTTCAGGTCCAGTGATCCTTCTTAACAGCTGCATCTTCAGATCTTTATTTTTTTTTATAGAGTATCTTTTTATCCTGGCAAAAAGGGAAGCTTAATATTTTACTGCAATCTCTTCGAGATGTATTAGTTTGAAAGAGTTAAAACCATGCAATTTAAGTTTGATAAGTATAAATATCTGACCATTTTATCTTCATAGTTAACAGTGAAGTCATGGGTGACTTCAACTTTCCAAATAATGATTGGAAAATTTTTAGTTGTAACAGTTTAGATGGAGCGGATTTTGTCCAGTGCGTTCAGGAAGGATTCCTGACACAGTACGTAGATAGGCCAACACGAGGAGTGGCCATTTTGGATTTGGTGCTTGGCAATGAACCGGGCCAAGTGTTAGACCTGTTGGTAGGAGAGCATTTTGGCGGTAGTGATCACAACTCTGTTACTTTTACAATAGTCATGGAAAAGGATAGGTACATACAGCAGAGTAAGGTTTATAATTGGGGGAAGGGTAATTACAATTCTGTTAGGCAAGAACTGGGTAACATAAAATGGGAACAGATGCTGTCAGGGAAGAGCACTATTGAAATGTGGAGATTGTTTAAGGAATGCATACTGTGTGTGCTCAATATGTTTGTCCCTAGCAGGCAGGGAAGATGAGGTCGAGTGAGGGAGCCTTGGTTCTCAAGAGAGGTTGAACAACTAGTTAAGAGGAAGAAGGATGCTAATATAAGGTCTAGGAAACAAGGAACAGAAAAGGTTCTAGAGGGATACAAGTTAGCCAGGAAGGAGCTGAAGAAAGGGCTTAGGAGAGCTGTGAGGGGCCTGAGAAAACCTTGGCAGACAGGATCAAGGAAAACTCCAAGGCTTTTTACACGTACGTGAGGAATAAGAGAATGACCAGAGAAAGGGTAGGGCCGATCAAGGATTGTAAAGGGAATTTGTGCCCGGAGCCTAAAGAGATAGGAGAGGTCCTTAACGAATACTTTTCTTCGGTATTCACAACTGAGAGGGACCTAGTTGTAGAGGAGGACAGTGTGAAACAGGCTGGTAGGCTACAGGAGGTCGATGTTAGCAAGGAAGATGTACTAGGAATTTTGAGGAACTTGAAGATAGATAAGTCCCCCGGGCCTGATTGGATTTATCCAAGGACTCTATGGGAAGCGAGGGGAGAGATCGCAGGGCCTTTGGCGATGATCTTTTTGTTCTCATTGTCCATTGGAGAGTGGCAAACGTCATCCCCTTGTTCAAAAAGGGGAATAGGGATAACCTCGGAAATTACAGGCCAGTTAGTCTTACGTCAGTGATGGGCAAATTATTGGAAAGGGCTCTGAAAGATAGGATTTATGATCACTTGGATAGGCACAGTTTGATTCGTGATAGTCAGCATGGATTTGTGAGGGATGGATCATGCCTCACAAACCTTATTGAATTCTTTGAAGAGGTGACCACCCACGTGGATGAAGTACAGCAGAGGATGTGGTATACATGGATTTAAGTAAGGCGTTTGATAAGGTTCCCCATGGTAGGCTCATGCAGAAAGTAAGGAGGTATGGGATAGGGGGAAATGTGGTAGATTGGATTCAGAATTGGCTGACCCTGAGAAGACAAAGGGCGGTAGTGGACGGAAAATATTCAACATGGTGCTCAGTTACGAGTGGTGTACCACAAGGATCTGTTCTGGGTCCTCTTCTATTTGTGATTTTTGTAAATGATTTGGATGAAGGAGTGGAAGGGTGGATTAGTAAATTCGCGGACGATATGAAGGTGGGTCGAGTTGAGGATAGCGGGGAGGGCTGTTCTAGGTTATAAAGGGACATTAATAAGATGCAGAAGGGCTGAGAAGTGGCAGATGGAGTTTAACCCTGAAAAATGTGAGGTGATTCATTTTGGAAGGACAAATTTGAAAGCAGAATATAGGGTTAACGGAAAGATTCTTGCCAGCGTGGAGGAGCAGAGGGATCTTGGGGTTCATGTCCATAGTTCCCTGAAAGCTGCCACCCAGGTGGATAGAGTTGTTAGAAGGCGTACGGTGTGTTAGCTTTCATTAATAGAGGTATCGAGTTCAAGAGCCGTGAAGTTATACTTAGCTATACAAAAGCCTGGTTCGGCCACATCTGGAGTATTGTGTCCAGTTCTGGTCACCTCATTACAGGAAAGATGTGGAAGCGTTGGAAAAGGTGCAGAGGAGATTTACCAGGATGTTGCCTGGAATGGAGGGAAGGTCTTACGAGGAAAGGTTGAGAGAGCTAGGGTTTTTCTCTTTAGAACGACGAAGGATGAGAGGTGACTTGTTAGAGGCATACAAAATGATCAGAGGTATACATAGAGTGGACAGCCAGAGACTTTCTCTTAGGGTGGAGATAGCTATTACGAGGGGGAATAGTTTTAAAGTGAGTGGAGGTAGATATAGGGGAGACGTCAGAGGTAGGTTGTTTACTCAGCAAGTGGTAGGGGCGTGGAATGCATTGCCGGAGAGTGTAGTGGAGTCGGCCTCATTGGGGGCATTTAAGCGGCTATTAGACAGGCATATGGATGATAGTATAAGGTAGGGGTGGAGGTTAGATAGACCTTAGGTTTAGGGTAAAAGTTCGGCATAACATTGTGGGCCGAAGGACCTGTACTGTGCTGTACTATTCTATGTTCTATGTTCTTTCACATTCCAAAAATTTTGAAGTAACATTTTCACGAAAGAGGAAGCTTGTTGTAAGTGTTCATTTCCCCATCCTCAGCTTGCTTCACTGACGTTGAATTTCAAGGTACATTCATGCAACTTAATTTCTACTTACAATGTACTCTTTCTTATCACCACAATTCTTTATCATTAAGTCCAATAAAGTCTCCAATTAACTGAATATACAGATAATTAAATTCTCAGCCTGTTTTAACTTTTACATAAGAATAAATGCGTCTTCTCTAAGTTTTATTAGACAGAATTTTTTAGCATTTGGGCAAACAGCATTGCAGTGTAAAATGCAATCTGGAGTACTGTTATCAAAACATCGACTGAATCAATGGGCGTAATCTTATTGGGATCTGAGTGACGTGGACTAAGACGAGATTTGTGGAAGAATTGCAAGAGAAGTCAGTAAGGTCTATCTCAATAGTAGGAGCATCTCACACCATCTTTTAAGCTTTTTCTGAACAGTGAGGCATGCTTGTTACTATGCAGCAACACAATGCCAATTGAGGGGGATTATATTGTTAAATACCTTATTAATGGCACAAGTCACCTCATTAATATTGAGCCTCCTATCTTACCAAACACAACAAACAAGGTCAACATCTAGAAATCTTGACACGGAAATCAGAGCGGATACCTGGCAACTTCAGCTCATGAACATCTGTGAACAGCCTTCAAGTTAATCAGCATCAAAGAGCATCTCAGGGCATGATCAATGGGTATCAGTGGCATGCTCTGCTTATCCATGGACAACAGCATCCAGTGTTTGCAAAAACATCATGTTACCACTCTGATCCATCTGCAGGCCACTTATGAAGCACAGACTGGCACTGTAGTGATAGGCTGCAGTAGGAACACTTTGCACACAGGGATAGGCATCCATCCCACAGGTTGGATGAAGGTGCATCTCCGGGTTGTTCGTTTGCTCTCTTAGCACTCACTCATTTAGCATCAACTTGCATGCTCACAGCATCCATGCTTTGTCCTGACTTGGCTTGCCATGCCTGTTAGCTTTAGCTAGAACCAGAATCTACCTGTGCTACTGTATTGTTTTTTTTCTACACAGACACACAGTTGGGCTG
The DNA here is from genome assembly GCF_021869965.1 of Rhincodon typus. Lineage (NCBI taxonomy): Eukaryota > Metazoa > Chordata > Chondrichthyes > Orectolobiformes > Rhincodontidae > Rhincodon > Rhincodon typus. The sequence goes on from NC_063350.1 coordinate 6,403,001, forward strand.
CTTGTTAGTAGGAATCTGTCCAGGAGGATGGCTTTCCAGCATGGCTTTGTGTCTGCTATGCTATTACACTGTTGGTGAGGGGCAATGCCAGATTGCCAATGCTTATTTGAGTGCACAGCAGCCTCTCAAACATGGCATGGGGCAAAGGATGCTGGTTTTTCAGCAGATAACCCATTAGTGATGAGTTGTTCTGGGAACAGTGCATGGTAAATGGGGCTAGAATTGGACACAACGGACGTCACATGAGTGGGATGGATAGTTAATGAGGTGTGTTTATAAGGTTCAGCACAAAATCTCGCTCGGCTTTGCAACAAAAAGCCGTCTGAAAATTTGACACAACTTGTACTGAAAAAAATATAAGATTCAGGTCAATAACACCAAATAAATAAATATGAAATTTCAATGAATTTGAAACTGGTCTACTTTTCCACATTTGGCAATGCCATAAAATTCTACTGTACAATTTACCTGATTTTATTTATTGGTGGAAAAAATTCATCAGAATAATAGTCACATCACTGATGCATCCAAAGAAACTACAATTACTCTGAAAAAAAGAAGTATGTATTTACTAAAAAGCAGAAGAGAAAATAACATGAAATGAAGAAGTGAAATATTTCATCCTCAGGATTACAACGCTTTAATTAGTCATCAAAATTCTCAAAAGGAACTTATTATCAGAATTCTATAACTGAAACTAAAAGCTATTAGAGTTTGAGCTACATTGCCACCATAAACATCGTGCTGATTGCCCAAAGCTGTCCAGCAAACAAAATAAAAACTTATCAGCAAAGAACTCAGTCAGAATCCCAGTAAATGAGATGGACATGGATGTCAAAGGAGTCTGGGGCAAGGGAGACTAAGGACTTCTTGATAAGCCCAAAGGAGCACTCCTGATCCATAAGAAAATTCTCCACGTATGCTGCCAGTCCCATTGAATAATTCCAGAATTTCTGGTCTAAAACTACAATTATGTGCAATTAGTTATATGAACAATTTATCCATTTGCTGGACTGAAATATACCCCTGCTCAGCCCTCCAACTAAATTCATAGTTTGGATCCTGAGAAAATGAAAAGATCAACAAATATGGATGTTTACAGAGGGCCTCGCTGCTTTGATATGGACATCCATTCAATTGTTCAAAGGACAAGACAGGAAGGCACAAAGATGATAGGAGTAAGTAATTATCCTGATTTTAAAATGATCTTTTCCTGGTGTCCAGAGGTGAATGAGTTTGAATTAACACCAATTACTCTACTTCATGGAGGCCATCTCTGACTCCTTCCTTCTCTTCCTTGACATCTCCGTTTCCATTTCTGGGGATAGGCTGGCCACTAATATCCACTACAAACCTACTGACCCCCACAGTTACCTTGACTATACTGCCTCACATCCTGCTTCCTGTAAATTCTATTCCATTCTCCCAGTTCCTCAATCTCCATCATATCTGTTCCAGTGAAGCTAACTTCAACCAGAAGGGCTCCAAAAGGTCGATGTTCTTCCTTAACTGAAGCTTCCCCAGGGCCATAGTTGACAGGGCCCTCAGCCGGGTCAAACCCATTTCCCACACTTCAGCCTTCACCCACTGTCTTCCCCCCGACAACAGCGACAGTGTCCCCTTTGTCCTCACCGACCATCCCACCAACATCCACATGCTGAAGATCATTAGCTGTCACTTCCAGCAGGATGCCATCACCAGACACATATTTCCCCTCTTTTGTCAGCATTCCGCAAGAACCCTTCTCTCCGGGACATCCTGCTCCACTCCTCCTTCACTCCCAACACCCCCTACAACCCCATGACAGCTTCCCTCCTCCCTCCTCAGTATCTAAGCGCCCATACACACCTTCCAGGTGACTCAGTCTAGTCTATTGTATTCACTGCTCACAATGCAGTCTCCTCCACATTGGGAAAATGAAGCGTAGACTGGGAGACTGCTTCACAGAATACCTATATTCTGTCTACAGAAAAGACCCCGAGCTTCCAGTTGCCTGCCACTTCAACCCCCCACCTTGTTCTCTGGCCAACATCTCTGTCTCAGGCTTTCTGCAGTTGTCCAGCGAAGCAAAGTGCAAGCTGTAAGAACAGCACCTCATTTTCCGCCTGGGAACTCTATAGCCTTCTGGACTCAATATCAAGTTCAGCAATTTTAGGGCTTGAGGCACCTTCACCCATATCCCAACTCCCACACACCAGAACTTGTTATCACATGGTCTATTACACACAAACCATTGTTAGCCACTTATAGTTCCCATTAATAGCTATTCATTCTCCTAGGCTAATCGTTATCCACTCCTTTGTCTGTCCAACTGTTCTTCTCTCTCCTTGGCTCGATTTCCACTTATCATTTACTCATTGCCCCCTACCCCCCATCCTATCTTCTGCATAAAAACCAACATTTCCTAGCTACCATCAATTCTGAAATGTTAACTCTAATTTCTCTTCACAGATGCTGCCAAGACCTGAGGTTTTCCAGCAATTTCTGTTTTTGATTCTATTTTATGTGTTATTTTACATTAAAAAATTAGAAACATACTTGTTCATAACCAGAGAAAATAAGAACATATATGAAGAGAAATTCTACAAATTCACTCTATTCAGAAAATGACAAATGGGAACAAAACATTTATACCTTCAAAGTGGGAGAAAGATGCTTCACCAACCTCGTCCAAATGCAAGTTCTTTTGAGAGTGAATGTGCTGACAATTCAACTACAATAAACCGTGAGCTTACTGATAATCCCGTTTTTACAAAACGACCACTCCAGCTATAGCATCAATTCATTTAAGAAGCTACAGGCCTTTATGATAAAGAATGAAATCATTACAATTTGTTATTGTTTTAATTCATCCTCATCTACATCTAATATTACCTTTATGTGTGTGACAGTTTATGTGAAATCTCAAATTAAAATATCCAAGGGAATTGATTGATAATAAATTATTTTTTTCCTTTTTTTCTTTCACAAATCCTGCTGTTGAAGTCAGTTAAATTGAAAAATCACTCAAAGATGAAAAAAAACACCCCCACTGCAGAGAACACTTTGATTACAGGCAATAATAAAACACAAATTCTATCTATGACAACATGAAAGCTCGTAGTGATCACATGTGCTTTGTAATTTGGGACAGGAGGTCAAGCTTTTCAATTTTGTGTCAGGAAGTGGGCCACCAGGTCTGACTCCAAACAACATGTACCCCATTCTAAAAAAAATTATAAAACAATTTCAAACTGCTCCTAGTGGGTACTCTAACAAAAGATCAAGACATTCCCCATGCAGATGCCTAAAGGCCATCCGCTTCTTCCTGTCCCTCAGGCCTGACCAGTCCCCCTCCACTGACACCCTTATCCGCTTAGCTGAACTCGTCCTCACCCTTAACAACTTCTCCTTCAATTCCTCCCACTTCCTACAGACAAAGGGGGTGGCCATGGGTACCCGCATGGGCCCAGGCTATGCCTGCCTCTTTGTAGGATATGTGGAACAATCCCTCTTCCGAAGCTACACTGGCCCTATCCCCCACCTCTTCCTCCGTTACATCATGACTGTATCGGCGCCGCCTCGTGCTCCCACGAGGAACTCGAACAGTTCATCCACTTCACTAACACCTTCCACCCCAACCTTAAGTTCACCTGGACCATCTCCGATACCTCTCTCTCCTTCCTGGACCTCTCTGTTTCCATCTTTGGCAACCACCTGGAAACCGATATCCAGTTCAAGCCTACCGACTCCCACAGCTACCTACAGTACATCTCCTCTCACCCACCTTCCTGCAAAAAGGCCATCCCCTAGTCCCAATTCCTTCGCCTCCGCCGCATCTGCTCCCGAGATGAGTCATTCCACTCCCGGACATCCCAGATGTCCTCTTTTATCAAGGACCACAACTTCCCCTCCACAGTGGTCGAAAACGCCCTCGACCATGTCTCTCGCAACTCATCCCTCACACCCCCTCCCGGCAATAACAACCAAAACAGAATCCCCCTTGTCCTCATGTACCACCCCACCAACCTCCAGATCCAATGCATCATCCTCCGGCACTTCCGCCATCTGCAATCCGACCCCACCACCAAAGACATTTTTCCCTTCCCAACCTTATCTGCTTTCCAGAGGGAGCATTCTCTCTGTGACTCCCTTGTCTGCTCCACGCTCCCCACCAGCCCCACCACCCCTGGCACTTTTCCTTGCAACCGCAGGAAGTGCTACATCTGCCCCTACACCTCCCCCCTCACCCCCATCCCAGGCCCTAAGAAGACCTTCCACATCAAACAGATGTTCACCTGCACATCTGCTAATGTGGTATATTGTATCCACTGTTCCCGTTGTGGTCTCCTCTACATCGGGGAAACCAAGCGGAGGCTTGGAGACCGCTTTGTGGAACATCTACGCTCGGTTCTCAACAAACAACTGCACCTCCCAGTTGCAAACCATTTCAACTCCTCCTCCCACTCCTTGGATGACATGTCCATCCTGGGCCTCCTGCAGTGCCACAACGATGCCACCTGAAGGTTGCAGGAACAGCATCTCATACCTTGCTTGGGAACCCTGCAGCCCAATGGTATCAATGTGGACTTCACAAGCTTCAAAATCTCCCCTCCCCCAACTGCATCCCAAAACCAGCCCAGCTCGTACCCGCCTCCCTAACCTGTCCTCCCATCTATCCACTCCTCCCACCTCAAGTCCGACCCCCATCTCCTTCCTACTAGCCTCATCCCGCCTCCTTGACCTGTCCGTCCTCCTTAGACCGATCTATCCCCTCCCTAACTCCCCACCTACACTCACCTTTACTGGCTCCAACCCCGCCTCCTTGACCTGTCTGTCTCCTCTCCACCTATCTTCTCCTTTATCCATCTTCTATCCACCTCCCCCTTTCTCCCTATTTATTTCAGAATCCCCTTCCCCTCCCCCATTTCTGAAGAAGGGTCTAGACCCAAAATATCAGCTTTCCTGCTCCTCTGATGCTGCTTGGCCTGCTGTGTTCATCCAGCTCTACACCTTATTATCAAGACATCAATCCTCCTTTCTATTCTTTTTAAAGAAGCCCTAGAAAAAAAAAGTCTGATAAGGGTAACCAGACCCCACAGCACACTTCAACAAAAAAAATCAAAAGGTCAATAAAAATTTAAAAGAAGCTTATGAAAAGGAAATTAAAATATTATTTCCTGAGCTGATGATGCACTCCATCCCCTGCGAGGACCGCACATTATGGAAAGCCTGCTCTATGCGGGTGGACTACACAAGTATCTATTCTGGGACACCCAAGCACAGGCATAACTTCAGAAAAGAGGCAGACAGTTGGTTGTCTTGACCAGCTGCCTGGATGTGTTGATGGCCACTTTGGCAGGCTGAGGAGCAGACCCAAGAGGAAGGTCTCCAATCTGTTTGCCACTCTCTGTACAGGGTCCCCATAGATAAGAAGTGTGGAGCTGAAGTGCAACAAGAAACTTAAAAGGAGCCCTTCAAACAACCGAACAGGATTTGTATATGAAAGCCAAATTAAAAGGGGTCTTTTTCAGGACGGCAGCTGGTGAATAGTGGAGGTCCGCAGAGGTCAGCGTTACGACCTCAAATATTCATGTTATACATTAACGATTTGGACAAAGGAACTTAGGGCCTTGTTGCTAAGTTTTCAGATGACACAAAGATAGGTGGGGAGACAGGCAGTGTTGAGGAGGCAGGGAGACTGCAGAAGGACTTGAACAGGTTAGGAGAGTGAGCAAAGAAGTGGCAGATGGAATATAATATGGGAAAGTGTGAGTTTATGCACTTTGGCAGCAAGATGAAAGGTGTGGGCTATTTTCTAAATGTGGCAAGGCTTCAGAAATCTGAAGCACAAAGGGACTTGAGAGTCCTAGTTTAGGATTCTTTTAAGGTTAACAAGGGTCTAGGCCCGAAACGTCAGCCTCTCTGCTCCTATGATGCTGCTTGGCCTGCTGTGTTCATCCAGCCCTGCACCTTGTTGTCTAGGATTAGTTGGCAGTTAGGGTGGCAAATGCAATATCAGCATTGACTTTGAAAGGGCTAGAATACAAGGGATGTACTGCTGAGGCTGTAAAAAGGTCTGGCCAGAATGCATTTGAAATATTGTGAGCAGTTTTGGGGCCTATGTCTAAGGAAGAATGGTCACCAGACCCAAAATGTTAACTCTGATTTTTTCTTCACTGATGCTGCCAAACCTGCTGAGCTTTTCCAGCAGCTTTTGTTTTGCTCCTGATTTACAGCATCCACAGTTCTTTGGATTTTATCTAAGGAAGGATGTGTTGGCCTTGAAGGAGTTCCAAAGGAGGTTTACAGGAATGATCTCAGGGGTGAAAGTCATGTGAGAAATGTTTGAGGCCTCTGGGTCTGTGCTCGATAGAAGCATGGGGGGATCTTATTGAAAAACTTACAGGATATTGAGAGGCCTGGATAGAGTGGACATGGAGAAGATGTCACCACTATCAGGAGATGAGGACCCAAAGTCACAGTCTCAGAGTGAAGGGACAACCCTTTAGAACTGAGATGAAGAAGAATTTCTTCAGCCAAAGAGTGGTGAATCTTTAGAGCCCATTCCCACAGAAGGCTGTGGAGGCCAAGTCACTGTGATAAATAGATTCTTGATTAGTAAGGGGATCAATTGTTATGGAAGAAGGCAGAAGAATGGGGTTGAGAAACATATTAGCCATGGTCAAATGGCAGAGCAGACTCAATGGGCCGAATGGCCGAATTATACTCCTATGATTTTATGGTCGTCTAGCCACAGAAACTATCTGTGAATGCACTTAAATATTTGTTACAAAGGTTGTTACATGCAACATTCTCCACCCCATGTCCCCAGTGGAAAGAAGGAGGATTTCTGACAGAGATCCCTACAACTGGGGATTTCCACTGCAAGGAGGTAGGGCACTATGCCAAGATAATAGATGAAAGTGAGGAAATGGAAGGTATACAATAGTAGCCCATACAGGAATACCCTGTGCCATTTTAAATTACGCAAAGGGAATTTCCTCAAGATGGCTCAAATTGTGGGGTGTAGGATCTGAAATCTGGACAAAAAGTGGTCTGTTAATCTGGAAGTGCACCAAACTCTCAGGGTGCCTCAATACCCTGTGCTTTCTTGGGACTGGGTACCATGATCATGAAGCTATGGATGGCTTTGATTGTGAACTAGACAATGATAGATGCCTAATTGTCTAGTTATTCTAGTGTCATCCAGCTCACTCCTCCGCTATCTAACACATTTCCAGGTCTGGTCATTTCACATCCCAAACTGAATGAGGGGTATGGATAGGGTGAGTAGGAGCAGCTTTTCCCCTTGGTTGAGGGTTCAGTCATGAGGAGGCATAGTTTTAGGATAAAGGGCAGGAGATTCAGAGGGGATTTGAGAAAAACCCTTTTCACTCAGAGAGTGGTGGGAATCTAAAATGCACTGCCTGGGAAGATAGTGGAGGCCAGAAACCTTATAACCTTTAAAAAATATTTGACAAGCACTTTAAATATCATAACATTCAAAATAATAGGACAAGTGCAGGAAACTGGGATGAGCACGCCTTTAGTGGTAGTTTAGATGAGCCAAAGGGCCTTTTCTGCACTGTATGACTCTGTAACTCTAAGCTCATTCCTCCACTAGCCACCTAAAACCAAGCTGATGGTGGATCCATCTCCTCGAGAACGGCTCCCTTACAGAACTACCCCCACCCACCATAGGGAAAGAGTTCCAGCACGGGCCAATCTTGGCTCAAACTTTGATCAGGTCCAGATAAAAGAAGGCAATTCTTGGAAGAACATCCCAGGATTTGCGAATTCCATAAAGTGAAACAATATAGACTAAGTGAGGCACCTGATGGAGCAAATACGTCACCAGCATGCACCAACTTGGAGTAGGCTCAATGTAAAAATATTGCTGGAGGTAGAAAATTACTAGCTGGGTGCAAAGACATAACATCGCCTGATGAGCTATCTCTAAACAGGATATCCACGCAGTGACCCAGTTTTTTTTTTTGTCGCACAAAACTCTGAGTTTTCCCTGTACATTTGTTACAAACTCCTGGGGAAGAACCAAAGTGACCAGCCAGCACAACACAACGGCAATCAGTTCATACTTGATTCCTGTAAGAGAACACCCAGAACAATCATGTTGCAGGAATGGCTCTGTGCAGCTCTGATGCACACCTCTCCCAAAACAAAAGGATGATCAGGAGCCTATTAACTTTCGCTAGGTACTCTGCGGTAATGTTCAGAAGTCACATCCAGGTGGCAAAATATATCCTGAACCTTAAAGCTTGCAAACTTCTGTGTAAGTATTCATGATCCACTTTGTCAAATGTCCTTTTCTGATCAAGAGAGAGAAAGATTTTAGACAGACCAGACCTCTGGGAAAGCTTGAATATGTTCTGTACCAGATTTATCATTAATATTCCAGCCTGGACTATGTAGGACCAGTCTGGGTGAATCATATGTTCCAGCACAGTGTCAAAGCAAGAAGACAATAACCTGGCACAGTCCTTATAATCCATGCTGAGGATGAAGACCAGCTGCCATTTTCTAACAATCCCCTCTTTTCAATAGCAGAGTAATTATTGCTCTGTGCCAAGAGGGAGCATCTATCCAGTTGTGATATGTTCTTCTGAGGATTGCACAGTCATTGCCCAGAAGAACTCCATGGTCAGCATATCCATCCATGGTGACTTATTTTTGGAGAGTTAGATGAGAGTATCAATCAGCTCCTTTAAGCTCAAAGGAGCGTCGTGCCTTTTGACATCCCCCGAACTGATTAGTGGCAGATCAGATCAGGAAAGAGAAAGTTGGAAGAAATGACCTTACTTAGGCTCTAATGCTCTTCAAGTCCAAGACAAGAGATCAGTTGTTGTCTAGCAGCACAAAGGATGAACAGATCCCTAGCCTTTTTTCCATTATTTCTCTCCACTTTCCCATGATTGCCTTATCGTGGTCCAGACTAATATCTTTTGCTCGCATTACACATTGGAAATCCCAGTTGGTGCTTGTAAAGGGGCCTGTAATTAATTCAATGCGCCCTCAATTAAGTTTTCACCATAGTTAATCTGACTCAGACCTTGTCTTCCCAATAATATTTGAGGTCAGGATGTGGTGCCAAATGGCACGATCTCCTGCAGCATGAAACTGTAGGCTCATCTGTCCTGATTTTGAATGGCTTTTAAAGTCCAGCCCACAATATTCAGAAAACTGAAGGAAACTACAAAAATTCATAGAGGTCTGTATTCATAGGAATTTAGAAGAATGAGAAAACGTGCACAATCTTAGCTGACTTGACAGGGTAGATTGGATAGGTTGTTACCCATTGTGATAAGAGTCCAGCACCGAATGGCACAATCTCAGAATAAGGAGTTGCACATTTAAAATTGAAATAAGGTGGAATTTATTTTCTCAGTGGATAGTGAATCTTTGGAATTCTTTACGATGCTGATTAATTAAGTATATTCAAATCTGAGGCACCCAGGTTTGATTCCACCCTTGGGTGACTGTCTGTGTCGAGTTTGCACATTCTCCCCGTGTCTGTGTGGGTTTCCTCTGGGTGCTCTGGTTTCCTCCCACAGTACAAAGATGTGCGGGCTACGTGGATTGGCTTTGCTAAATTGCCCGTAGTGTTCATGGAGTGTGTAGGTTAGGTGGTTTTGGGGAATGAGTCTGGCTGGGATGCCCTAAGGGTTGGTGTGGACTTGCTGGGCTGAAGGGCCTGTTTCCACACTGAGGGGTTCTATGGATCTATGGAACTCTCCTAACTCTCTAATCTTTCCAATTCAGAGTTTCAGTCTTTTCTAATCCATTCAACCTGACATACTTCTCGCTGTCTATTCCTCTCGTGTATGATTTCCTTGCCTGGCCTTCCAAACTCATACTGGCATTCCTCGCACATCCTACTCATGTTATCTGTATTCCTTTCCTCTTTACTCCTTTCTCTCACAATGCACAGTCACCTCCAACACAATCATGTCACCTAACCAGCTCCTTTATCAAGATACTCCTTTAAATAACACATCCTTCCTTGACAGCATCCATTCTTGTCTGTTATGTTTCTTTGGGGCATTTTTTGCCATAAGTGGAATTTGTTGTGGCTGTTGTTTTACCCTTACCTTTCTGGTTACTATGCTCCAATGATCTAATTTCAAGTGTGAACATTTTTCCTAATTTCTTATGCATTTATCAAAATCTGACTTTAACTGACTCACAGAAAAGTAGTGAGATGGGATATGTACATCAACAAATAGTTTTGCATTGAAATTAAAAACTTTCCAATTAATTTGTTTACGAGCTGTACAGTTCATACTTAACAGGAATTTGCTGGTCCAGAAATGATCCAAAAACGCATAAATTAATCTTGCTCTCATCAACTTTGTATGATTAATCATAAAGTCAGATCAAAGTGTTTCCTCTTTTTATCTTTGTCATAAAACATATTGAAAAGTAAACACTCTATATGAAATATCACTGATTAAAAAGTCAAGAAACCAGTAGTCACAATTTTAAATGTGTAACTCCTTATTCTGAGATTGTGCCATTCGGTCCTAGACTCTTATCACTGAGACAAAAACTGAAAAGCTTGGGGCCATCTGGACAGCCAAAATAATTCCTTAAGCTTACGCAACTGCATTGCTTCTGCTTGCTGTGACATGTTAAACTTAACTGGATTTTTCTGTATTTGTGAGTCAAACTAGGAAATTATAACTGAATGCTAAAAAAAATCACTGTTTTCCATTATCATAATTTTGTGAGACCAAGAGAAACCAGCTTTTACTCAAATTGACTTCCATGTTAAACAAGAATACTTCTGTTTTGCAACAACATGAAGTGGAACTTCGAAAGCATACAGACCAGTAGAAATGCTGACAACACATCAAGTTCAAAGACGGGAAGTCCAGCACTTTGGTGTAAAAGACAAGCTTTAGCATTTGGAACTACCTTCAGCGGTAAGTGCCGTGTGAATGATCCATCTTAGCTTCCGCCTGCAGTCCCCAGCTTCACACCTGCCAATCTTCAGCCAGTTTGACTCTGTCCATGTAATACTGCGAAACAGCAGAAGACACTGAATATTGAAAGGCTAATCATCCTGAAAACATATCAGCAATGATACTGAAGACTTGGGCTCTGGGGTTAACTAAGTCCCAAGCCAAGTACAGTTACTACACTGGCATCTAGGCAACGTGGTAAATTGTCTAAGTATGTCCCATCCATAAAAAGCAGGACAAATCAAAACCAGCCAATTAGCATCCCATCAGTCCTCTCTTATCATCAGCTATTGGTGCAGTACTTGGTTGGTAATAATCTGTTCATTCAGTTTGGCTTCCACCAGGACAGCTCAGCTCTTGATCTCATTACAGCATTAGTACCCCATAGACAAAAGCGCTGAACCCTACAGACAAGGTCAGAGTGATGTCTTTGAAAAGTATTTGATAAAATACGGCATCAAAATCTAGATAAAATTGGCAAAACTGGAGTCAACGGAATTTAGGGGAAAATATCTCCACTGATTGAAGTCATACCGAGCACAAAGGAAGATGGTTGTGGTCGTCGGAAATCATTCATCTAATTTCTGGGACATCAAATGCATGAGTTCCTCAAGATAGTCTCAGCAGCTTCATCAATGACCTTCTTTCTCTCATAAATGAAAAGTGTGGATATTGACTGATGAATGTGCAATGTTCAGCATCATTCATGACTCTTCATTCTGAAGCAGTCCATGTCATATGCAAAAAGACCTGGACAATAACCAGGCTTGGGCTGATCAATGGCAAGTAATATTCATGTCACACAGAGCCAGGCAATAATCATCTACAACAAGAGAGAATTTGAGGTGCCCTTAAAATGAGACGGCTTTGTAGTATCACTTGACCAGGATCCAGAGACTTGAGCAAAAATGCTTTGGACACGTGGGTGTCTAAAGAACTAAAAAACGAAAGAACTGATCAGTGACTTCATAAAGAAAGGAGGAGCACATGCCCCCATCTACATCAACAGAACTGAAGTTGAGAGGATGAGCAGCATTAAGTTCCTTGGAGTGACAATAACTGACAACGTGTCCCTGGACTTCTCATGTAGATGCGACAGTCAAGAAGGCACAACAATACCTCTTCTTCCTCAGGCAGCTCAGAAAATTTGGTATGTCCATAAGGTCCCTCACCAACTTCTACAAATGCACCATTGAAAGCATACTGGGTGCACAATGGCTGGTATGGCAACTGCTCTGCCCAGGACCGTAAGAAACTACAGAAGGTGGTGTGCGCAGCCCAGACCATCACGGAAGCCAACCTTTCATCCATGGACTTCATTTATGTGGCTTACTGCTGCAGAAAGGCTGCCAACATCATCAAAGACCCGTCGCACCCCGATAATGATCTCCTACAACTTCTTCTGTCAGGTAGAAGATACAGAAGCCTGAACACAAGCACGAGCAGGTTCAGGAACAGCTTCTTGCCGACCATTATCAGACTGATGAATGAACTCTCTAGCCTCAAAAAACACTGATCTTGCTAATGTTGGTCTCACCTAGCACACCCCCGGTGCAATGTTACCTATATGCCTCTGTTTAAGTCTTTTTGATCTGTACATCCTTTGCTTATTTGATCTGTCTGTACCACTCAAAAAAAGCTTTTCACTGTATTGTGGTGCACGTGACAATATAGCAATCAATCAATTAAGATCTGTAATTAAAAGTTAGTATCAGTAACAATGCCATAAAACTATCATTGATTGTCATAAAAACACACTAATAGTTCACTAGTGCCCTTTAGGGAAGAAAGCTGCCTCCCTTACTTGGTCTGGCCTACATGTGAATCCAGACACACACCAGTGTAATTAATGCCAAGTAATATTCACATGACACAAGTACCAGCCAATGACCATCTACAAAAACTAACTGGCCTCTGAAATGGCCTAGCATGCTATCCAAGTCAAGGCCAGTTAAGGAGGGGCAACAAATGTTGGCCTTGCCAGTGATGGCCACATGTCCTGAAAGAATTAAACCAAAACGCTTCCCATCACGTTCAATGACATTATCATCATTTGTCACATCCCGATTTTTGTCATTGACTAAGAAACTGAAGCAGACCAGCCAAATAAACACTTCAAATGCAAGAACAGGTCAGAGGTTAGGAATTCTGCAATGAGTAATGAATGTCCCAACTCACCATTTACAAGGCACAAATCAGGACTGTGATGGAATACTCCCCACCCGCTTGGATGGAAGGAGCAACAGTAACACACAAGAAATTGATGCCATCTAAGAAGGCCACTTAATTGGCAACCTATCAACCACCTTCAACATTCACTCCCTTAACCATTGATGCACAGTAGCAGCAGCGTCTACCATCTACAAGATGCAGTGTATTAATGTCCCAAAGTTCCTTCAATGGCATGTTCTAAACCTGTGACCTCCACACCTAGAAGGACAAGAAAGTCAGATATGTGGGAGCACCACCACATGCGAGTTCCCCTCCAAGCCATACAGCATTCTGACTCAGAACTATATCACTGTCCTTCACCATAACTGGGTCAAAATTCTGGAACTCCCTTCTTACAGCTAACACTCTGTGTGCGAACACCCCCTCCCCCAAGCTCCTATTGACTTCATTCATTCAAGAAGGTAACTAACTCACTTTCCCAAGACTAATTAGGGATGGGCAATAAATTATAACTTCATCAGTAATTCCCACATCCCATGTACAAGTAAAAAATAAATCTTCTGCTGAAACTCCTAGTCATGCTGCTGATACCTTCAGACCCAACTATGATCTCAGTTGATGACAATACTGGACAAGTTAAATGAATGAGACCTGGCTTGATAGACCATAAGTTCTATTTTTTGCTTTTTGTGAGTTGTGGAGATCAGTTCTTGAACAAGTACTCAACTCTCAAATTCTGCCAAAGTACATTTAATAAAATCATATAAAATAATATAAAATACTTTATTACACAAGAGAAAGCACGTGTAAAGAACTCCTTAAAATATCAGAAAGAAAGATTTATCCCTTTTATCCCAGCAATGACCTTCTAGACATTCAGAACTCAGTGAAGAGTCAGCAGTGTCTCGATGCTAAATCTTCTTGCTCAGTTGGCACGGCTTTTGTTTTAGATTTTGGCAATTTTTTCTGCATTCCTTCATTGCCTTTTTCTTCAATTAATATCTGTCCCTGAGACCTTTAAGCAAGCTGCTAACTCAGTTCACTATTACTACTTAACATACATTCCTTAAATTTATGTCTTAAATAGCTTTGTAAGCTGTCTTTTTCTCTGACACTTAAGTGCTTTCTGATTCTGGAGATTTCTTCTTGGCAACTCAGGACTTCTCAGCCTTGTTTTAAAGACTGATACTCACAACACCTTTGCCCTTATGAACTTCTTCTTTTTGAACCTGTTTGTGGCCTCCTGTCTATCTGTTTGTCTGTCTGTCTCTGGGATGTAAAATTTTAAGTTAGCAAACACTTTATCAATCTCCTCCCCAGATACTTTGCAAGTCATTCAACTAAAATCACATGACTTCTTAGAAAATGGGCCATTGGGTCGAGGAGAGGCAAATGGAGTTTAACTTAGATAAACGTGAGATGTTGCATTTTGGTAAGGCAAACCAGGGCAGGACTAATGCACTTAATGGTAGGGACTTGGGGAGTGTTGCCAAACAAAGAGACCTAGGGGTGTAGGTGCACAGTTCCTTGAAAGCGGAGTTGCAGAGTGGTGAAGAAGGCATTTGGCACACTTGCCTTCATTGGTCAGGGCACTGAGTACAGAAAATGGGACATCATGTTTCAGCTGTACAAAACATTGGTAAGGCCACTTTTAGAATACTGTGTTCAATTCTCGTCTCCCTGCTAGAGGAAAGATGCTGTTAAATTTGAAAGAGTTCAGAAAAGATTTACAAGGATATTCATCCAGCTCTACACCTTGTTACCTTACAAGGATATTGCCAGGATCGGAGGTTTTGAGCTATAGGGAGAGACCGAAAAGGCTGGGCTTTTTTCCTGGAGTGTCAGAGGTTGAGGGATGATCTTATAAAGGTTTATAAAATCATGAGGGGAATGGATAGGGTGAATAGCCATGGTCTAGGGGAGTCCAAAACTAGAGGGCATAGGTTTAAGGTGAGACAGGAAAGATTTAAAAGGAACCTGAGGGACAACATTTTCATGCAGAGGGTGATATGTGTGTGAAACGACCTGCTGAAGGAGCTAGTTGGTACAATTACAATATTTCAATGACACCCAAATGCTGGCAAATGGGACGAGGTTAGTTTAGGATATCTAGTTGGCATGGATGAATTGGACCGAAGGTCTGTTTCCGTGTTACATAACTCTATGACTCAATAAAAGCTGTTCTTTTAAACTCAGTGTTCAAAATTACTCTCTGATCTTTCAACAAAAATGTCAGCTATTCACAGAACTGAAAACGACTATCCATATTTCTTACACTTTAGAACCCAATCTCCCAACTAATAATAATAATAATGATACATCAGGAACCATCACTACAACTGTTTTAACCCTTTCATGCCAGGCCCTTACTTCTCATCTTTCATAAACATAAGTTATCCAAAACTCAGCATCAAGTCCCATTCATCCACTGCCTCTCTGCTAACCGACCTAAAATTGCTAGCATTCCACCAGGCCCAATTTTAAAATTCTTATTGTTGTGTTAAAGTCATTCCATGGCCTCTCTTTTCCCTACAAAGAAGAAACAATTTAACCAAAACTGGGGTCCTCAGAAAAAAATCCCCTCTTAGCTTTTTCATAAAAATATCAAACAAGCACATTCAGTGGAAGTTGAATTGAAGAAACCTTGTCAACTGTAAATGCAGTATCCTCATTGGGAAGAATGCATTTGTCATTCTTGGAGTTCAGCAAAGATTCATAATGACGACATTGAGCGTGCAAAATGGCAGCGGTGGCAGGGTAGGCAGTGTCCAGGACCTGTGCCTGTACACTCCTGCTCCTGCTCACCTGATGGCCACATTCTTATTCATGTTCTTTTTTTGAGTTTTGTTTCTTTATTTCTCTTTAGCATCAAAGTTCACCTTTCCCCGTTTTCTGTGGCTGCGATAGAGAATGGTGGTTGCAAGGGCCTGCTGCGACAGTGGTAGCATGGTGGATCTGGATGTCCATTCCTCATGGTCTTAATGGCCGCAGCTTTATCGAAGGCTTTATCATCGGTGAGTCTGGTCCATTCCTCCTGGGGTGGTGCAGCTTTTTTGCGGTGTCCATAGCAATGGTGGTTCCAGTTCGTTTGTTGTGGCAATGGCAGCAAATGTGGTGACTTCAGGCAGTGACTGAAGTGGTGGGTCTGGTCTGTCCCTCCTTACTATGGTGGCGATGTGGTAACTTCAGTGTCAGCTTTGGCAGTGGCAGTGTGGTGGGCCCGGACCAGAAATGCTTGCTTCAGTGCCCTCAGGGGCGGTTTTGGTGGTAGAGTCCTGTAACCAATCCAGAAAACCAGAAGCCATGGAAGAAACAAAAGATGAACTTTCTCCTAACTTTGTCTCAATTATTTCTTTTTATAACTTCCGTAATTAAAATGGCGCCAAATTGTGGCAACTTATACATATCTCACTGTATTTTCATAAATACAAGTGGCAATACATTGCTATCCAATCCGTCAAAACAGATGTCTGGTCATCAGTTCAGTCTGCCCTTGTTGAAATATTTGCCAGATACCTTGAACACGAAGGCTTGTTGAGCTTCAAGTCTGACTGGTGCATTCAGTAGGGCGTTATTTACAAAACTTGGAGGGAACTGCTAACTTTGTTGGACTGCCAATTTTATTACCTTGTAATAACATGAACCTTGTTTGAAATTGTTTCTCAATGTCTGAATGTTAATTTGTACAGCATTAAAAGTTTGCTCAATGGGGCTTTCACTGACTGTTTGATTGCCAAAGCTGTCAATGTTGTCTAAGGAACATTATCTTTTTAAAAAAGTATTTCAAGACTTGCCAATGTTACTATATGTGCATGATTGTATAGTAGTGCATAATGGGTTAGTGGGCATGTGGACAGGCTGGGATGGAGGGGACATAGGGACATGGAGGAAGCATAGGAGATATGAGGGAGTTATGAGAAGGCATGCGGGGACACAGGGAGAGTGTGCAGATGAGTGGTAAGGGCTAGAGGGCCTATCAGCTATGAAAATAACTGGGCCAATTACTGGAAGTTACTGTCCCAGTAAACAGAGCTGTGCATTCAAACCTGCTAGCAGGTTATCCTCCCACCTTCTGAGGCAGCGGGCCTGTTTCTAGCCCATGTCCACATCCTCAATGGGATCATAGGGTTCAGAAAATTCTCAACTTCCAATAATTGCTCAGTGATTTGAATATAGGAGTTGGGAATGAGGTTGTATAAGACATTAATGAGGCCTCTTCTGGAATACTCTGTCCAGTTCTGGTCACCCAGTTATAGGAAGGATATTATTAAGCTGGAGAGGGTTCAAAAGAGATTTACCAGGATGTTGTTGGGTATGGAAGGGTTCAGTTATAAACAGAAGCTGGATAGGCTGGGACTTTTTTCACTGAAGCATAGGAGATCGAGAGGTGGCCTTAATAAGAAGTTTGTAAAATAATGAAGGGTATAGAGAGAGTTAATGGTAGTTGTCTTTTCCCTAGGATGGGGTATTTCAAGACTAGGGGGCACATTTTTAAGCTGGGAGGAGAAAGTTTTAAAAATGACATGAGGGGCAAATTTTTTACACAGAGGGTGGTTTGTGTGTTGAAAGAACATCCCGAAGAAGTGGTGAAAGTGGGTACAACTACAACATTTAAAACACATTTGTATAATTACATGAATAGGAACGGTTTGGAGGAATATGGGCCAGGAGCAGGCAAGTGGGACTTGATTAGTTTGGGATTATGTTTGGCATGGGCTGGTTAGACCAAAGGGTCTGTTTCTGTGCTGTATGACTCTATGACTCTATGACCCGATCCTTTGATGAAAATCCAGCTCAATGTTTCAGTCAGTGACTTTTTGTCAGACCTGGGAAACGTTAGAAATGTGATAGGTTTTAAGCAAGTGAAAGAAGAGTGGGTGGGAACTTGAACAAAATGTTACATCTATGATAGGGTGGCGAGCACGAAAGAATAAATGACAAAAGATTTGGAAGTACAAGGCTAAAGGAAGTGGCAATTGGACAAGTACAGAACTGTCAGGAGCATGTATGAATGAACAACAGCTATGCAAAAGACAAAGAAAGACAAAGGCAAGAGAATAAATTAAAAACTAGCAAATAAAAAGCAAACAGAAAAAGAGGGCAGAGGTTATAGTCTGAAATTATCATACTCATTGTTGAATAGGAAAACTGCAAAATACCTAGTTGATAGCTGAAATGCTGTTCTTTGGGCTTCTAGTAGGTTCATTGGAACAGTACAGGAAGCTGAGGATGTAGAGGTCCAAGCGGAACAAGGTGCAGAATTGAAATGACAAGGTAACTGGAAGCTCAAGTTCACACCCTATCGACAGAACGAAGGTATTTTGCAAAATCATCTTAAACCTACAGTCTGGCATTCCCTATCCAAACTCCTCTCTCACTTCAACTCTAAGACAACTTCTTCAAATCAATTTATTTGACCAAACTTTTCTTTTTTTCAAATTGTACCTCTGTCAGTCTTTCAGAATTTTTTCTATGTTGAAACTACAATGTAAATGTAAATTGTTATTAGTTCTCTATTTATTTCAACACAGAGTCTAATTAATTGCAAATAATTTTTAAAAATTGCTTTTATAGAGTGCTTTTTACAAGCCCAGATAGTTCAAAAACACTTCAGAGCCTTTAGACGCATAGTCGCTGTTGCAACATGGAGAAACAACAATTAAATGTTCCTACAGCAAGTCCCACAAAGAGTAGTGGGATAAAGTTATCAATTACTATTTTTCAGTTGGTGGAGGGAGATCAGAACATGAGAAGTTGGGGAGGGGCAAAATCAGAACATGGGATGGGGGAAACTGCGTCAGGACTCAGGAGAGAACCAGTGTGTGGGTTTGGGGGAGTGAGCAAGGAGGATTGCAGAAGAAGGGAGACAGAGGGCTCCTGTGTATGGGCCCTCCTTGCCAGCCCCTTTCCTGATTCCTAGGCCCTCCTTGCCCCTCCCATCTCCCCCTACTCTGGCTCCCGGGCCCTCCTTGTTGCCGTTGAACCAAAAGCGTCTAGGCCATCTTCCCTCCTTGCTCCAAGGGATTTCCCTCTGCCATCCAGTGTCCTCTCTCCCCACAGTTGAACCCCATTTCAAAATTGTGGCATTACCTACACATATGCAGTACTGCATTTGAACATGATGTCACATGTAATATATGTGTGAAGATGTACTGTGTTTGGAATAGTGTGCATGCATGTTTCTGAAGTAGTTCACATGCGTAGTTGCCCATAGTTGCAGGTGTCTGCCAGCATTGTCATTAAGAATATTGCCCTCATTTCAGCAAAACATAAAGAAGATGCAAGTTCTTTTCATTTCTTTCTTGTTCAAAAGTTGACTCTGAGACATGAAACATTGTATCCAAGATCAGCAATATATACATATTGCAAAGATGCAGAACATGGCATTGTGTGTTGTAAGGACCAATTTGACAACAGATGGAATGAGAGCATTTTCAATATTGGATTTTTGGAAAGAAAACACCTAGAATATATGGATTTCAAGTTTGGGAGGAAACTTTGAGCAGACTTTTCCTAGCTCTTGACTGACAAGAAAGTTGGAAAAATATGGTGACAATGGAACAATCTGATTCTCCATGTCAAAAAAAAATTCTAATTTTCCTTTAAGTTCTGAATCTTGCTTTGAGCAGCTATCTCATTTCAAATATTTTTGCACCTTATTAATAGCTAATCTCACCTCATTTTAATGCAGCTTGCAATTCTCCCCTTCTCTCCTGAGAACTTAGATGATGCCAATTCCAGACGTGAGTCAGAGCAGTTAATTGCCAGCAGCAGCTCACCGGTTGCTTCTCCAGGCCTCTACTTTAATATCCCTTCACCAACATATCCTTAAATGCTCTATGGACAGCATCATCCTCTATCCTTTATCTGCCAAAGTTGACACCAAGACCCTCACTACATTATCGTGGCTGATCACCATCAACCTAGAATCCACTTCAGCCCTTCACTTTGAAACTCAGGGACACTTTTGACTTGCATGCTCCTATTAGGTTACTTTCCACAGGGATACATACATCACATATTTACAGAGGACGCATCTTACAGCTCTTGGTCTCAGCAACACACTCATTTAGCACTTGGAGTGCAGGAAGGTTGAGTAACTGTGGAAGATGAGGGAGTGACAGCTATTGAATGAAGATGTTGCATGCAATAGTTAAGTTGGTAGCCCATGTGTATTGGTGAGGTTTGTGTGCATTAGCAGAGTTAGAATGATTGTGAGGGCATAGAGAGAAGATGATGGCATTTAACTTTGCAGGGCGCAGAAGTTAACTGACCTTTTTCCTGCGCTGCTGTGCATTCCATTTGACACTAAGAACATCACTGATGGAGGCCACTTTCTGTGTCCAGACTTGGCTACGTTTGGTGCTTCGGCTGCCTTTGGTAGTTCACAAAGTACAGAATAAGCCTCCTATCCTGTTCACCAGGATTTTGAGATCCCTCTGTGGAAAGTTAGGTGCCAGCTTCCCTTTCTGGTACATTTCAGTTTCCAGAAAGGGCAGTGCATGAGGTAGTTCCTGGCTTGCAGCATCTGAGATAGCATACAGCCGGGCTTTAAATTTGGCACCACCATCTACCCCAGCAGCAATGGGAATTTCATTTCTCCAGCCACACGATTACATGAGAACAGCATGAGAGAAGCTGGTTGCACAATTACTGATGTGAGGAGCAGAAGACAGCGTGAGAACAGTCACTATAAGCCATGATGGGACAGCCAGCATGAAACCTGACAAAAACAACCCTTAGCCAAAATTGAGAAAATTCAGCCCTATTTTATAGAAATGTGACCAGAAATGAATCCAGGATTAACTGGATGTAAAAATAGATTTTGATTAACATAACTAAAGCAAGTAGTGGGGAGGCAATGACCTAGTGGTATTATCGCTGGATTGTTAATCCAGAGACCCAGGTAACATTCTGGGGACCTGGGTTCAAATCCCGCCACAGCAGATGGTGGAATTTGAATTCAATAAATATCTGGAATTAAGAGTCTAATGATGATTGCCAATTGTCAGGGAAAATCCATCTGGTTCACTAATGTCCTTTAGGGAAGGAAACTGCCATCCTTACCTGGTCTGGTCTACATGTGACTCCAGACCCACAGCAATGTGGTTGACTCTGAACTGCCCTCTGGGCAATTAGGAATGGGCACTAAATGCTGCCTAGCCAGCGACATCCTCATCCCTTTAACAAAGAAAAAAACTTGCATTTAAATAGTGCCTTTTCATAATCTTGGGACACCTCAATATTCTTTGCTGTGAGTTAGGTACATTTGAACTGTAATCACCATTGTAATATCATGAACTATGGTAGCCAATTTATATAGCATGGTTTACAAATACATGAACACGTAATTTACTTTCATGATGTTGGTTGAGGGAGAAATATTAACCAGGACATCAGGAGAACTCCCTGCTCTTCTACAAATTTTGGAAAAGAGGAAATTGCAAGCTTGTCCTTGCATTCCCAGCAGTGGGAATTTTCATACTGTCCTTTTGGGGTAATAGACTAGTCATTTGATGCAGCGTTGATGCCATCAGTGTAACATAAGGCAGCAAATGGGTTTACTGGCAGATATGCTCAGAGTAGCAGCACTGCACTTGAAAACCAATTTCTCATTTCAGCATGCTTCTTCATGTGTCTCACAGTTAAATTATATGCATTACCATGGATTTTATGGTATCAGCTTTGATTCAAGACTGCTATCCTAAGGTTAAATGTTCCTCGGAGTTCAGATGCCCAAATTGAACTCATGGGAGGGGTGGTGTGTTGGTGGCCTGAGCCTCCCCATGTTGTCAACCTGCCCACTGACACCCTCTTTCAGACTGCCTCCACAATCACTGTCCTCAGATAGGCTTCCATGATTGTAGGTCCAATCACAGGGCGCACAGCAGTATCAGGCTGGCAGTCCCAGTAGGAGAAGTGGGTGTTGCCTAGACAGGCAGGTGAACAAGAGGGCAATTTAACATAGGTAGCTGCCTAGAAGTTATTAATTAAAGAAGTCTGAAGAGTTGGATGGCCATCAGGCTGAACAGTGGGTGCTGCAGTCTTTCATCTGAGGTCTTGTGCTCCTAGTTTGCTCATGGAAGGCAGCCTTCATTGAGTGAAGAGACTCTGCACATAAAGCTTCAATCTCAGTGAAATATCAGTGTCAAGGCAAGATGCACCCTAATTGGGGCCTTAATTGGAAATTGGTGATTGGCCTTCATAGATCAACTTAGCTCTAGTCTGCACCTGGGAAACTTCCTTGGAGGCAGAGATTGCAGCAGAAAGCCATCCAGACACAACTGAGCCTCACTGTCCAGGAACCCTCTGCACCCTAACTCAAACACCATCTCCACAGGGCCTGGGAAATTTTGTACTAGTCCCTGAGTCAGAACCTCACACCAGATATTTCACCATGTATTTTAGGTTGACACTTCAATATTATTGAGAATGTGTTACACAATTGCAGGCGCTATCTTTCAGCTCAGCTGTTGAACTGACGCTCAGGTAAATGCAAAAGATTCCATGAGACCATCTGAAGAAGAGCAAGAAAGTTCTTCTCAAAAAAAAACAAAAGAACTGCAGATGCTGGAAATAAGAAACAAAAACAAAATTAGAAATTCCTGGAAAAACTCAGCAGGTCTGGTAGTATCTGTGGAGAGAAATCAGAGTTAATGTTTCGGATCCAGTGACCCTTCTTCAGAATTGAAGGAAGCTCTCCTTGTGTCCTGGTCAATTTTTATCATTCATACAACACCTAAAAAAGATTATTCTGGCCACTTACTTAATTACTGTTTGTGGCACTTTGTGGTTCACAAATTGGTTTTTCCATTTCAAAAGTAGCATCATTTCAAATGACCCGAGTTAAAAACCAATGCAGACTCATCTGTGCCATCTGCTTTTACTTTTTTCTCTCTTTCTCAACTTTAGAAGGACTGTAGTGCTGAACATTTAACCTTATTTATTTATTTTTCTAATTTATACCTAAGATTTGGACCAAGGCACCTTTGTACCTAAGATGGCACCGGAAATGGCGATGTTGTATACTTTTCACTATACTCATGTATCCCTGTACTTGAGTACATGTGACATTAAAACCTAATTCATATTGCCTCTGATATGCCTCTTGATGTCCTGTCATGACTTGTATTTCTGCAGCATCTTCACAAGCACAAGTTCCAACTTTCTTAATCTGCGCAACATTCGAATGACAAAACCTGAAATGCACTTCTGCTCTTTACTTGCATCACTACTGCAATGATATTCAACACTGTTCCACAGACAAACAGGTCAATAATAATTGTTCACACAAAGCAACTTCCCCTGTACCAACTGGCTTGATCAGCCTGCTGCAATTCAGATATCATTTAAAATGCTATTTTTTTAAACACTTCCTGGAATATACTTCATACTGACACAGTTTATACTTTACAATCCCTGCAGTGTGGAAACAGGCCCTTTGGCCCAACAAGTCCACACTGACCCTCAGAGCATCCCACCCAGACCCATTCCCCCTATAACCCACCTAGTCTACACATCCCTGAACACAGCAGGCAATTTAGCATGGCCAATCCACCTAACCAGCACATCTTTTGACTGTGGGAGGAAACTGCAGTACCAGGAGGAAACCCACACAGAATGCACAAACTCCACACAGACAGTTGCCCGAGGGTGGGATTGAACCCAGGTCCCTAGTGCTGTGAGGCAACAGTGTTAACCACTGAGCCACAATGCCAGCCTAAATTTATTCAGAAGGCTGCTAATGCCAAACATATCAGTACCTGCAGCGATACTGCAATACAGTTAAGTTTAAAAAATGCACTGTATAAGTATCAATACCTTTTTATTTTTATGTTTTAAAACCACTGTTCTGAAAGGGTGGCTGCATGAGTTGAAAGCAAGTGTCCTGACAGTAGCTGTTTAACCAAGCAGTAATTGGAGTGATTGCAAACAACCTGCAGGGGTTCTGCATTCAAATAAAGCTCTGTTTGGCAACAAGACATTGATTGGTCTATGAACTAGTAACAAGTTACCAACAACAAGAGCCTTTTCCTTGCTAAAAAAAGAATGTGACTGGTTGTCAGGTTACAGAACAGCTTAGATAGGGCTAAGAACAAAATACAGAGAAGTGTTTTGATCTACACCAGCGCAGGAGCATTCTTTCTGTTCCCTGCAGTCAAAACCCATTTAAATCCAAGGGAAACCATTTCATCTTTTCTTCAGCAGTTGATAAATTAGAGACATTTTATAAGCTAACCAGCCATTTTGTACCTCTTGCAAACCAGTGGAAGCATCCAAAGAAAGACAACTGAAAAGCAATGTTCTGAACAGCATAAGAATCATAAGGATCACTTCAGCAACCTCTGAACACAAACCACTGACTGCCTCCCGGTTTTTGTCTACCCACATCCTATTTTTTTCTGTGTGTGTGTGTGTGTGTGTGTGTGTGTGTGTGTGTGTGTGTGTGT
>NC_063350.1:6427593-6475543 GCF_021869965.1 Rhincodon typus
TGTGTGTGTGTGTGTGTGTGTGTGTGTGTGTGTGTGTGTGTGTGTGTATATGTGTGTGTGCGCGCGCGCGCGTGTGCGTTTATATAAAGGGGAGTTTTAATTTGTGGTGTTATATGAAATGGTTTATAACCGCTTACCTGCAGTTTTTAACATCTTTAATTTCTGTGATGTATCTCAGATTACCAGAGCTTACTTTCCAGTGCACTACCTCAGTGAGTCATGGCAACTACTGTATGCACAGAAGTATGAAACTGAACAGTTAGAATTGTTATGATTCTTATGGGGAAACCACAATCCAAAATAACCAAATTTACCAATTGACCCCCAAACAAGAAATTACCAATAAGATTTCCCTTTCTGTAACTTTTACTTGAACACAAATCTACACAAATACAAATTAAACATGAATTAACAAACTGAAAGGTAAATTTCATTTTAAATAGTTGATATGACAAACAAAAGCAAACTACATAGATACACAGTACAATTGCCCAAATTCCATTCTTTATTCATTCAGGATAGGTCAGAATCTTTCGCCTCAATGTTTCATGGCTATGATTAACATCAGCAAGGCCTCTCTCCCACGGGTCATGAAGCCCTGATGGTGTTCATCTAGTTCACAGTTTGGCCACTTCTGGGGAATCAATTCTTTAATGTCTGAGTTATTTGCACGCACAATTTCTGTCTTTGTCCACTTTTCCACCTGCTATGTTGGCCTTCACCCTCCAAACAACTGCTAATAGCTCTCCTTTGCGGCTGTCAGTGTTGGATTCCTTTCTATTGGCACTGCTTCCAGGCCAAAGGCCGATTGGTCACAAGGACCAGTATTTCTTGTTCAATAAGAAGATAACAATTTACTTCTTTACCATTGATGTAAACTCTTAAAGGTCATTTTCAAACAGTCTTAAAAACACTTAGAAATTCCACGGATGTTTTTAATATACTACTTTTCCATCTGTATTGCTTCCAAGGGCAGACATCTAAAGTTGTTTCAGAGGGAATAAAGTACTTCTTGAGTAAAGCTACTATTGTAATGTAGGGTAAAGGTCATCACAAAATAGCTACGGTTGGGCATTAACGCGATTATGTAATGATGATGCAGCAAAGGCCTAAATTATATCTCTCATCTATCTATTCAACTGATAATACATCAGTTCGGTGTTACCTGAAGCACACTTCAACTAGTTTAGTTCTATCTTAAAACAGCAAAGTATGCATGTCATAGGGTTTTTCTCTGAATGTTTAAACAGCAGAAAATTGAATACAGGGACCCATTGTGTACACTTTTGACACCTTTTTTATGACAATTCGACACTGGTGTGTCAGTGGCCCATTCTTGAGTATTGGGAGTTCTTTGCATCCATCCCTTCCTCTTCATTAACATAAAACATAGAAACATAGAAAACAGGAGCAGGAGTAGGCCATGAAAACTTTTCAGCTTCTCCACCATTCAGTAAGTTCACGCTGATCATCAAGCTCAAGATCCTAATCTCGCAGTCCTCCATATTCCTCAATCCCTTTAACCACAAGAACCGTATCCTCATTTTTCTAAATTGCAGTGAATACAATTTTAACTGATTCAATCCTCCTATGTCAGTCCTGCCATCCAAGGTATCAATTTGATATACCTTCGCTGCCCTCCCTCTATAGCAACAGCATCCTTCCTCACATAAGGAGACCACATAATCCAGATATTACCTCACAATGCCCTGTATAAATGCAGCAAGATAACTTTGTTTTTGTACTTGAATCACCTCACTATGAAGGCCAACATGCAGTCTGCCTTCTTTACTGCCTGCTGCACTTGCACGCTTACTTTCACCGAAGTGGACGAGGATACCCAGGTATCGTTGAACATTTCCCTCTGTCAATTTACAGCCATTCAAATAATAATCTACCTTCTTACTTTTGAGACCATTGTCGATAACCTCACAGTTATTCGTATTATACTGTATCTGCCATGTATTTGCCCACTCACTCCACCTGTTCAAATCATACTGCAACATCTCTGCATTCACAGCTCACCCTTCCACTCAGCTATATCATCTGCAAGTTTTGAGATATTACATTTAGATCCCTCATTTAAATCATTTATATTATGAATAACCGGGGCCCTATTACTGATTCCTGCAGCATCCCACTAGTCATTGCCTGCCCTTCAGAAAATGGCCCATTTATGCCTAATCTTTGTTTCCTTTCTGCTAACCAATTTTCTATCCATCTTAATATACTATCCCCAGTGCCATGCGTTTTAATTTTATACTTTAATCTCTTGTGTGGAACCTTGTTGAAAGTCTTCTAAAAGTCCAAATAAAGCACATCCAATGGCTCCACTGAGCAACTCTACTTGTTACGTCATTGAAGAATTCCAGTAGATTTGTCAAGCATGATTTCACTTTCATAAATCCATGCTGAGTATATCCGATTCTAAAACTGTTTCCTGACTGTTCTACTGTAAAATACTTAATCATAGACTCCAGCATCTTACCTACTACCAAGATCACATTTGCTGGTCTATAATTTCCTGTTTTCTCTCGATCTCCCTTTTTGAAGATTGGGGTTACATTAACTACCCTCCAATCTGTAAGCACAGTTCCAGAGTCTGAAGAATCTTGGAAGGTGACCACCACTGCATCAATATTCCTAGGGCCTCTACTCATAGCGATATTTGTAGTAATAATTATGCTTTTGACTGTCACAGCATCAATTAATTACTTCAGAATATTGATACAACTGCAACTCACCATTGCTTGTGTAAGAAACGTTATTAATTTCATTAGTCAGATCTCAATGGTATAAACAGCAGGGTGCAGAGTATTTTAATGCTAATGATAGTCCGTCCTTAGTTAGAGAAAGCCCTTAGTGGTAAAATACTGTAGTAATAAGCAAATTAAGATAATCTTCCTTTGGTGTGAAAAAATCATTTGAAATTTTGAAGATTCAACAGATCTTGGTCTTCCATATTCAACTCTTTATTGCTGCATGATATTGAAAAACACATATCTGCACTGTCAAAAGGAGAAAGTAATGGAGAAGAAGTAAAAAAAAAAAAATTACAGCACTATATACAACCTCAGGACAAGTGCTTCCAGCCAAAAGATATTTCTGAAGCTTAATCTTTGCTATAATACAAGAAATCACAGCAGTCAATTCATTCACACCAAGGTCCCACAAAGGCAATAAAATATATGGTATTAAAAGAACCCAAAGAACTGCTGGAAATCAGAAACAAAAATAGAAACTGTTCTTCAGTTCTTAAGAAGGGTCACTAGACCCGAAACATTAACTCTGATTTCTCTTCACAGATGCTGCTAGACCTGCTGAGTTTTTCCAGCAAGCTATATTTTAATTAAGTTTGTTGGACATATCAGAAGCACTTACCTGCTCTTAGAATAGTGCATGGAATCATATACACCCACCTGTGGGGAAAACTTCCTACAATAAGGTCCACTAAACCTGTATTTATCAATCTAAACTGCTTTGAGTCCTCAAATACAGTAATGGGATAGGGAAACGTTAGACAAAGAGGATGACATGGTAAACCAAAGATCCTTAGACAGCTCCTTCCATACCCACGACCATTACCACCTAGAAAGTCATGGATACCAGATATATCGGAACAATGGGTGCATCTTACTCTCCAAGCCACTCACTATCCTGACTTGGAAGTATTTTGCCATTCCTTCACTGTCGCTAGGTGAAAATCCTGGAATTCCCTCCCTAACAGCATTGTGGGTCCCCCTACAAGTATATGGTCTGCAGCAGTTCAAGAAGGTGGTTCACCATCACTTTCTTAAGGGCAACTAGGGAACGTAAATAAATACTGGCCTAGTCAACAATGGCAATGTCCAATGAGCAAATATAGAAAAAAAATCCCACAAAATTCCGTCAATATCAAGAGATTAGATTCCACCTGAAGCAGCTTTTTATTTTACAAATTCTGATGGACCATCCTGTATGATTCTACCATTTTGTTTTTACTTCTTACTCCTGGTCTTTGCAGCTTTCAATTTTACTTCAACAATTAGTAAAGATATTCTAGCAACAAACATTGAAGTGGAGTTCAATTTAAAGGCAATGTAACTTAAATTACAAAATCATTTTCAATTGTACAAGGTTACCTTTCATAAGCACACATGCAGACACACTTATAATTTAATATGGAACATGTTTCAATTCTGGGTCTGTTTTTGTACTGCCAACGTTAACTGTCAGTTTGTAGTTTTTTTCACATTACAAAATGAACTATTCTAACACAATAAAATGACTATATAGTGATAAGTTGCAACTTTTATAATCATATTTCTCTGCATGTTGAATTGAAGAGATAATGAATAAAAGCTAAATACTTTTTTTCAGAGAACAAGGAAAACAGAACATTAGGAGAGTCACCACTGGGTATTCTCATGCATCTTTGATTCTTGTGGTAGGAATGGCAGAAACTACAAAAGCTTTTAGCTTAGTTTGGTATGGAGAGATGGAAAAAAATGAAGAAAGTTTCCTTTTCCTAAGACTAAATTTTAAATGATCTGCAACAGACCTATCTGGGAAATTACTCAACCAACCACTATTAGTTTACCAGGTCTTCCAGAGGGAGTTCCTCAAAGTTCCCTTTTCCAATATCCAGTTTTAACTTTTGCCAGTCAGGGTTGTTACAATCATCTTCAATTTATTAGAATAAAAAAATCACAAGAGTATTAAAAAAGCACATTCATAATTATTTTCCTTCCTATAGGAATCATATTTTACTCATCACTCAATCCCATTCAGCATTAAACAATTCCAAGACTGTGAACATCGTCTCATCCTCTGCAGTTTAAAAGCTTTAAAAGTCCCACTTCAGAGGACAATCAAAACGTGCTAATGTATGACTTTCAAGATTGATCAATATCTCTTCCATACCTAAACAAAGAAAGAAAAGCAATACCAAATACCCTTTGTATTTCAAAGCCAAATCCCCAAATACAAATGATTATTTATTGTAAAGTATCTATAATTCATTATTATAAAGTGGAAAATCCAAATAACTGTGTACCCTCCATATTTCACAGAGCCATATTCACCCACATTCACAATTTGATTTTGAAACTTTGCAAATATGCTCTGCTAACAGTTATTTTTACATATTTATTCATGTAAGATTCAGGGATTCGTTTGCTGCTAATGCAATGAATTTCTACAGATGAAGAAGATTCTGGGCTCAAAGTACCATATCAACAATGTTCACAAGAGCTTGCACAGAGAACAAAATACACAATGTATAATATTGGCAACTTCAGTACTGATATAGAGCAGAGAATTAGGAAAGAAGGCACAGAATTGTCAAACGTAGAGGGAATATAAAATATGTACTAAGATTAAAATGTGCTGTCAGGGGCAAAAGGCAGAAATGTGTTCTTAGAGTTTGCCATCTTGATTTTGAGGTGGGATGAAGAAGACAAAAGGGGCAGACACCGGGGAGGGGGAGAATTACGAGTCAAAGGAAAGCACAGATATTAATAATTCAAATATCAAAAGGAGGGCTGTTTGAACGGGATAATGAGTATTTGCGGAGCTGGACAGCACAAATTGTGTTCCGAGCCACAGTTTGTCATTCAATGATCTTAGATGCAGGAAAGCAGAGAGAAATGAGACGGGGAAGAGTTGGACAGTCAGCATGACAAGACGTGCCTGACACACAAATAACAATGGTAAACAATGTCAGTGAACAGTAGTAAGCCGGGGGTGGGGATGAGGGGGAGCTTTACCTCCTCGAGTACAGTAACTGTGTTCCTGCAGTTTGCCATTTTGGTGGTGAAGGAGGAGGTTGTCGGCGAGCTGTGGTCCTCCAGAGTTTCGCAGATAAATTCTTGCACAGAGATCACCTCCGGCATCTTCTCAAGTGTTGGTTTGTTTTCCCTTGCTGGAATGAGGGGGCGAGAGAGATGGGTGAAGTTTCAGATAAGGGAAACACAGAGAGAGGACGAGGGTCTCCAGGATCAGTGACGGAGAACACCTCCTCTTACAGCCCGCCCGTCTCTGCCGGCGGTGCTCGGCTTCACAGGGAAGGAAATGCTGAGGTCGGTGCACGCACCCGCCCGCGCCCCCGCCGCCGCCGCCGCCAGCCCCCGAACGCCGCCCGTCCGCCTGCGCGCGCACCTCCCGCTGGCTCAAACTGCCACCCGCGCGCCTCCGGCTGGCACCAACCGCCGCCCGCGCGCCTCCCGCTGGCACCAACCGCCGCCCGCGCGCTTCCGGCTGGCACCAACCGCCGCCCGCGCGCCTCCCGCTGGCATCAACCGCCGCCCGCGCGCCTCCCGATGGCACCAACCGCCGCCCGCGCGCTTCCGGCTGGCACCAACCGCCGCCCGCGCGCCTCCCGCTGGCACCAACCGCCGCCCGCGTTCGCTCGCTGCCAGCAATCTGAGGTGAGGGGAGTATTGTGTAGGCACCCACCTCCTAGTTCCAGTTTAAATACTTTTCTTTTTTAAAAAGGCATGGAATATATTGCAAATGTTCAGTGTTTTTTAAATGGGTCTAATTGCAAATATTTACTTCTTCCCAATTTCGGCTTTTCCAAAACCCATGGTACAATGGGGCGACCCCAATGGATCAGCTTGATGTCAACCATCAATTTTTATTTTTGGATTTGACGGGTCGGTTTACATCGAATGGAGTCATAAAATGTCTACTGCCCAGAAAAATGCCACTTGGTCCATTATGCCTGCGCCAGTGGGAAACACCACCCTAATCCAAATTTATAGCATTTACATGGGAACAGATGGAATTGTAGCAAAAGTACACTAATTGGCCCCTCCAGTTTTTCTCTTGTCTTTCAGTGATCTCTTTGTGCTTCAAGTTCTCCTTACCTATCTGCCGCCCCTCCATGTCCCACCATAATTTCCTTAATTTCCCTATTTACAAGAACCTGCCTCTGTTTTAAAAATATTCAATGACCTTCCTCCAGTACCTTATGAGGTGGAGAGCTCCAAAGTCACACAATTTCTGAGAAAAGAAATCCCCCAAATCTGACCTCAAAGGGAAACCCCTAAGTTTTCAAACACAGTTTCTCAGTTCTGGACTCACCCACAAGAGTAAACATTTTTTCATGGTCTAACTTGTCAAGACCAGTCAGAATCTTTTACAGAGATAGTAGGAACTGCAGATGCTGGAGAATCCGAGACAACAATCAAGTCATCCCTCAACTCTTCTAAACTCCAGTGGAAACTAGCCCAGCCTGTCCAACCTGTCTTCATAAGACAACTTGCTCACTCCAGATGTCAGTCTAGTAACCTCCTCTGAACAGCCTCAAGTGGTATTTACATTCTTCCTTATAATGAGTCCAAAACTGCACACAGTACTTGAGATGTAGTCTCACCAATGCCCTGTATAACTGAAGCATAACATAATTTTATGTCCAATTCATCTCAGAACAGAGAGTGGCATAGCATTATACTTCTTGATTATGTGCTGCACCTCCATACTAATGTTTTGTAACTCATGCACAAGAAGTCTTGAATCCCTCTGTCCTTCACAATTGTGCAATCATTCTAAATTTAAGTAATACTTCCTGCCAAAGTAAACAGTTTCATATTTTCCCATTTTCCCACATTATACTCCATCTGCCAGATTGTTGGCAATCCAACCAATTTATATCTGTCTGCAATTTCCTTATCTCCTCATCACAACATGCTTCCCTACCTATCTCGGTGTGGTCTGCAAATTTAACTACCATGTCTTTGAACCCCCTCATCGAAGTCATAAATGAAAATTGTAAAGAGTTAGGGTCCCAGACCCCTCCAGGACTCCACTCATCACATCTTGTCCATCAGACAAAGACCTTTTAGGCATACTCTCTGGCAGCCAGACAATCTTTTGTCCATGCTAATATGTTACCATATCAACCACAATATTGTCTACAATAACCTTTGATCTGACAGCTTCTAGAAATGTAACTTTAGAACATTTACTGGCTCCCATTTATCTGCAGCACATGTTGCTTCTTCAAAGAACTCCAATAAATTGATTGAACATGCTTTCCATTTCATGAAACCATTCAGATTGTTCCTATCTTCAGTTTTTCTAAGTGATCAATTGGCCTACAATATCATGTTTTTTGCCTCCCTCTCTTCTTGAATAGAGGGGCTATATTTGCTACTTTCCGTTCTGATGGAAGCTTTATGGAAATTCTAGAGTATTTTGGAAAATGGACACCAAGTCCCATGCATCGTGTCTCATTAACTTAATTGAACATTTGAAGAAGTGACAAAGAGGATTGATGAAGGCAAAGTGGACTTCAGCAAGGTGTTTGACAAGGTTCTGCTGGGTTCCGCAGAGTTCTGAGAAGGGTTACCGTTAACTCTAATTTTTTTCTTCACAGATGCTGCCAGACCTGCTGAGCTTCCAGGAACTTCTGTTTTTGTTCCACACGGTATACTGGTTGACAAAGTTAAATCACATGGAATACAGGCAGAACTAGCCTTTGGATACAAAATTTGCTAGGAGGTAGGAGACAGAGTGGTGATGGAGGTTTGCTGTTTGGTCTGGAGGCCCATGACTAGCGGTGTGCTGCAGTGATTGATGCTGGGTCCACAGTTTTTAGTCACTTATAGAAATAATTTGGATGTGAATATAGGACGTATGGTTAGTAAATTTGCAGATGACACCAAAATTGGTGGCGTAGTGGACAACGATGAAGGTTGCCTCAGAGTACAACGGGACTTTGATCACATGGCTGATGGGCTGAGGAGTGGTAGATGAAGTTTAATCAAGATATATGTGAGGTGCTACATGTTGGTAGAACAAATCTGGGTAGCACTTGTACACTTAATGGTAAGGCCATGGTGTGTGCTGCCAAACAAAGAGATATTGGAATGCAAGTTCATAGTTCCTTGAAAGTGGAGTGACAGATAGACAGGGTAGTGATGAAGGCGTTTGGTATGGTTGCCTTTATTAGTCAATGCATTGAGTAAAGGAGTTGGGAGGTCATATTGCAGCTGTACAGGACTTTTGAAATACTGCATTCAATTCTGGTCTCTGTTTTAGGAAAGATGTTGTTATACGTGAAGCAAAATACTTGATCATGTAATCTGCCATTTCCTCATTATCTACAATTAACTCCCCATCCTCATTCCCTAGAGGATTGATACTCATTTCACTTATTCATTACCTTTTTAAATGCCTATGGAAATACTTGCCGTCCATTTGTACATTCCTAGCTGACTTCCTCTCTTCCTGTAATATCTTTGAATAAACCTGTTTGTCATTCTCTGCCATTTTTTATCTTACAGCTGTTCCCCATGAAGCCTACTCACGATCACAGCAATGCTCACTTTTGAGAAGAGAACTCTCTTTATTACCCCTTTGCCTTCCCATCCTGATATTTGCACCATTTTTGTAAAGTTTTTTCCACCTCTCACTGGGGATATCTATTATTTCTGGAGCCTTCCTCACTTCCTAGCATCCGTTATTAAGGCCTCTGCCTTTTTTTTCAGTGTGTTTGCTGTAGTGTTGGAATGAGGGCCAGGTAGATCTCATTGACTATGAGATCCTTGATTAAGGTTGTTGACCTGGGCCTATCGGGGAACCCTGGCTGACAGATATAAAACAGGAGATTCAGAGAGTCTCCTCGTTCTAGCTACTAGCTCTGAGCTGGCTGGTCAAAGCCCATGTACTGTGTACATGTAAATTAAGGGTGACTTGGTGATGGGATACTGGCCTCTGTGCAGTTATTTCAGTTGTCTTTCTCGTTTCCTACCCACACTTGTTTCTGCACCTCTTTCCAGCTTCTTGGTGAACCTTCTTCTTTGGGGAAGTGCTGAACTCATCCTTGTGCTGCTCTCTAGCTGCTGCTATTTATCCCTTGTTATGTTTCAACAGCTGATTGACTGTCAGTATCTCCTTAAAGCTGTCTGTGTCTTCTTAAAAAAAAAGAGATTTTAACATAATCAACAAAACAAAAGTTCAACCTGTTTCACAGTACTATTCATGACTTTAAGTTCACAGAAACTGCACACTGAACTCTAGGTTTATACTTAAAGGACTCTTTCCCGGACATTTTGTACGAGAACTCTGGAGACTGTTTGGTGACTGCTTTCTGAGTCTACTGTCATGAACTTTTCACAAATCCAATAACCTGTAGTTTTCTAATCTTCCTGACTGGAAGCTTCACAAAACTAGACTCTTCTGTTGGGCCGATTGGCTTCCCTGAGTTGAAAAATTCCTACGAAGAGAGAACTGCTCAACTGAACGCTGAACTTTCTGCTTTAAAATCGAAACAAAACTAATAACTTAGTGTATTTACACTACTCAAAAATAAAAAAACATTTTATTCTGTTAACACTTCAGGGGTTCTCACCCTTGATTGAAGTCATTTGTTCTCTTGGAACTGGTGTATTTAGGTCACTATTTCATAATGATTTTCTGACCTTTTGTTTTAAAAAAACCTTAACGGCACTAACACACATCCTTTTGCCCCTCTTAAAATAATTCAAATTCCAAAAATGATAATATATATTCTGCACCTTTCATCCAGTAGACAGAACCACCACAACTTTCCACAGTGATTCAGGATGTGTTCCAACTGAATCAGGCGATGTTTCTACTGTGAGCACTGTCAGTGATTGATTGTATCTTCCTTATCCAATTTTATTCTATCCAATATCGCTTCTACCATCTGCTTTATTGATATATTGTCTAGTTTGTCTTCTCTAGTGAAGGCAAATGAAAAATGCTGATTTAGTACCTCAGCTATAACCTCAGTCTCCAAACACAGGTCTCTGTTGCTTCTTACGCAGTCCCACCTGTCCACAGACTACCCTTAATATCATTTATCATTGATTTTGGTTAAATCTTACTTCTCCACCACAATTTAAAATATCACACCAACACATGTATGCAAGACATTTTGGATTTTGAGTATTGAGTGTCATCAAGTGTGAAGCACAACATAATTTGCTTCATCCAAAGAAAAATATCATGAATTCAGCATTCTCAGCCATGTGTTTCAAATGCTAAGAGCCTTCTAAGACCCCATATGGTGGCAAGAAGCATCTGTATTTTACAGCTGAAAATCTGTCACTTGCAAGATTGGGAAAAGACGAAAATTGTTGTGCAATACCATGCGTGAACAGGCATTTGACACTTTGCATATGCTGAGTCTGCTGAAGAAGCTGTGACAATATCAGTTGCACCCAGGAAAACCATGTCTTTGATTACCTGATAACAGCTTCCAAGGTCCCTTTACTCTTCATAAACTTCAGCACTTCTAAAACTTTGATACCCATAGCCAATTCCAGACCAAGACCTGGAGCCCTGTACATCAATCATCCATCTGCTGACTGACCTGAAGTGGTTTCTGACTCCTCAATATCTCATATTGTAAAATTCCTCTCCTCATGTTCAAATCCCTTCATGGAATCACCCTTCTCTATCTCGGCAACCTACTCTAGCCTGCATCTCTTCTACTATATGTAAGACATTGGCTTAGAACACACTTGGATATTGTGTTTGGTGTTCCATCATAGAAGGTATGTTACAGGAGCAGAAACAATGTAATATGCTTTCACTGAAATGTGTACATGTTAACACAGCAAACCAGCAAAAGCAGTCCAATTGTCCAAAAATATTGAGAAAACTTTCAAAAGGCAATTATAAGCCTTTGACCTGTGAATTCAGAAACTATGTGTTTGTATCCTTCACTGCAGGTGCACCCAAAATCTTGTCACAGGGAAAAGAATAAGTTAATGAAAGCCTGAAGGAGAAATAGCAAACATTGAAAGCATAAAATTGGTCTTTCGACCAGCTTCGAGACTTGACGTAGAAAAATGCTACATACTTTTTTAATAATTTTAAACAGATTGATACTTCACAATTAATTCATTTTTAATCTGTAAAAAGTCCTGATTAATTTTTACCCAACTCTAGTTTCCAATGATCTTACAAAAGATCAGCTCACTTCAACAATGCTCCTCCTGTCAATCCCTGTGTTATCGGTTGCTGTAAATTCCAAAGTATTGCAACTTCTTAAGACATGACAGAAAGAGACAATTTTCCTTTCATAATGCTCTGTGGGTATAATCATGTTGCATTTGCCAAACTGTTTAGTGTTCGATACTGAGCTTTTGTCTCTATTGGAACATCAGAGGCCAAAGGTTACTGTATTTGACAAACAACAGTGGCCTTCATTGACAAATGAAGGACAATTAAAGGACAGTAGGGTATACTAGATTAGAAATCTGGCTGCTTACCACTGCTAGAGCCTGTGTTAAAGATGTCAGATGCTTCCAGAATGACACACAAGTGCTTCTGGGCACTTGCAATGCTGCCATATGGTAGTAGATGCTAGGAAGGACACTAGCTTTGGATGCATAGATTCATACAGGGCAGAAAAGGCTCTTTGGCCCTTCAAGTCTGCACCAACATAACTATCACTAAATGTGTGCTGATTCCAATTTCCTGCACTTTTCCTATACCCTTGAATGTTATAATATTTGAAGTGCTCATCCAAATATTTTTTAAACGTTGTAAGATGTCTGGCCTCCATTACCTTCCCAGGCAGTGCATTTCTGCATGATAACTGTATATTTGTTGTGTTTAATTGTATGCAGGAGGTGAACATTAACTGGTACACTTGTGCCCCTATAAAAACAAATGGACTGAAGTTGAGGTTGTCGGGTTAGGCAGCCCTTGCATGAAATGCATAACTCTAAATAAATGCTAATGAAAGTGTGTTTAAGATTGGCTATTTTACTTTTACAATTAGAAGCATTGTTTTATAAAGATTCTGTTGGTTCCTTTTATTTCATGACTTTGGCAAGAGAATGCTGCGATGGGACATTGCACTTGGATAAGAAACTGCTGTATTCACCAAACTGGCTTTCCGGATTTCTATGGGTCATACAAACTGGCTAGATCTTGATGTCAGGCAGCTGTTCCCATTTGATTTGAGGCATGTTCTTGAAACTTGGACCATGCAGATCCACTGAACACATACATTATCCAATCACAAACGGATATGCGTTCAGCTCCAAGAGGAAGCCCACTCTCCACATCCCTCCTCAACCCCCAACCAAACTAGCACTATTGAAAGGAACAGACATTCAGGTAAATAGAATGATGTAGACTAGCTTCTGTTATTACATGGTTTTGGAAGGGTAGATGAAATGACTGTCTGTTCACACAAAGGATGCAATATGTTTGGGGCTATAAATGGAGTACGTCAAAGTGTAGACCACAAAATACAAAAGAAGCAGTGGCTACTGGAATGAGAAGACTTGCTGGAGGTTTCAGGAGAGGGCAAAGAAGTAGTGGAACTGCCCATGAGTGCCTGCTTGGATTCTGGTTCCCTATGGCAGCATTGCTTTGTGTTCTATAATACAGCAGTTTCTTATCCAAGTGCAATGTCCCATCGCAGCATTCTCTTGCCAAAGTCATGAAATAAAAGGAACCAACAGAATCTTTATAAAACAATGCTTCTAATTGTAAAAGTAAAATTGAACATTTCACCCTTGTTCATTCCTTAGTGCAGGTGCCTTTGCCTGTCTAAGTGCTCCTACAGATTGCGAACACAGTGGTTGCAATGCAATTGGGATATGCAAATTCCAGAATTTCTTTCAAGTCACTGCCCTGAGATAATTTAAAGGTATTTCAAGTCACTGCCCTGAGATAACTTAAAGGTATTTGAAAGAAATTCTGGAATTTGCATGTTAGTCCTTTCTAACTGATTAAAGATTTAACAGCCATCTTAGGTTTTTTCAACACATTCACATCAGTTCTATGACCCTTTGATCTTTTGCTTATTAATTCTGTGTCTGAGGAACCTCTTTCACTGACATCTGAAGAAGGAGCAAGACTCCAAAAGCTTGTGTCTTCAACTAAACCTGTTGGACTATAACCTGATGTTGTGTGATTTTTGACCTTGTCCATCCCAGTCCAACACTGACACCTCCACATCATTGCTTTCTCTTGGAAAGCAGATTGCTAGATTGTTGTAAGAACCTGCTGCCCACTTGAGCACTGAAATCTGCAGCCGTAATGGCTGCGGTTTAAACCTATATGGCAGCATGCAAAGCCCATGATTTTTTTTCTGCTGAGGTAGGCAGCAAGGAAACATTGTGCTGCCTCCTCATTTGAATGAATAGCAGTCGACCAAGCCATTGCTGAATGCTGAGGCAGCCCTCAGAGGTGCACCTCTGATGGCTGCCTCAGCATTTACCAAGGGGCTTAACAGCATTCGCTCCTGGCATTTGGTGTAGTTGAAGCATTCCTTTTTAAGGTGACTTGCCCTTCATAAAGGGGAGATTTAGGAATTGGAAGGATGTTACTGTTGACTGCCTGCACTGACATTGGCTACAAGTAGGAACAGTACTTGGAGCACCAGAATAGAGAGACTCTTCAGCCTGAAAATACCTTGGATTTTTATACTGCCTTCAAAATCCCGAGATTTTTGATTTGATTTGATTTGATTTATTATTGTCACATGTACTAGGTACAGTGAAAAGTTTTGTTTTGCCTGCAGTACAGACAGATTATAACATACAAAGATCATAGGATGATTGAACGGAGCGAGGAATACAAAGTTATGGCTGCAGAGAAGGTGCCCAAAAAGCAAGAACAGCATTAGATTTAGAATTTGAGAGATCCAAAAAGGAGTCTAATAACAGTGGGGCAGAAGCTGTTCTTGAACCTGTTGGTACGTGTGTTTAAACTTTTGTATCTTCTGCCTGATGGAATAGGTCAGAAGAGATTATAACTGGGGTGGGAGGGGTCTTTGATGATGTTGGCTGCCTTTCCTAGACAGCGAGAAGTATAAATGGAGTTAACGGATGGAAGATTGGCTTGCGTGATGACCTGGGCTGTGCTCACAACTCTCTGGAGTTTCTTACATCCTGGACAGAGCAGTTGCTGTACCAAACTGTGATGCATCCATTCAGAATGCTTTCAATGGTGCACCTGTTCTTATCTGTCAGCCAGGGCTCCCTGATTGGACTAGATTAACAGCTCCAGTCAGGGAACCCATATTCCATGAGGTCCACTTGGCTAACTTTGTTACAATCACTACACATTGTAAGAGGATAGAGAGGTAGAGAAGTTTATAAAGGGAATTCCAGAACTTGGTCTTATGGAGCTGAAGGCATGACCACCAATAAAAGGGCAGTGAAAATCAGAAATGCACAAGAGTCAGAAATGGTGGAGCACAGACCTCCCTTACAATTTCCAGGCTTTGGGAAGTTACAGAAAATGAGGGGGGAGTAAGATGATTCAACAATGAAAACTTGACAAGAATTTTAAATTTGAGGTATTATTGATTCGATTGCAAAAACTGATCAGCATACACTGGATGGTTGTTCCCTATATATTCTTAGTCCATAGTAGCGACTACAGGTCCGTTTTAATAAGTCAACATCTGAATTAGAGGCTCAAAATGACATTGGTAGACAGGCACTTTTTTTCTAACCCTCTCCTGGAAAAGTCGTGATACAATTTTCAAGATTGCCCCAGGACTTCTCAAGCGCTTACCCCCAAGAAGAAATGGACAATGCCTTGATAGCAAACAAGCCAGACAAAGCAACAGGAGTCAATAGGATCTACCCAAAATTCCCAAAAAGTATTGAAAGGTAGGAAGAAGCTAGCAAAGCTCTTACCAGCTGGCTGAATCTTACCATTTTTTGGCTCTAATTTTCATAGGATTTCTGTCCTCAAGGTTTAGCAAATTTTCTTGCATTATCATCCCAAACTCGCCTCATTAACTACTGCTGTATGCTATGATGCCCCTCTCATCTGATGCTAGCTGAATTCTACCACTTGCAGTACCCAGAAGAAATCACCACTGCTTACGTGTCTGGAATAGACCAGCATTCCTCGTTCCACCTTCATGGAACATCAACTACACACTAGCCAACCTAGCCAAGAGTTGGTGCTTTAGAGTTGCCCTTCACTGGCAATGTCATGGCACAGCAGCTAAAAACCCACTTTGCTCAAGGCACAGAGGTGGTACAGCCAACACTTCCTTTCGCTTGCCCCGGTCACTGTTTAACCTTCAGCCCGCATAGCTCATCTGAGAACTGAGTGCAGTGATGACTCAGCAACTGTAAAATTGTTGTTGCTTAACATGCAAGTAATTTGTTGTATTCTGGAAGAGAAATGCAGCTTCTGTTTGTTTATTTTCTTTAACTGCTTCACATCTTACCAGCCTTTCTAAATCACCACTACTCTTTTTAGTACCCACTGTAGACAAGCATCTTTGTTCAGTGGTGAACCATCACGTGCAAGCGAGTCTTTAAACATTGCAGAAGATTATCTTTTACTTGCAAACACAAAAGCAATCAGAAAATAAACAAACAGAAGCTGCATTTCTCTTCCAGAATACAACAAATTACTTGCATGTTAAGCAACAACAATTTTACAGTTGCTGAGTCATCACTGCACTCAGTTCTCATCTGCTGTAATGGGATGTCAGTTAGGTCCTCTGTGGCTTGCAGCGTCCAGCACAGCGGCGCTGTGTCATGCACAAGGTGAGATTCTCCGTGCTCAATGTCTTCATCTCCTCCTTGGAAGACTGTTCCCAATCTCTCAGTTCTTCAGTGTTTGCCACATCCATTGATTGCCTGCTTCAGTTGTGCAGAGCACAGCACACGAGGAATGACACGACACACCCTGTCTGAAATATATTACAGGACCCCAGCAGACCTGTCCAAGGAGTGGAACTGGATTTTCAGCAGGCCGATTGTCTCCTCCGCCATGGTCCTGGTCAAAGTTTGGGCTGCATTGTATCTATGCTCTGCCTCAGTTGACGGTTGAGCAACAGTGTCACCAGCCACAGTCATAGTGGATAGCCTTTCTACCCCAGTAATCAGCCTTGTAAGGCATCTGGACTCTCAAATGCAGCAGGAATGCAGGAGTTCCTCAGGATGTATGAGTCATGGCACTTCCCAGGGTGCTGGGCACAAAGCGCTAAGAAGTGGAGATAATCTTTATATTGATGGAATGGAACCCCTTCTAATTGATGAACTCCAACATGTTGTGATGTGTTCCTCACAATGCAACATGTGTATAGTCAAAGGCACCCTATACCTGGGGGCAGCCAGCTATGTTGCCAGATCCTACTGCCTGGGCTGCAGCACTGACCTCAACACGGGGGATTGAAATGAACTGGTATGATCTTGCATAAATGGCATTGGCCACTGTCTTGATGCATTTGTGGGTGGATAATTGAGAGATTGCACACAGTTTCCTCAATGGCTCCCTGGAAGGAGACTGTCATATAGAAGTTCAATGCAGCCGTCATCTTCTGACTGCAACTCATTCATTTGAATAAAGTGCATAGAGGACAATAGACTGTGCCTCTCCTGTGTCTCTGATGAATCCTGAAGGTCTTTTCGCTGCAACCTCATCAAGTGCTGAAAAAACTTTGGCTTCCATGCCAGGTTACTGCTGTTCCTGGGCATGTTGGCACATCTATCCCTCCTCAGTCTCTCTTCACAGTTCAGCCACACTGATTATCACCCTCAGTGGCTGAATTTATCAGATTGGTCTCAGTGAACCTATTCCCCCATTATGGGAACACAATGAACTTAACAAGTTCTCAGCTATGTGAAGAGTCAGTGCTTGTATACTCTACAGATATCAGCTAAACACACTCCTCCATACAATGAAGCATTCTGGAAAGGGGGCACATGTAGTGTATTATCACGTCACTCTGTGATAAGGATTTATGTGGAACAGTTGGTCCGTTGGTTATGTGATAGATTCTTAGCAGTAAATCATAAGCACGCCATGCTTACTGAACCCTTGTCACCCAGGCCCACAGTGCAGTTGGAAGGATTCAGTTCACTCCTCCTTTGCACCCTTGGGTGTCTTGTATTAACTATTCATGTTGACCAAAGATGTCTGATTGTAATTTGCAAAGACCAATGGCATGGTGAGTATTGTCCGTGGCCAACATTTGTATGCCTTATACTTATGCACTGCATTCATTTCACATGCTTAATGATATGATTATTAAAAATGTGAACCCGCAATCT
This sequence comes from Rhincodon typus, assembly GCF_021869965.1. Lineage (NCBI taxonomy): Eukaryota > Metazoa > Chordata > Chondrichthyes > Orectolobiformes > Rhincodontidae > Rhincodon > Rhincodon typus. The sequence continues at coordinate 6,445,596 of NC_063350.1, forward strand.
GCAAATACATGATAGATTCAAGTGCTCTCGAAAGTCCTTCTGTCATGCAAAGGTGGAGCCTGTGTTTCTGCCCATCAAACATATTGACTCTACTGACTCCATCCACCTGGGCATTGTCCCAGGTATTTTCCAATTGCTGGACACTTTTAACAATCGACAGATCACAGAAAGAAATATGGGTTATGCTGGGCACCGTCAGTACCAGGCTTGGCCTGGTTGTCAGGTATATCCTCAGAACTTCCATGTTCTAGTCTACCTTACTGTCTCTGGAAAGCCCATTTTCACCGAACCTCCATATGGGAACTAAGATTCTAACTTTCCTTCGCTTAGGCAATTTACAACCTGTAGGTCTCAATATTTGAGCTCCACAACTTCAGAGTATGACCTGCGTCCTCCACTTTTCTTACATTCCCCTCTCTTTCCCAAACAACATCCCTGCACCCACCACCTCCCCCACCACCCAAACCCCTGGCTGTGATGTTCCAATCAGATCAGACACATTTTCTCCTTTTCACACCTTTGTTTATACTCATTTTCCTAATTCCCCTTTACTATCTTAGCACTCGCCTTGACAATCTATTCCACTTGCTTGTTAACTACCTTATTAACTCCAAATCTCATCTCATTAATATACAGCTTTCTATCTTACTATCTGTCACAAGCAAACAATTCTTGACATGGAAGTCAGAGTGGGTACCTGGAAACTCCAGCTGACCACTTGCTCTAAAGGACTTCTGTGTTGACCACAGACACCCACATCTCAGGGCACACCTTTTGATCAATGACTACAAACACCCACAGCCACAGATTTTACATCCAACATGTGCCAGCCTTTAATAATCCTCATTGGCATCTCCCGTCCACTTACAGTATGCTTCTGAAATGCAATGGTGCACCACAGGGCTCAAAAGCAACTACCATTGTAACGCTGCGCTTAGATTCATGCACCCAGTCCATGGACTGAACCAGGCTTCATTTCCAGGCTATTTGCTTGCTATCTTAGTACTCACTCATTTGGCTCAACCTGCATTTACACAGCTGTCTTGTCTCGCCATGCCATGCCTTTTAGTACGCTGGCACCTCAGCCAGAGTTTTAAAGCTCATAGTACTGCTGCCTTGTCTTGTTGTTTAGTACAGACACGGAGCCAGGCAGCTTGTCATGCTTGATGGTAGTGATCAATAGGTGGGCATCTTGATCTATGGCACTGTCAATGTCAATCTAACACTTACATCATGTGCCAACTATCTGCACAGCAGATACATGGTATGTGTTTTAACCAAACCACAGAAGCCACCCAAAGACAAAAGTAAATCTCGTTCAACAACTCACGTCTACCACTTGGGAGTTTGCACTGCTTCACTCACCCTGGCCTACCCAATAGCAAATTACTGCCACTCAACCTGTTTCAGGAACCACCACACAATGTCGTGGATATCTATCTAGGAAGTCGTGAGGATTTTTTCTGGGATGTTATAAGCAATGCAACTCAGGTGCTTCCTGCACATATTGAACCTCCTGAAGTTTACAAAGAAAACATTCTGCTCAAAAAAGACTGCTAGCTGACCACTAGCAAAGCACTCACATTGATACAGGACCTCAAAAAACACACAGTGATCTGAAAACTTGTCTCTTGAAACACATTCCAGATCCTACAAACTGATGACATCCTTAATACTTGATGGCACATATCCTGGCTGACTGTAAACATCACCAAATACAGCATGGCAATTGAGTTGTGATGTTCCAGGTTTCAACCTTCCACAGAAAATCTGAACAACTATAAACCTGTTCTGGATGGGCCAGGAAAAATGTGGCCTCTTAATCCACAAGTTGAATTATTAGAACCATTCAAATTGCGACTGTAACCATTCAAATCAGACCATTGCCCATATACTAAACTCCTGCCCTGAGAGATCTATTCATGATGGCATTACAACCATTCACATTGCATCAGCTGAAACTGTTGAATGTGTTGTAAACATCAACATTGAACTATAACTGCCTCCTCAGCCATGTGAATAACAAAAAGAATCATGTGATATGGGCTTCACTGACAAATTCAGCATTATTTTCTTATCCTAATTTTCCCTTCAGAAGGCAGTGGTGAACGACCTTCTTGAACCACTGCACTTTAGCTGTGTAGGTGTACCCACGGTGCAGTTGGAATGGGAGTTTCAAATTTTGACCAAGTAATAGCGAAAGAATGGTCATTTTGCTCCAAGCCCGGATAATGTATAGCTTGGAGAGAGCTTGTAGGTGGTGATGTTTTCATGTATCTACTGTCCTTATCCTCCTAGGAGGTTGAGGTTTGGAAGCTACTGTTACAAAGGCACACTAAGTTGCTGCAATGAATCTTCTTCGCAGTGGAAATTGTAAAACTCACCAATAATAATATAGATGCCAACTCTAAAGGGACGTTCCCATGCTTGCTGTCCCACTCAGCTGTATCAGCAGGTAAACCTCTACTATGTAAATTACAGTTGTATAACATAGCTAGAAGAATGAATAGGGACCTCATGGAAACCTACAAACTTCTAATGAAACTAGGTGAGTAAACATAGGAAGGATGTTCCAGGTTGAATTGGTAGTTAGGAAGGGAAATACAATGTTGGCATTTATTCGAGAGGACTTGAACATAAAAGCAGGAATGTACTTCTGAGGCTTTATAAGGCTCTGGTCAAACCACATTTAGAATATTGTGAGCAATTTTGGGCCTCATATCTCAGGAAGGATGTACTGGCTCTGGAGTGGGTCCAGAGGAGGTTCACAAGAATGATTCCAGGAAGTGGAGGTGCTGGTGTTGTACTCAGGTGGACAAAGTCACCTGATGAAGGGGCTGCACTCTGAAAGCTTGTGATTTCAAATAAACCTGTTGGACGATAACCTGGTGTCATGTGATTTTTGACTTGATCCCAGCAATGAAAGACTTAACATATGAGGAATATTTGAGGACTCTGATTCTATACTCGATGGAGTTTAGAAGGATGAGGGGGGATCTAATTGAAACTTACAGAATACTGAAAGACCTGGATAGTCTAGACATTGGGAAGATGTTTCCATTAGCAGGAGAAACTATGACCCAAGGACACAGCCTTAAGGTAAATGGAAGACCCTTTAGAACGGAAATGAGGAGAAACTTCTTCAGCCAGAGAGTGGTGAATTTTTGGAATTCATTGCCAGGGAAGGCTGTCGAGGCCAGGTCATTGAGATTTCTTAAGACAGAGACAGATAGGTTCTTGATTATTAAGGGGATCAAAGGTAATGGGGAGAAGTTGGGAGAATGGGGTTGAGAAACTTATCAGCCATGATTGAATGACAGAGCAGACTTGATGGGCCGAATAGCCTAATTTCTGCTTCTATATCTTATGGTCACTTGGGAGCGCAGAACCAGGGGACACGGTCTAAGGATACTGGGTAGGCCTTTAAGACTGAGGTGAGGAGAGATTTTTTCACCCAGAGAGTGATGAGCCTGTGGAATTCTCTGCCATGGAAAATGGTTGAGGCCAATACATTGAATATTTTCAAGGAGATAGATATAGTTCATAGGGCACAAGGGATCAAAGAGTATGGGGTAAATGTGGGATCAGGGTACTGAGTAAGATGATCAGCAATGATCATATTGAATGGCAGAGCAGGCATCATGAGCTGAATGGCCTGCTCCTGTTTGTATTTTCTATGTTTCTATGTTAAGATTCTGACTGTGATTTGAAGGAGCACATGGAGAGAACATGCATCATGGTTTATGGTCTGTCCTTACATCTCGGTGTTGAGCAGCCTATGCATTGGCCCACAAGGGATTTCTTCTGACCACTCTGGAAACAGTCTCTAAAGTCATATTTTGAGGAGCTGGGAGGACCAGGCCTGGAACCATGTTCTTCCACTCTGCCTTGTCAGCCTACCCAAAATTTGAACTGCCCAATTATTCTGCCAGCCTGAAGACAATGGGCTGCAGCAGAATATCTACTGTAAGTGTACAGTTCATATGTGAAATTGGAATGAGATTTGGATATTGAAATTGCTCAGCATCCCATCAACTGCTTTCCCACTCATCCACCTGAAGATTAAAATCAAACTACGTACTAACATGTGAGCAAATTAGTTGAAGCAGGAGGAGGCCATTCAGTCCCTCAAGTCTGCACCACCACTCAATTAAGATCTGACTGTGACTTTAAATTCACACTCCAGCCTATGCCCCTAGGAACCTTTGACTCTCATGTTTGTCAAGAATCTAGCTACATCTGCCTTAAAAATATTTAATGACTGTCCCACTGTTCTGGAGATGATTTCCTTAAGATCTATGAGTGCATTTTTGTCAATCCTTTTGAAATCTTAGAATCTCCAGTTTAAAAATGTGTTTTGCCATTGGTCTTGAATTAAAACAGTCCTTTTTCTACTTAAATGTGTCTAATTCATAAAACCTGGTTTATGATAGGTTTTGTTTTGTAAATGGAAGAGTGTTTAGAATATGTGTCTTGTGAAATATTGTTTTGCTTATGCCCACGCAGCTATTTACCAATTATATAGGGAATACATAAAAATATGCAAGTACAAAACCACTCAATCCCTTCAATTATTCTGGATAGAATGACAAGAATATTACGACTCGACAGGGCGTGATATAAATATAGTTATGGTCTGAACACAATTTGCAGTTCTGAAATCAGATTACCATCTGGGCTCACATTAGCTCAAACATATTCATTTTTGCAGGACTATGGTGAGCCAGATGTTCTTTTGCACAAATTGAAAAACAGCCAATCCTTGAAATAAAAACCAAAAGAACTGCGGATGCTGGAAATCAGAAACACAAACAGAAAATACTGGAAAAGCTCAGCAGGTCTGGCAGCATCTGTGGAGAGAAATCATTCCTTGTGTATCATTCCTATTTCCTTGAAATATGTTGCTAAATTAATGTTCCAACTGACTTGAGTCAATAGGGTTGTATTATGGCCATACCCATGAGAGAAAGCAAGTTTGGATCAGACATACTTGAAATAAGAAGAAAATATTGGGGACTAGGTGGGGCAGGAGTTATCCTTCAGGCCCCAGAAACAAGCCTTAGCCATCCCTATACCTGTGTGACTTTGATGCCCAACTCCAGCTTTTACCCTATGCCAGGGTCCATTCTATTGGGTTTCAAGTGGCAATTATCTCCCACTACAGTTCCTGTTTCTCCTCACTTGTTTTGAGCAAGTGACCATTTTCAGAATTTAGCTATGGCCCATCTATTAAAAATAGAAGGATGTTGTAAGCTTTCAGACTCTATAGTTTACCAATTCTGGGAATATGACCTAAGTTAAAATTGACCTAACCTCAATTTTGATTTCCATTTTTTGTACAAATGTGTTGTATGTGTGATATGAATGAAGAGGATATTGAAAGTAAGAAAAAATAACATTTAGAGACTGACGGAATCCCATGAGTAATACTACCCACTAGACTAGAAATCTTTTATAACATAGTCATTAATGGATTAATATAGCTACCGTTGTACAAAGTAATGATTCTGAAGGGGCTAATGCTCATTACTTTAGCTACATTCATTCTACTGATGTTATACTTATGTACCTCTTACACTTCTGGTTATTATGCGATAAATCACATTGTTAACTCAGAAGAATGCTTCTTCTGAACAAACTTTAAGTGGTATATCCCCTATCACTAGATAGATCCAAGACAAAGCAAAGACAAAGGAGGGTCGATGACAGCATACCACTTCTAACAACCTCTACCCGGTGTCACATTCTGGTAGAGGTGACAAATAGTAAATGATACCAGGAGTGGTTATCTGTGAAATACCACAGACAAGTAGACAGGGTTGTGAAGAAGGCATTTGGTACACTAGCCTATTTTGGCGAGTGCATTGAGTATAAGAGTTGGGATGTCATGCTGTGGCTGTACAGGACATTGGTTAGCCCACTTTTGGGATACTGCGTTCACTTCTGGTCTCCCTGCTATAGGAAAGATGTGTTAAACTTGAAAGGGTGCAAAAAAAGATTTACAAGGATATAGCTGGGGTTAGAGGGTTTGAGCTATAGGGAGAAGCTGATTAGACTGGGGCTATTTTCCCTGGAGCATTGGAGTTCGAGGATTGGGCTTACGGAGGTTTATAAAATCGTGAGGGGCATGGATAGAATGAATTGCCAAAGCCTTTTTCTCAGAGTAGAGTCCAAAATTAGAGATTACAGTTTAAGATGAGAGGGGAAAGATATAAAAGGGATCTAAGGGGCAACTTTTTCACGGAGAGGGTGGTGCATATATGGAATGAAGTGGTGGGGGCTGGTATTCTTACAACATTTAAAAGGCATATGAATAGGAAGAGTTTAGAGAGATATGAACCAAATGCTGGCAAATGGGACTGGATGAATTTAGGATATCTGGTCGGCATAAATGAGTTGGACCGGAGGGTCTGTTTCTGTGCTGTACAACCGTATGACTCTATGATGACTCTCTCTTCTAAAACAGAACAGCCACTGATAGCAACAGAGATAATACTGACTGTGGATCTGAATATGTTTTCACCAGACCCACAATGGGTAGTTGAAGTCATCCAGCCTGATCAACAATTTGAGAGAGATGAGCTGCACATAACTTCATTGGAAACAGACCGACTCTTTTTGAGATCCAAGATATGAAAGAAGAAACTACCTGGTCTGTGCTTTCAAGAAAATCAAAAGTAATTGCCTGATCCAGAAATTCAGGAGATGACAAGGAAGAAAGTACTTATTTCAACTGTCCAGGCAGGAAATTCAGGAGATTTAAGGGTCTGCCAGACAAAATAACGGCCAACAACAATATGTACAATTAACAATGCCCTCTGTGTGAAGGAACTCCAGTGAAGAAATGACTCACAGATCAGAACCAGGGTCAACGGTCCTCAAGCAACACACCTGCCATTCTTCCAAGTTTGAGAAAAATGATATCACCAGATGGCTTGCATTTGTGAAGCCAGAGACTTGGGTGAGATGAAGTGGTTGTAAACATAATATAGGTATATGGTATATATGACCTGGATGAGGGCGTAGAAGGATGGGTTAGTAAATTTGCGGATGACACCAAAGTCGGTGGAGTTGTGGATAGTGCGGAAGGATGTTGCAGGTTACAGAGGGACATAGATAAGCTGCAGAGCTGGGCTGAGAGGTGGCAAATGGAGTTTAATGGGGAAAAGTGTGAGGTGATTCACTTTGGAAGCAGTAACAGGAATACAGAGTACTGGGCTAATGGTAAGATTCTTGGTAGTGTGGATGAGCAGAAAGATCTCGGTGTCCATGTGCATAGATCACTGAAAGTTGCCACCCAGGTTGATAGCGTTGTTAAGAAGGCGTACAGTATGTTAGGTTTTATTGGTAGAGGGATTGAGTTTCGGAGCCATGAGGTCATGTTGCAGCTGTACAAAACTCTGGTGCGGCCGCACTTGGAGTATTGCGTACAGTTCTGGTCACCGCATTATAGGAAGGATGTGGAAGCATTGGAAAGGGTGCAGAGGAGATTTACCAGGATGTTGCCTGGTATGGAGGGAAGGTCTTATGAGGAAAGGCTGAGGGTTTTGAGGCTGTTTTCGTTAGAGAGAAGAAGGTTAAGAGGTGACTTGATAGAGACATACAAGATGATTAGATAGGGTGGACAGTGGGAGCCTCTTTCCTCGGATGGTGATGGCTAGCACGAGGGGACATAGCTTTAAATTGAGGGGTGATAGATATAGGACAGATGTCAGAGGTAGGTTCTTTACTCAGAGAGTAGTAAGGGCGTGGAATGCCCTGCCTGCAAAAATAGTAGACTCGCCCACTTTAAGGGCATTTAAATGGTCATTGGATAAACATATGGATGATAATGGAATAGTTTAGGTTAGATGGGCTTCAGATTGGTTTCACAGGTCGGCGCAACATCAAGGGCCGAAGGGCCTGTACTGCGCTGTAATGTTCTATGTTCTATGTTCTATGTTCTATATGTGGATAATATATATGATTATGTAATGGGTTAATTATGAGGAGAAAAATCTTGGGGGAGATGTTATAGAAAGTAATGTTTCTGGAGGGGTAATTTTCATGTTGCATTGACAGAGAGTCATAGAGGTCTATAGCATAGAAAAAGGCCTTTGGCCCTCAAGTCTGCACCAGTCAGAAACAAACACCTAATTATTCTATCCCATCTTCCAGCACTTGGCCTATAGCTTTGTGTGCCTTGGCAGATGTTATACACAGACAGTGGATAGAGACAAGGTGTTCTACTCTAGCTTTGTGAACAGCAGGTGCATCTGTACCTCCTCCGTAAAATCTTAGTAATTGTGCCTGACTAAGTGTAGTGGTACTTATTGCTATCATGCAATAAATCTCCTTGTTATCTGAGAACAATGCCTCTTCTGTACATGGTCAGAAGTCAGACGACACCAGATTATAGCCCAACAGGTTTATTTGAAATCACAAGCTTTCAGACCATCACGCTTTTGTCAGGTGAAGTGACTTTTGAACTTGTCCACCCCAGTCCAACACTGGCACCTCCACATGATCTTCTGTAAATGCTCTACAGGTGGTATATCCTCTCCTACTAATCACTAGACAGGCCAATACTCTTCTACTGGCCACTATATAGGCCCAAGCCAAAGCAAATACAAGTGTGGCAGCAAACTAGCTCAAACAACCCTTATCTACTGCAATATACCAGTAAAGGTGGCAAATATCATTAGGTACAAGGAATGGGCATCTGAGAAAATGCTGCATCTTTTCTACAAGATTCTTTCAACAGGAAAGTTCAACTAAACATCTATGAATGGTGTGGCTGAATGCAATTGAAACAGAACCCATTGTGATGTGTTATAACACCACATTGCATTACTGGCATCATAGAAAAAATAACTGTTTCTTTCTTCTGAACATCTTAAGTATGTAGTGATTGGAATGAGGTCAGCTAGGTGGACCTCATAGAATTAGGGCTGTTAACCTGGTCCAATCAGGGAGCCCTGATTGACAGATATAAACAGGGGGTTTTGTTCATTCGAGGAGCCTGCTCTGAGCTAGCAGGGTCAGTGTCATGTACTATGCACATGTAAATAAAGGGTGATTTGGTGACAGGATACCTGCCTTCATGGAGTTATTTCAGTGGTGATGAGAGTGGGATGCCAACACAGCTGCATTGGGCAGCACTGCCCAGAGTGCCAACAAGGGCAAATATTACTGCCAACAGCTCCCCAACATTTGTGGAAATGGCTGGGTAATCCCCAGACTCAGCTCTGCGTCGTCTATGCCGGTCCTTTCATAATTTCTATGTTCTTAGTCATTGTGGACACGTATTCAAAGTGGTTGGATGTGCATAGAATTCATTTGTCAAACACGGGGATGACAATTAAAATGCTGCAAGCATCTTTTGCAATACATGGGCTCCTGAAGATGTTGGTCACGGACAATAGACCGTCATTTACCAGCAAGGAATTTGAATATTTCCTGTAGTCAAATTGCATTCAGGATGGAAGGACAGCTCCATACCATCCATCATCCAATAGTCTGGCAGAAAGAGCAGTCCAAACTTTGAAGGCAGGCTTAAAGAAACAGCCTACAGCTTTAATCAATACCAAACTGTCCCGGTTCCTGTTTTGATTATAGAATCACTTCTCATTCAACTACAGGGACTGCTCCAGCAGACTTGCTAATGGGGAGAAGACTCTGCACCAGGTTAAACCTGATCTTCCTGAAACTAGGGCAGAGGGTGAAACGGCATCAGGAATGCCAATACCAGACACAAGACTCCTCTAAGTGAGAGAGGCAATTGATTTCAAGGGATGAAGTTTTATGTCCAAACCATAGGAATGGCCCTGCATGGGTAAGAATCATGGTCGATGCAGGATCAGGTCCTGTGATGCACAAAATTTGGGTAGGGGAGGCAGTCCTGAATGAGCATGTGGACCACATAAAAGCTGCAACCTCGCAAACGGGCGGGAGCAAAATATACCCGACCCATCAGAACATCCAGCAAGGCTGTCAGAACCCATGGGTTCTCTCCGTCTGCCTAATGTCGAAGAAATCTCTGAGGATGAGATAGGCATGCCAGATGTCGCAGTCTAGATGCTGTTACCACCTGAAGATAGAGATGGATTTCTTCCGAGATGCTCCCAGCACAAGAGGCAGGCTATGGTCCAGTTCATGCCGCAAGTAACTGAGGCAGAGTCGGAGGAACTGAACTTGGTGCGAAAATGCCCCAGGAGAACCTACAGGAAAGAAACGGGTTGACATCCCAGGACTTGGAAGGGGAGGGATGTTGTGATTGGAACAAGGTCAGCCAAGTGGACTTCATGGAATATGAGTTTCCTGATTAGGGCTGTTCACATGGTCCAATCAGGGAGTCCTGTCTGACAGATATAAACAGGACTGTAAGGGGTTCTGTTCATTCTAGGAGCTGGCTCTGAGCTAGCTGGGTCAGTGTCATGTACTATGCATGTGTAAATAAAGAGTGACTTGGTGACAGGATACCAGCCTTCGTGGAGTTATTTCAGAGCACAATTATTTTCTTACAATGAGTACCAACTGCGAAAGTTTAAGAAAAACTTTGGCAGTAAAACATGATGAGGACTATTTTTCTTCTGATGAAGAAGGTGTCTTCAGCTTTCAGTGGCTCAGTGGTTAGCACTGCTGCCTCACAGAGCCAGGGACCTGGGTTCAATTCCAGCATCGGGTAATTGTCTGTGTGCAGATTGTATGTTCTGCATGGGTTTCCTCAAATTGATCTGGTTTCCTCCTGTAGTCCAAAGATGTGTGGGTTAGGTGGATTGGCCATGCTAAATTGCCCATTAGTGACTAGGGATGTGCAGGCTAGGTGGATTAGCCATGGTAAATGTAGGGTTATAGGGTAGGGGTCTGAATGGGATGTTTCTTGGAGGGCCGGTTGTTGACTTGATGGGCCAAATTTCCTGTTTCCATACTGTAGGAATTCTACAAACAAATAAAGCTATTTCCAACAGTCAGAGTAAGTGGTAATGATTGGTAGCTAGCAAATGTGTTTCACCCTTCTACAAAATGTCAGTAGACAGCCTTGTTCTGAGGGGTTCCTCATCTATTGCTTAATACAGGAAGTCAGAACTCAGTTCAAACTAAGTAAATTTCAAAAAAAGGATGAACTATTTTTATTTTTTAATTTCACAAGCAAGTAAGGCCTCAATTAGCATATGAGTTTCTAGAATTTAAAACATATTTTTCACATGAAATAAAATTATATGTTTGGCTTAATCCAATTATGCATGAAAGTTAGGCAATTTAACACACATTCAACTTTAGTAAGTTTTTGCTTCAGAACTCGATGGGAGTAGCAATTGCTTAAAGGGAGTTGGTTTCATTTCCTCAGTGCATGCACAGCTATATCGAAAATCACACTTAACTATTTCCCACAGCAATATTTAAATGAAGCACCTGTGTTAAAAAAAAATACGTTTACAATCATAGTCACTCTGGTTTGTCTAATGAGTGACTGTAGACATTATAATTTGACCAGCAAAATTTTCTGCTTTCTTGCTTCATTTTCATCTAAACATTTTACAGGACATTAAAAAGGGAACTAAATTTCCCACTTCCATTTCAACATAATGTTTATTTCACATGGTGAGTGGTTAGGATTTGGAATGCACTGTTTGACAGTGTGGGGGAGGCAGGTTCTGTTGAGACTTTCTAAAGGGCATTGGATCATTATCTTAAAAAGGAAAAATTGCAGATCTACTGGGAAATGTCAGGGGAGTGGCAATTCCTCTGAATTACTCCATCTGAGGGCTAGTATAGACAAACTGGACAAAATGTTTTGGACCTGGCTAGTGCTTTTACAGGACAGTGGAACTGAATTGGGCAGGTGGCAAAAACACAAATGTCCTAATAGTGGGTTAAGATTTTGCAGTTAAGTTATGAGACCCTTTAGGTGAGCCAGGTTTCCCAACCTTTATTGTCAAGAACCTGTTTTGCACTCAGTAGCATGTCATTCATACTCATTATTACCACAGCCCACTAGAACTACCTTCACAGGCATAATTTTGTTAGCCAAAACCTGGAAACATACGTGTTTGCAAACACAACTATATGTACAAGTTATGCGTTTGATAGGGTAGACTGCATTTTTCAAGTTCTAATAAGTACATATGTTGTGCTAACTTAGCTTCTTGAGAAATTAGCCTTCTTTTTGCACAAATGCTTGCAGTTTATGGGTGAAGCAATTGTGAGTCAATCAGCTCATGGGAAGTCTCATTCGTGTACACCCTTGCAGTCAATTGCTTCCAGTGTTAGGGGTGAAGTCTCACATACAGTAGGTCACGAGAAGATTCACATGCAGTCTGCTTCTTATAGTTAAATGCTTACAGTGTTCAGCGTAAAATCTGTCCATGCTGAACAGTTCATGGAAGTCTCATACGTTTGCAGTCACCCTTGAAAATGGGCCTGGAGTCTGTATCTCTTTCTTGTCTGGAATCTGGAGGCTGCAGAGGAAAGTCATGAGCTGTCACCTTTACCTGAGGTTTTATTAAGACATTGCTGTTTGGTGTGCAGCTGGCAGTAGCTGAATAGAGGCTTTCTCACTAGTTGGCTGCACATATCCAACCTCCCCTTCAGCATAGGCATGCTTTCCTTGCTTGCCTGCAAACTCTGTAGTTGCTTCTTTGAAGGTGTTGAGGACTCATAAGACATAACATGAGCAGAAGTAGGCCTTGAATATACTTAACAACTCACCCTCTTCATTCCTCTACAATAAAGAATTCCACAAATTCATTCCTTTCTGAGAAAAGAAATTCCTCCTCATATCTGTTTTAAATGGATGACACATTAATCTGAGGTTATGCCATCTCATCCTAGAGTGTAACCTTACATTTTTCCACGTAGGAAATATATGTATCATATTCCATCTGCCAAGTTCTTCCCCATTCATTTAATCTGTCCCTCTCCCTCTGCAGACTTTTGTATGATCCTCGCCACTTGCAGTCCTACCTATTTTAGGACAATCCACCAACATGACTGTAGTACAATCACCTTCCTCATCCAAGTCATTAACTATTTATTGTTAATAATTGCTGCCCCAGCACTGAGCTCTGTGGCACTCCAGTAGTTCCAAATTTCCTCCATCCCCAATCCCAATTGTCTGTCTTCTGTTATTTTTTTTCAATCTTCTATTCATAATAATATACTATAATACATAATATTTCCAACACCATGGGTTTAAGTAGCCTAATGTGTGGCCCCCAACAAATGCCTTTAGAACAAAAGGGGGGTCAGTTGATGAAAAACAAAGAATTATACAATTTGTGTCTCATATTCCTCTAAGGTGTTCATCTCAAAGCCATCTTTTATGCCGGTGTCCTTGCCCCATACAAGCTTTTGGTGAGAAGCTATCAGATAGGTAAGCTGTCTCAGAAGTGATGAAAGGACAATAAGCTTGCGATGCAAGGGCTGCTGAGTATTGTACCTCCTTTTGTGTTTGAAGTCTCAACTCTGCCATTAATACGAGAGGCAGTACTGTGCAGCTGGTAGTGCAACATCAGTAATTGCAATGAAGTAACAGACATTTTTTTACTCAATCATGGGATGTAGGCATCTCTGGCTAGGCTAGCATTTATTTGCCACCCCTAATCACCCAGGGGGCAGTTAAAAGTCAACCACATTTATAGTCATAGAGTAATATAGTGTGGAAACAGGCCCTTTGGCCCAAACTAATCCATGCTGACCATAGTGCCCACTTACCTAGTTCCAATTGCCAACATTTGGTCCATATCCCTTGAAACCCTTCCTATCCATGTACCTAGAACATAGAACATAGAACAGTACTGCAGAGTACGGGTCCTTCGGCCCACGATGTTGTGCCGACCTATTATCCTACTAAGACCAAACTACCCTGCATACCCTACATTATACTATTATGTTTGTTTAAATGTTGCTATGTCCCTGTCTCAACCACTTTCTCTGGCAGTCCATTTCATATACACACCTCTCTCTGCATGAAGAAGTTGCCCCTCAGGTTCTTCTTAAATCTTTCCTCTCTCACTTTAAACCTATGTCCTCTAATTTTCAATTCCCCATCTCTAGGAAAAAAAAACTGTATGCATTCATCCTATCTATGCCCCTCATGATTTTATACACCTCAATAAGGTCATCCCTCATTCTCCTGCATTCCAAGCAATAAAGTCCAATCCTTGCCAGCCTCTCCCTATAACTCAGGCCTGCTAGTCCTGGCAACATCCTTGTAAATCTTCTTTGCACACTTTCCTGTTTAACTATGTCTGTCCTATAACATGGTGTACAAAACTGTACACAATACTCCAAGTGCAGACTCTCCAATGGCTTATACAACTGTACCATAATGCCCCAACTCCCACACTCAATGCCTGAACCGATGAAGGCCAGCATGCTAAATTCCTTCTTCACCAACCTGTCTACCTATGACACCGCTTTCAACAATGTACTTGTACTCCTAGGTCCCTCTGTTCCACAACACTCCTCAGGACCTTACCATTTACTGTATAAGTCCTACCTTGGTTTGACTTTCTAAAGTGCAACACCTCACACTTATCTGTATTGAATTGCATTTGCCAATCCTCAGCCCACTATACCTGAAGAAGGAGTAAGACTCTGAAAGCTTGTGTTTTCAAATAAACATGTTGGACTATAACCCGGTGTTGTGTGATTTCTGACCTTGTCACACTCAAAGAGACATGAAGCACTGATTAGAAAGTAGCACTTACCTTGGCAGTGTGCAGTTCATTCATTCTCTTGTAGCACTGTGTCCAGTCTTTCCTCTGGCTCCAACAGGAGCTGACTTCCACAGACTCTTCAAGTCCAGGCTGCATTTATCTTTTGGGATGGTCTCCTGTTGCCATTCCCAGGAAACAGCCCATCCTATCTCCGCAAATGCCCTGGCTGAGTACATGTAGGGAGGTGTCAATGAACTATGGTCTGTCTTTGGCAGGTGTGTGAGATCTCCAGAGATGGAAGGATGGATGGATGAGCTGTTCACTGTTGCTGCTGAGTTGCAGAGAATGAGATGCTGTTTAGTTGCCTTTTAAATATGGATCTGGATGCTTAAGGGAGAACTTCCTGCGCACCTCCACAAAGACTATCAAAAAAGAAAATTCCACCCAGCGGGCCAAATGTCCTCAGTTTCCTCAGCCATTTCATGATTTTACACACAACTATTGTCAAATTTCACATGGCTGCCCTTCACATTTCTTTATGGACTGAATCGTGGTATATTTTGGACCATCCACAGTCATTCTTTTATTTTTATACACTCTAGATCCATTAAGGCTTGGAGGTTGTTGATACCATTGAATAATTCAAAGGTAGGTTAATCTTTTTGAGGAATTTCCTCCACCAAGGATCTCATTGCCCTCCTCCAAATATTCATCCATTCAAACGTAGTGACCTCGATTTTCTACTGGCCAGAAAGACTTTATGCCAGCATAAATAGGAGTTGCACGTGGAGATCCAAAGAATCCCTATCATAGCATACTCCAAAGGAATTGTCTGGAAAATCAAATTTCCTATTGGACAATTCCTCTAACCTGGGAACCACTGAAAGTCTTCATTTTAATCAGAGACTTCAGAATGTTGCAAAAAAATTAAGTAAAATAGTTACTTAGAAAAAGTTATGTTATTAAATAATAGTCTAACTCTGGAGTGACTATTAAACTGACCCTATATGTACCTCATACATAGCATCTACACTTTCCCCAGACCCTTTATACCCCTCAAACATTGACCTGACACCTGCGGGACACGCTCCTCCAGACCAGACTGAACTGAATCTGACCTGACCCTACCTCTGCCAGGCCCAACCACCCCCATTGTTCTGACCTGAAATTCCCACCTCCCAACTACCCACCATGTATGTGACCACTTCCCCGCCCTAAGCTGCACCTGTCTTGACTCAAACTCCACTGCTGCCGGACGTGACCCATCACCTCCTTCCCTACACTTGCTGCCCAACCCAATCCAACACTTCCCGTTCCTGTGCCAGATCTTTCCCAGCAACCCTGGACCCAATCCACTCCAACCAGACTGGACTTGACTCCTTGCCACCATACCTGAATGAACAACCCACCTCTCCAGCCAGACCTGACCTGACTCAAACTCTTCTGATGCTGAACACAATCCCTGCCCTCCCCAGAACTGACCATGCCAGACCGGACTGGATGACAGCTCTACAGCTGCTGGACTCAACACAACCATCATACCCTGGACGTGACCCAAAAGTTCCACCCCCCCCTTGACTTTCAGATCTTGTTAGGTGTCTCTTCCCACTCTCCCACTGGACCTGAGCTGACTCTCCCTGCAGCCCCCGCCCTTCCCCTACCCACCCCTTGCCAGACCCATTTTTCCCCACCACCCTGACTTACCCTAAACACTGCATCACTTTGATTTGCCACTTTGTATCATGCAACTCTACCAACTTGACACTGCTTCCCATTTCCACTTGATATCCTACTGACTTGACACCATACGCATCTCTATTCCTTCAAAGTTTTGTGACTAAAATTAGTGTCAGCGTGCCAAGTGTAGCACTGAAGTCCAGTTATGGAGCTCGGAGGCCCATGCAGCCTAAAGGAAAAGTAAAAGGAATATTGCTATTTTCCCCATTGACTTGGAACCCTACCCCTATGCGTCTGGTGTCTGACTCCTGGCACCTTACCCTGTCCCCAGCTGACACCATACTCTGCTGGCACCCTGGCATCCTACTTACCAGTGCCCTATCTCCCTACTCATCTGGCATCCTACCCTCCCAGCACTTTAACATCATTCTGAGCTTAGATACTTACTGTTTCACAGCAGCTATTAAAGTTAGTATTAGGACACTTAAATTTTAGAGTATAGCAACTAAATGCTGTGAAATGTGGATGTGGTTTCCCTTCTTCTGACAGTTCTGCACTGTGAAATAGCTGCCAGATTTGAAGTGTGGCTCTGCATTGCTGACAGAGCTCTAAGCAGAATTTCATCTCAGAAATGTACAGTTCCCTTCTTTTGTTTCTTTAGTTAAAAAGAAGAGCTGGAGAGGCAGTCTGCGCGGGATTGCCAGTGCTTTGAAAATTCAGCCCAGTAGCACTTTCAGGAGGTGTACAAATTACATGTCACATGGTACTGGCCAATCACCAATAGGACCACCTACTGTCAGTATGTTACGGTGGCACATTTTAACAGCAGACCTGAATGAATTTACCTAAAGTAAAACCTTGAATCTATTTAATGATTATATTAATGACTTAGATCAGGGAACTAAATGTAATATCGCCAAATTTGCAGACAACACAAAACTGGGTGGGTGGATGAACTGTGAGGACAATACAGAGATGCTTCAGTGTGATTTGGACAAGTTGAGAGAGTGGACAAATGCATGAAAGTTAAGTGTAATGTGGATAAATGTGAAGTTATCCATTTTGGTAGCAAAGGACAGGAAGGCAGATTATCCAAATGACAATAGATTAACAGAAGAAGAGGTGCATTGAAACCTGGGCAACCTTGTACACCAGCCGCTGAAAATAAGCATGCAGTGCGGCAGGCAGTGAAGAAGGCAAAGGTATGTTGGCCTTGTTAGTAAGAAGATTCCAGTACAGGAGAAGGGATGTCTTCCTGCAATTGTACAGTGCCTTGATGAGACCACTCCTGGAGTATTGTGTGCAGTTTTGGCCTCCTTATCTGAGGAAGAATGTTCTAGTTATGGAGGTAATGCAAAAAAGAGTTTTACCAAACTGATTCCTTGAATGGCATGACTGACATTTGAAGAGAGAATGGATCAGTTAGAAGAATGAGGGGGATCTCAGAAATCGATAAAATTCTAACAGGACTAGACAGGGTAGAGACAGGAAAGATGTTTCCAGTGACTGGGATGTCCAGACCCAGTGGTCACAGTCTAAAGATTCAGGGTTGGCTATTTAGGACTGAGATGAGGAAAAAACTCTTCACCCATGGAATGGTGAGCCTGTGGAATTCTCCGACACAGAAAGCAGTTGAGGCCAAAACATTGAATGTTTTCAAGAAAGAGATATAGTTCTTAGGGCTAAAGGGATCAAAAGGTATGGGGAGAAAGCAGGAACAGGGTACTGAGTAGGATGATCAGCCATGATCATATTGAACGGGAGAACAGGTTCAATGGGCCAAGGTCCTCCTCCTGTTCCTATTTTCTACATTTCTATTTTATACTCCATTTAATTTTGATATATATTCTGAAAGTCTAAGTCACATGCAGAATAAACAAAATAATCCCCAGTTCTTCATTACACTTCATTGTACGAAGAAGGGTTTCACTTAAGTATTACAACCATAATTAACCTAGTTATAATCTAAGCGTGTCTGTAACGTCTATTTGCTCATAAATAATCTTTCAGTAGATAGGAGTAGACTATAGTGTATGTAATATCTTGATATTGGGCAGAACAGTCAACAAATAAATTAAGGGAGTTGCCACACATTTCAACTGATTTTAACATATTGCTGAAGTAATCCATTCAGAGGTCAGGAAGGTTGCCACTCAGTCAGAATTTAAGGAAATCTTAATATTTGGAGTTTGCACAGAAACAGCTAACAGAAACCAAATAATAAACTTTAACTTTTGCAATGTTTTCTAAATCTTGCGGATATTCCAAAGTGCTACACAGCTGACGCATTGCTTTTAGAAATAAATTCCGACAAGCCAGCTTAAGGAGCTAGCCACCAAATTGAAGAGTGGGATCGCAATAGTAATAACGCCTGAGTGATTACCTGAACTATACAGGAGAGCGCACATAAGATAAATGAAATAAATGGGAGTCAAAAATTGATTTGGAAGAAGTGGGCTCAGAAGCGGGGGTAGAGTGGGCTTTAAACTAAACAATGCATGTTGGGGATCAAGCTTATGTAGCTAAAGCAAATCGAAGAATAGAGTTAAAGCAGAAGAGCAAAATAGTAACATATTACAATTATGATGTCATTATGAAGTCATTAACAGTCAAGACTAGAATGTCAGAAAGATAAAGAAACCAAACTAAAGGTACTATATTTGAATACGCATAGCATTCATAAAAAATAAATTAATTAATAACATACTTTGAAATAAATATATGATCAGATAGCCATGAAGAGACATGGGTTCAGGATGACAAGGTTTGGATCCTGAATATTGAAGGTTACATGACATTCAAGAAGAATAGGATGCTAGATAAAGGTCGAGGGGTTGCACTACAAGATGACATTTGTGCAGTAGTTAGAGACTGCCTTGGTCCAGGAGATCAGGATGTAGAGTTGGTTTGGGTGGAGATGGGGAATAGTGGGGGAACGTGCTAAAATGCAGTTATTGTCTGCACATGGGGACCATGTCTGCCATTGAGTCTCCCATGCAGGTCATCAGATGCCTGCAGGATTCGCTGCACTGATGCAGCTTCTGGGCTGTGGGGGCCACTGTTTTCCATATGCCTGTCTTCCACTGCTGCTCCACCTTGTGCTGAAGTCCCTAATTGCTGACATCACAGGGTCATCCCCTGCTGGGGCTGAGCAGGTGGCTGGTGTCCAGGTGAGTGTCAGCTTTCTAGGCTATTTCTAGCCAGCTGCAGAGCTATCATTGCGAGGTAATCGTCAGATGATGTACCACATTTACTATGTCTATGGTTTGATGTCGAGGGAAACCTAGAACCTGTAAGGCAATAGGGAAAGAAGGAATCGTAACTAGTGGTTGGACATGGTGTGCAAAGATGATGCGGGGATATGGGATGCTGGTCTTTTTGCCGAGTGGCAAGTTGTTGTGGAATGGAATGAGGTATGATGGGCAGATGTGAGATATCGGATGTGATAATAGCCATCAGGGTGGGTAGGTAATGTAGCAAGTTTTGTAAGCTAGGGTGAGGAAACTAATTAGGCCTTGCTGCAACAAACCAGACAGAAAAATTCATCACTGTTCAGACTAAGTAAAAACAACATCATGAGTAACAACCTTTAGAATTCTGCAGCTCTGCCTTGTGTGATTTTTTTTCACTACACACTATTTTTTACCAACCATTTTAAAAGAGCCTCAAAGGTTCTTATAGAAGTTTATATAATCCCTACAGTGTGGAAACAGGCCCTTTGGCCCAACAAGTCCACACTGACCCTCAGCATCCTACCCTGACCTATTCCCCCTGTAACCCACCTAGCCACACATCCCTGAACACTATGGGCAATTTAACGTGGCCAATTGACCTAGCCTGCACATCTTTGGACTGTGGGAGGAAACCGGAGCACCCGGAGGAAACCCACACAGACGGGGGAGGTAATGGCATAGTGGTATTATCGCTGGACTGTTAATCCAGAGGCCCATATAACGTTCTGGGGACCCAGGTTCGAATCCTGCCACAGGCAGATGGTGGAATTTGAATTTAATAAATATCTGGAATTAAGATGACCATGAATCCATTGTCAATTGTTGGGAAAAACCCATCTGGTTCACTAATCTCCTTTAGGGAAGCAAACTGTCATCCTTACCTGGTCTGGCTTACATGTGGCTCCAGACCCACAGCAATGTGATTGACTCTTAACTGCCCTCTGGGCAATTAGGGATGGGCAAAAAATGCTGCCTAGCCAGCAATGCCCTCATCCCATGAATGAATTAAAAAAATACAGGGAGAGTGTGCAAACTCCACATAGACAGTCACGTGAGGGTGGAATCAAACCCAGGTCTCTGGTGCTTTGAGGCAGCAGTGCTAACCACTCAACCACCACACTGCCCCCTTTTATAGTTCACTTTACAAATATGATATCCAAAATGCAACATGACGACCATGCAGAAAAGAACCAGAAACCTCTACCTGTTATGAGAAATTCCCTTTTATGAAGGGGTTAATGTTAACCTAATATTCTGACTGAGCAACTAAACAGAAAGTGCTGAACCTTGTCATATCTTGACTAAGTGTCAGTTTTGTCAAATTTCATGGAGAATTTCTCTTTGCAAGGCCCAACGAGATTTCTTGCCATATTATTCCAAACTCACCTCATTAACTTTCAACTCCGCTCCTATGGGGACACTCTTGTCCAATTCTATGACTTGCCGTACTGAGTAGATCTCACCACTGCTGGAATATGCCAGCATAGACCGTCATCCCTAGTATCAAACATTGTCAGTTCAGAAGGTCTGGCAGCATCTATGGAGGAGAAAACAGAGTTAACGTTTCAGGTCCGGTGACCCTTCCTCAGAACACCAGACCCGAAATGTTAACTCTGTTTTCTCCTTCACAGATGCTGCCAGACCTGCTGAGCTTTTCCAGCAACTTTGTTTTTGTTCCTGATTTACAGCATCCGCAGTTCTTTTGGTGTTTATTGTCAGTTCAGACTTGCCCTTCCCAGTGACTGACATTTGCTCTGGACATGGAAGAGAGATGGGGAAATTGCACCTAATTTTGAGCACAGAGTGATGTAGAGGAGGGCGATCCTCCTCCATCAGGGCTGGCAGTGGAGGCCATGATACCAGACCCTGCCAGTTTTGGGTCGAGGACTCCACCCGGGTCTTTGGAATCTCAGCATGATTGGATGAATGCCCAGCAGTGTGGGAAGAATGGCTTCTTCCACATGCCAGTGTAACAGCCACCATCTTCTCTCTGTACCTTCGCATTCACTGTATCTCTATTTCTGTATCCACCTCCCACCAAGGTTCATGGTCTACCAATCTCACTTTTGCATGCAACATCTTTCTTCCCTAGCTCTCATCCACCCAACACCATATATCACCAGCCCTCTTCCTCGGTGCTGCCTACTCACTCAGCAATTTTGCCCTGCCTACACCAGCGCTGATTGCTGTGACACAAACTTTCACCTCATTCAATCTCTCCTGGAGAAAACAGACCAGAATAGGGCAGAAATCGCATAGACAAGTGGTGTGCTGCTGACATTCAGCACCTCATCCCAATGAGAGGATCCCGACCGTAACTACCCAAAGCCTCAGGACTGATATTGTGGTTTGCCCTTGACTTACTTTAGAGGGACTCCTTAACTTGACTGATAACTGCCAATAATCATGACGAGCATCCTAGTTTTGTGTTTGTGCTAAGTGGCAAGGTAAGGCAGAATGCTGTGAGCCTGGTAGCTCTGGCTGAGGGGTAAAGCATTAAAAGGCAAGGTAAGGCTGAAGTGCAGCAAGCATCCATGTAGGCTCAAGGTGAGTGAGAACTAAGAACGCAAGGAAACAACTCTGAGACATGGCCTGTATTAATCTGTGAACTGGTTGCCTGTCTCCGCGTTCAAAGTGTCCTTGCAGCAGCATTTCAATGCACTCTGAAATGCAGTTAAAGTGCAGAAGGGTTCTGTAAGTGGATAGGAAACATAAAATGATAGGCTTCAGAGGCTGCCATGTGTCAGATGCCAGCATCCATAGCTATGGTGTCATGCAGCTGGTTCCCTGGAATGTGCCCATGAGATGATTTTTGGCACTTATTCAAGGTGGCAGTAGAAGGAGCAAGCGGTAAGCTGAAGTTGAAGATGAAGTTGACTTTCCCGTGAGGTATTGTGGATATCTAGTTTCCTCGCAATGGTGGTAGCATAGGAAGCTGCACATCAATGAGGCATGATTTGTAGTTAATCAGGTCAACAACACGCAATAATCCCTGTTAATAGGCATAAGATCATAAACTATAAGAGCAGAATTAGGCCATTCAGCCCATTGAGTCTGCTCTCACCACTGACAAGCGAGAATCTCGTTTCCTTGCCTGGAGCTCTGTTGAAAAATGCAACAGGTTACTCCCGAAAATGAGAAAGGTTTCACCCAACTTCACATGCAATTCTCCCAGATTTCTTGCTATCATCTACGATGTTCAACATCCAAAATGCATCACCTGATCAAATTTACTATCAATTTGACATTCACATGATTTTACCTTAACTGAAGTCAATGCAAAGTCAGGTGAGTTTAAATGTAAAATGTAGGTAAAATATACATGATTGTTCTCACTTCTTATGCTGGTTCAGAAAGAATTTCTCAGGCTTAATTTTTACAACTGACTTTTTTGAAAACCTGTTCCAAAAGGTTACAGAACTAATGGTGGCAGGTAGGACTGTCTGCATGAGGGTATCTAATTATTGATGGGGCAGGCATCATCGTTGTGTTGGGCAAGCTAAATGGAACAGCTAGTCACTTCCTGCCTATCAATTACATCTGTTCGTATCTGATCATGCTAGTTCTCTATACAGCTCGTTAGATTAAACTCTCCCACTCAAACTACATATTTAAATTCATATTCCTACTTAGTCTAACACGTTTCTCACATTTTACTGGTTGAATAAAGAACATAATTTCCATCAAATACTTCATCATTATGCCTGGGTGAGATCTTGTATTGAATATATTGCACACCAAAAAGGAAATGCCGATCTTGAAATCATTGTGGAGCACCTTAAGTGTTGTCTCTCAACTGTATCGTTTGTTTTCCAAACTGGTAATATTTCATTGGATTAGTGTGATACTTCATTCTCAATGTTAATCTGTAACCTTGTTCACATATGGGCATTAATTAGAAGGGGAAATGGCCCATGTGGAGCTAAGTCCCATATCATAATGAAGCCTGGACTATATCCAACCCTATTTGGGGTCTGATGATATCCAGACAGGTACTTATAACAGGCATTAGTCTTTTGCAAACTCTGCTCTACACTGATCAGCGCTGCGTGGATTTATACTGTATGATCCACTCAAATTTTCTTGCATTTCTGACAGCTTAAGGTATACTTGCCAACAAAAAGACACCGTTTTAAAAATACAATTACCTTGATTGAGTGCTATTCTCAGTTTCTCAGTGCTAATGACAATTACTGTTGTCCTGTGCTAACCCTTCTTACCCGTACTTGCTTGAGGGAGGAAGGTACCTGCCCCAATTTATAGACCACTTAGCTTCCTTTGAAAGCAAAATATGTGCTGAAAACTTGCTGGAAATTTGCTGATGAAAACTAAAGCTAAATACGTTAACCTCAGACCCCCAGCTTATACCATGCATTCCTAACACTCCAAGCATTTGTAGCCTAATAACAACCTAAATTAGAGAGTCAAGGCATCAGGAACCTGAGCAGAGAGGCAGGAGGGAGGGAAACAAAAATGTTTGAAACAAGCATAGAAATATAGGAAGCAAAAGTGGAAGACAGGAAGTATGATTAGCATCAAATTGGGCTGAAGCATAAAAGAAGTTGTGCAGTAGAATCTCTACAGTGCAGAAGCAGGCCATTTGGCCCATCATGTCTGCACTGAACCTCTGAAGAGCATCCCATCCAGACTCACTCACCTACCCTGTCCCCTAACCCTGCATTTCCTATGATTAATCAACCTAGCCTACATATCCCTGGACACTATGAGCAAGTTAGCACAGCCAATTCATCTAACCTGCAAATTTTTGGACTGTGGGAGGAAATCCACGCAGACACAGGGAAAATGTGCAAATTCAACACAGTCACCCAAGGCTGGAATTGAACCTCAATCCCTGGCACTGTGAGGCAACAGTGCTAATCACTGAGCAACTGTGCTGCCCCGAAGCATAAAAAGAGCAATGCAATAATATCAAATGTTTCCTAAATCGAAACAAAGACAACAAAGAAGGTATGAGGGTTATGTTGGCTGAAATAAACTAGTAACTTCGTTAAAAGGCATGACACTGGCTAGGCGATTGTTAATGTTTAAGGAATGAATGCATGCAGGCAAAGAACACAACCGGAAAAGTAGCCCAATGATAGCTAACAAAATGAATTAAGGATAGTAATCCAAAAAGGAGTTGTGTAAACTTGCTAGAAAAAAAATAGCAAACCTGACTGGGAATTCAGCAAAGGAGAACCTAGGGTTTTATTAAGAGCAGAAAAATAGAGTACAAGAGTAAACTTGCAAGGAATATAAAAACAGAATGTAAGAGCTTCTATCAGTATGTAAAAAGAAAAAGATTAGCAAAATAAACTGTCAGCCCCTTACAGTCTGAAACGAGAGATTGACAATGGAAAACAAGGAAAAAGCAGTGCAATTAAATATCTACTTCGGTTCTGACTTCACAGATGATGGTACAAGTAACATAACAAATGATTGAAAGCAAGGGTCTATTAGGAAGGAGACATTGAAATAGTGGATATATGGGTTGTCATCTTGTAAAATTCTGACAGGGCTGGGAGAGCTGGATACAAGGATGATGTTTTCCCTGCCGAGGGGCTCGAGAAGAAGGGGTCTGGTCTCAGAATATGGGATACGATTGATATGAGGAGAAATTTCTTCCCTCAGAGGATGATGAACCTGTGAAATTCCCTACCACAGAAGCCTGTAGAGGTCAAGCCATGAATATATTTAAGAAACAAATAGATTTCTAGCAGCCAGAAGTGCCAAATGGTATGGGGAGGAAAAGGGAGAATGGAGTTGAGGTAGAGGATCATCCATGTTCATGATCAGCCATGGTGAAGCATGCTTGATGGGCTAAATAGGCTACCCCTGCTAGTAATTTATTTTGTTTCTATGTAACCTTAAAACAATTTTTTAGATTTGTGCTTCATATTTGCTCTTTCCAATGCAGAAGTTGCAATAACAGCCTAACCTCAAGCACACAGATGCAGAGGGGTGCTGATAGCCCAAAGTGAAATTAAAGCAATGTATAGTATTATTTGGGAATTTGCATGATGATTTCTTGACCAATGCTCTTCACCAGAAGTTTTTAATCAGGAAATCAAACCCCCTGCTCGGAATTAGTAAGAAGGTTCCTAATTTGTTCTGAGAGCATAAAATGCTTATGAGAGGAACTGAAAGAGATTAACCACAAAAAGGGAACAACTTCAGCAGCAAAATACAAACACAAAATGGAAAGTCAAATAAAACAGCAAAGTATTGTACTACATAATTTAATATTGTCTCAAATAATTCTGTACTCCTGGCTTCAGGATGCCACAATCTCACTATAAGGAAATAAATTTAATAATACACAAAATAAAGAATCTTATATTAACTATTTCCTTTAGTCTGAAACATTGCAGAATCTTCCACATCAGTATGAAAGCAACAAAGGTATCAATTCAGACAGCAAGGCCTTTTGAAAATGACCATTGGCTAACTAAGAAAGGAAATTTTGTAAATGTTCAATTAGGTAAATCAAAAGGTCAAATATTGCCCAAAATTACCAAACACCAGTTTGCTGACTCTGTTCCCTGCACTTGCTAGCTTTGCCAGGGTGGTTTCAGGTCAGGGATGGGAGGCAGTCTGCTTCATGAGGAGCAGGCACCAAATTAAGAGCCTTGTTAGTGGCAGTTAAAGAAAGCCAATTAAAATTTTCCAATTTTCAGTTTTACGAAATGAAGAAGGCAATCTAGCTGACTAGAGGCAGGAACTAAGCAACACGCCACTATAGCAGGCTTGTGCTTCAGGCAGATCTACAGGGTCACACTGGCTGCCAGGGTTTGGGTGCTCCATGTTAGTAACCCGGGCTGCTATTCTGTTTCTTCATTAACTTTTTTTTAATGCGGATGAGGGGCATGCCCCATATTGACTGTCCCTCTTAGTTACTTATTCTTTACAGCAGAGAGTTGCTTCTCTCGAGGTAAAAGGCCTCTGATTGACCCCCTTAGTTTTAAGAGCTCACATACTGCTCATAATTGGACATGGTAGAGTCTCTAATGAAAGAGACTCTAAACATGTCAAAAGCATATGAATGTCTATTTCCATTCAAGGGCAGGTTCAAGATATGGAAACAGTCGAGGTTCCTGTTTCCTGACTTTAAACCAAAACTTCAGTCCCTGGTCTCAGCATTCCTTGCTTACATTTATCATCTGAATGATTGAGAGAAAGTCAATTTCAATGTCATTTGAAATGTGGTAGCATTTGAGCACAATGACCTATTGAATTTTAGTAGATTAAAGACCCATTCTAAATGCAAATTATGGTTGAGTTGAGAATTTTGAATTCAATAGCTTGACAAATCATGAGCCAATGTAGATCAGTGAGCTCAGAAAGGATAGATAACAAACTTATGAGTGTTATATCTGTAAAACAGAAGTTATTTTTTCAGTTGAAACCATTACAGTACTGGTTCAGTGTCATAATGTTATATTACATAAATCTTCCGGAGACAGTTCACAGTTGAACTTGACAGTCCATATGGTGCATTAGGTGATGCAAGAAAATTGTTAGCAATAGCGAACAAAGATCCAAACTTAAGTGATGAAATAATAGAATAGAAAATTTATTGTCACATGTAGTTTTAGTTGAAAAATGGTGAAAAGTTTTATAAGCTGCCATACCACTGTGCCTATATTAATGGCAGAAATCATACATAATAATAAAAAGAAGTAAAATTAAGACAAAGTTCATCACAGTTCACTTAACAGCTCCCGGGTTCACATATAGCTGATTAAACAGAAAACTTGAAAGCATTAGAACAACTGTGTAGATACAGTTTTAACAATACTGATAGTAAGAATTGTTCAAGGTTGGTATACTTGAGCGAAACCAAAAAATTTCTAAGATCCTACCACATGATAGAATCTTCCAGGGAAAATGGAAACAGTTTTGGGTGAATGCAGAGAGCTAAATCCCTTACAAGCAGCATTGTGTCGTGATCCTGGAATTATCCAGTTTCACCTGGGTTGATATCAAAAGAGACCAGTGAACGCACTTAAAATTTTCAAGAAACCAATCAGGATATTTAAATACCAAATAAGTACTGTTGCAATCCTTCATTGTGGATTTTACAGGCTGGCCTCGTGCTTCCTCACTTCTCAGCAACTATGCCAGGCGGACCAAGGGGAGAAAGTTTCTTCAATGGAACCTGACAGGTTGGCAAATTTTTGATTAGTGAAACTGTAGGAACTTCAGCCTTGGTTTGGTGAGACGCTCTTTGAGAGAGCACAATCAATCACTGCTTAACAAATGATGGCAAACATCTTGGAAGGTACTTAATCTACTTAGCACTTAAACACATCTTCAGCTGGACTCTCTATTTCCCACTTTTACAACATGTGGGAGCAGCTTATGCAGCACTGCCTCTATCTCTGTTTGAGGAGAAGAGAAGCAACACCACCAGTAACAGCAACACGAGCTGCACATTTTACTTTCTCCTTAGACATATGTCCCTTTCTAAGAGACAGAGATCCAGCTAAAGGAGTTGAGACTTCCAACATTGGCTGTACAGACAGATGATCAGCTCTGTCATCATGTCTGAGAACCAGTGTCTCCGGAGACTCAGACTCACATGGCAGGCAATTAATGGTACTGTAGCCTCTCAAAGCAAGGTCTTGCTACCAGTGAAGTAGGCCATTATCACCATTTAATGACGATGGAAAGGCTCCTGATACTACCAGCCTAATCAAAGGACATGGATCCCTGCCACAGTGAGTTTACCAGTTATGTTAATGGCCTTGCCTTAGATTTGAGCAAGCTGTAATTCCTGGAAAATCACAGAGCATCCTTTAAATATTATATAATTTAGGAAATGATACTGATTACCATGGACTGCATAATTCTAGTATCCCATGACCCAAATGGTTTTCTTTGTTTGTCAATCTTTGCCCTTTTTTAAAAAAATGGCCATACTAGACTGAAAATGCCTGGTCTTGATTTTGCCCATTTGTGGCAACTTGTGCACTTGACTTTAATTCCCTTTATTTCATGCTCATTTAAAAAAAACCTGCCACTTGGCATCTAGCTGTCTCACTTATCACTTCATCAAGCAGAGTGAGACAGCGAAGTGTGAAGTTGCAGTTAGCTTTATCAAGACTTTTTGTTTACTCTCACATGAGATTCGCAATACACATATTAAAAGCTGTCAACTAAACACCAACAAGCAAAGCCTGAGCTAAATATTGTAGTGAGAATCAGATAACTGATAAGTACCTTCCTTCAGTTCTCAAGAATTTAAAAGTGAGAAAAATTTAATGCACGATATCTGGCTGGTGTTTTAGTACTATGCAGGCAGGATTTCAGTTCCGTTTGGAATTAATTTTCACAGGAGCACTGGGAAAAGACTGAGCTACTATTTGAAGTTACATTGTAAGTGAGTTCTAAGAAGGAAGGCACATTCATCCCTTCAATCTCCCTTCCCCTTCCCCAATATAACATATACCACATTAAAAACTGGTACGTAATACTGAATCAGAGATAGTAGGAACTGCAGATGCTGGAGAATCCAAGACAACAAGGTGCAGGGCTGGATGAACACAGCAGGCCAAGCAGCATCATAGGAGCAGAGAGGCTGACGTTTCGGGCCTAGACCCTTCATCAGAAAAGGGGGAGGGGAAGGGGGTTCTGAAATAAATAGGGAGAGAGTGGGAGGCGGATAGAAGAGGGATAGAGGAGAGGATAGCTGGAGAGGAAACAAACAGGTCGAAGAGGCGGGGATGGAGCCAGTAAAGGTGAGTGTAGGTAGGGAGTTAGGAAGGGGATAGGTCAGTCGAGGTCAAGGGGGCGGGATGAGGTTGGTCAGTAGGAGATGGAGGTGCGGCTTGAGGTGGGAGGAGGGGATAGGTGGGAGGAAGAACAGGTTAGGGAGGCAGGGATGAGCTGGACTGGTTTTGGGATGCGGTAGGGGGAGGGGAGATTTTGAAACTTGTGAAATCCACATTGATACCATTGGGCTGCAGGGTTCCCAAGCGGAATATGAATTGCTGTTCCTGCAACCTTCGGGTGGCATCGTTGTGGCACTGCAGGAGGCCCAGGATGGACATGTCGTCTGAGGAATGGGAGGGGGAGTTGAAATGGTTCGCGACTGGGAGGTGCAGTTGTTTATTGCGAACCGAGCGTAGGTGTTCTGCAAAGCTGTCCCCGAGTCTCCGCTTGGTTTCCCCGATTTAGAGGAAGCCACACCGGGTACAGCGGATGCAGTATACCACATTGGCAGATGTGCAGGTGAACATCTGCTTGATGTGGAAAGTCTTCTTGGGGCCTGGGATGGGGGTGAGGGAGGAGGTATGGGGGCAGGTGTAGCACTTCCTGCGGTTGCAGGGAAAAGTGCCGGGTGTGGTGGAGCTGGAGGGGAGTGTGGAGCGGACAAGGGAGTCACGGAGAGAGT
>NC_063350.1:6475943-6497494 GCF_021869965.1 Rhincodon typus
CCTACTATCTCTGATCCGAATCTCAGTTAATGTTGTATCTGAAAGACAGCACCTTCAACTTTGTGACATTGCTTTGGCACTGCACTGTTCATCTCGAGTACGTGCTCAAGTTTGGAGTTACATTAGAACTCACCTACTTCTGATGCAGCAACTGGATTTTACCATACCTTTACAAAGGAGTTTGGAGCTGGGGCTGCTCAATTGACAATCAAAGGAAGGTGAGGAGTGACACTCCCTTTGTCTTCCTGCTATTACACAATCTAGCCAGTTGCAGGGAAGATGGCTAAAAGCCCTCGTACTCAAAGCACAAAGGCCAATTAAACTGCCTAATCTGCCAATTAAGGGCCTCCTCCCACCTCCACTGGCATTTTATCAGCAGCAAAGGAATCGTAGGTAAAGTGAATGTCATGAGGTCAGCCAGCTGGACCTCATGGAATATGAGTTCCCTGATTGGGACTGTTAATCTGGTTCAATCAGGGAGCTCTGGCTGACAGATAATAAGGGAAGTGTCAGAGATACTGCCACTCTCTGATAGCTGACTCTGAAGACGTAATACTAAAGTCAAGGATTGTTCATGTGTAAATAAAGGGTGACTTTGGTGACAGGATACTGGCCTCTTTGAGTTATTTCAGTGGTGATGAGAGAGGGATACACCACTTGGAAGATAAAGTGAGAGCAATCAAAGGTGCCCCAGCTCCCTCGTCTGTCCATGAGTTTAGGTCATTTCTTGGGCTGATAAATTATTATGAAAAGTTCAAAAATAATCTGGCCTCCATCCTGGCTCCATTGCATCAACTCATAATGAAAGGTCAGCCTTGGAAGTGGTCACATTGACAAGCTCTAGTTTTCAGTGAATTAAACTAACAGCTGTCATCCTCTAAGGTATTGGCACACTATGATCCCAAGGAATATCGAGTATTGACATGTGATGCCCCCCTCTATGGGATGGTATTAGCTCCTAGGTGGCCCAATGGAGAGGGATGCCCAATAGTTTATGCATCCAGGACTTTAGCTAAATATGCCCAGATAGAGAAAGAAGGATTAGCAGTCATACTTGGAGTCAGGAATTTCCACTAATACCTTTACGGTTGAAAATTTCTGATAATCCAGGCCACAAACCCCTACCTGGTCTGCTTAAAGAGGAAAGGCAATGCCACCTATAGCATTCATCAGTGGGCTGTAATACATGAATGTTTATAATTAAAAGTTAGAACAACATCCAGGAGGCTGAGTAGCAAATGCGGATGCATTGAGTCATCTCCCATTAGCAGACACACCATCAAGTAGCCCCAGTGGAAGAGTCTGTAAATTTTGTGAACACACTCCCAGTCACAGCTGATAATATTAGCAGAAGGACCCAGAACTTTCAAAACTGTAACAGCTGTTGGTGATGGCGGAAACTAAAGGGCCATCACAACTAGAACTGAAATGTTTTGGACCTGGAGAGACCAGCTCATAATAGAGGACAGCATATTATTATGGGAAGTAAGAGTCATTGTCCCGAACAAAGGTCACCACGAAATACTGGCTGAACTCCACCAGGATATCCAGGGGTTTCCAAAATAAAGATGTTGGTGAGAAGTTATGTCTGGTGCCAGGCTTGGAAGCAGACATAGCCGCATTTGTGGAGCAGTGCCCAGGGTACAAAATTGGACAAAAATTACAGCCAGCAGATCCACAATATTCGTGGGAATGGTCGGGTAAACCTTGGGCTTGGTTTAGCATCAACTATACAGGTCTTTTCATGGGTTCAATATTCTTAGTCATCACAGACGCCCACTCAAATTGGTTAAATGTGCATAGAGAGCGTTCATCCAACACGGGGATGATGATAGAAAACAGCATGCATCTTTGTCAATACACGGACTCCTGAAAGTGTTGGTCACAGATAATGGGCCATCATTTATCAGCAGGGAATTTGGGTATTTCCTAAAATTGAATGGGATTCGACATACAAGGACAGCTTCATACTGTGCATCAACTAACGGTCTGGCAGAAAGAGCAGTCCAAAGTTTGAAGGCTGACTTGAAGAAACAGCCTACAGCCTCATTGGATAACAAACTGTCACGTTCTTATTTAAAAATTGAAAGAACTGCGGATGCCGTAAATCAGAAACAAAAATAGAAATAGCTGGAAAATCTCAGCAGGTGTGGCAGCATCTGTGGAGAGAAATCTGAGTTAATGTTTTGCGTCGAGTGACCCTTCCTCAGAATGATTCTTATTTGATTGTAGGACTACCTCATGTGCAACAAAAGGCATAGTGCTGGCAGAATTGCTAATGAGTAGAAGACTCTGCACCAGGTTAAATCTGATCTTCCTGGACTTGGGCAGAGGGTGAAACAGTCTCAGGAATGTCAATGCTGGACACAAGATGGACAATTTGATACAGGGGGCGAAGTTTGATGCAAGAATCATAGAAATGGTCCCGCAAGGGTAAGAGGCATGGCCAATGCAAGGCCAGGATCAGTGATATATAAAGTTTGGCTAAGTGCGACGGTCCTGAACAAGCACGCAGACCATATGAAAGCCACAAATTCACAAATGGTCCAGGAGCAAAATGTGCGCTGCCCCACGGAACAGTCAAAAAGGCAGCCAGAACCCGTGAGTTCAACATCTCTGTTGTGTGTTGACGAGTCTTCTAAATTAGAGGTGGACATAACAGATGTAGCCGCCTCGATGCCTTTGCCGTCGAAAGAAGAGAGTGAAATTTTACCAAGGCGCTCTGGACACAAAAGGCGAGCACCTATGCATTACATGCTACCCATATCAGACGCCAGATTGGAGGAACCTGACCCTGATAAAACTCTCCAGGTGGCTTTCCAAGGAAAAGGACCGGCCTATGTCCTTGGACTCAAAGAGGGAGGAATGTAATGATTGTAATGAGCTCAGCCAGGTAGGTGTCATAGAATATGAGTTCCCTAATTGGAGCTGTTTATCTGGACCAACCAGGAAGCCCTGGCAGACAGATAAAAGGCGAAGAGTTAGAGATACTGCCACTTGAGAGCTGACTCTGAAGAGGCAGTACAAAAGTCAAGGTCTGTTCATGTGAAAATAAAGGGTGACTTGATGATGCAATACCGGCCTCTGCGGAGTTACTTCACCGTAACATGTATTTACAATAATGGTTCAATGGATGAAGAACCTATGTTATCATGATAGGCTGTAGAAGTTGGGATTGTTCTCTTTGGAGAGAAGAAGACAAAGAGGAGATCTAATTGATACTTTCAAAATTAAAAGTGGCCTGAATAGAGTAGATAGGGAGAAACTGGTCCTACTCATAAAAGTAACACGAAGGAGGGGCATAGATTTAAAGTGATTTGCAAAAGGAACGAATATGATGTGAGATAAAGCTTTTTCACACAGCACGTGGTATGGGAGTGTGCAGAAAGGAGTTTCAGTTCACGCCATACGACATAGGAGGATGAGACCATTCAGTCCATCAAATCTGCACTACCATTCAATGAGATCACAGCTGATCTGATGACACTCAATTCCACTTTCCTGTCTTTTCCCCATAACCCTTGATTCCCTTACTGATTTAAAATATCTCCAGCTCAGCCTTGAATATACTTATTGAGCCAGCCTTGATAGGCCTCTGTGGTAAAAAATTTCACAGACTCAGTATCCTCTGAGAGAAGCAGTTCCTCCTCATCTCTGTCTTAATTGTGCAACCTCTTATTCTGAGATGATGCCCTCTGGTCCCAGACTCTTCCACAAGGGGAAACAATCTTTTCACGTTCACCCTATCAAGTCCGCTAAGATTTCCAATACATAAAGGCCCCACCTACAAAATCTCTCCTTGTAAGACTGTCCCTCCACACCTGTAATCAGCATAGTAAACTGTCTCTGGACTACCTCCAATGCCAGTACACCTTTCTTTAGATAAGGGGCCCAAAACTATTCACAGTACTCTAGTTGAGTTCTGACCAATGCCTTGTGCCATTTTGGCAATACCTCCCTGCCTTTATACTCCATTCCTCCTGAAACAAAGACCAACATTCTGTTTGTTTTCCCTACATCCGCTGAACTTGGATGCTAGCTTTTTGTGATTCATGGACAAGGATACCTAAATCTCTTTGCTCTGTTACTTTGTACAGTCTTTCTCTATTTATACAATATATAGCTCCTCTATCTTCCTGTGAAAGTGCATAATGTCACATTTACCCACATTTTTTCCCATTTTACAAGATTTTTCTCACTTGCTTAATCTGTCTGTATCCCTCTGCAGAAATTCAAGAGGACATTGGATGATTATTTGCAAGAAACAATATGCAATGATATGGGGACAAAGCAGGAAGATTGGCACAAGTTAATGATGCTTATTTAAAGAACCGGTGCAAATGGCATCCTTCTGCGCTCCTCTGATTCATTAATGTTGGTGGGGAGGAGTCTGTCAAGTAAAAGGCCCAAGTGTTCAGAGTGGGGCACTTGTTGGCTTATAGGGAGGGGGTGGGGGCCATTGGCAGCCATGGTCACTTCCACAGCACCTGCCGTCACCACATGGCCAACAACTTAAAATTTATTCCTATATTTTTAGATGACTCAAATAGCAAACCATTATCAAATTGCTCTTGTTGATGAATTTTCTAAATTAGTAGAACCACTGAGAACAAAAAGGTAATGTTCTACAAATCATTTGGCAGGTAGCAGTTACAATGACTCCTTCTGAACATTTGGAAGGCTGTTACAATTTTACATAAGGTATAGAATAAGGTGAGAGGAGAGAGATTTAAAAAAAGACATAAGCGGCAATTTTTTTACACAGAGGGTGGTTTGCATGTGGAATGAAGTTCCTGAGGAAGTGGTGGATGTGGATATAGTTGCAACGTTTAAAAGACGCTTGGATAAATACATTGATAGGAAAGGTTTGGAGGAATATGGGCCAGGAGCAGGTAGGTGGGACTAGTTTGGTTTGTGATTATGTTCGGCATGGATTGGTTGGACCGAAGGGTCTGTTTCTGTGCTGTATGACTCTATGACTATAATAGATCTACAAAAATAATACCACAGATAGGAGCCTTCATATTGTAAAGTAGGCACATGGAAAACTGAACTTAATGTAAAAGTTCTGACAACGCAGAGAATTATAAAGGGGTAACACAATTTGGAGCTGGAGGAACACAGCTGGCCAGGCAGCATCAGAGGAGCAGGAAAGCTGACGTTTCAGGTCGGGACCCTTCTTCAGAAATTGGGGAGGGGGAAGGGAGCTCTGAAATAAATAGATAGAGGAGGAGTGGGGCTGGGGAAGGTAGGTGATAGGTGAGTGCAGGTAGGTAGTGGTGGGGATTGGTCAGTGAGGTGGGAGGAGCGGATAGGCGGAAGAGAAGGGGGTTGTCACGAAAAATTAAAATCAGTTTTCAGTCAATGAATTGGTAAGGAACTATATTTAAGAGCATTTCTTTATGAATAAGCCCCCAGCTCTCTAGAGTTGAACCTTCTCCACATTGGGGTGGGAAATCCTCTTGCCACTTGCCTTTATTTGTCAGTTAATGAGTATAGGAGTTAGGATGTCATTTTGCGGCTGTACAGGACATTGGTTTGGCCACTTTTGGAGTACTGCATGCAATTCTGGTCTCCCTCCTATAGGAAAAGATATTGTCAAACTTGAAAGGGTTCAGAGAAGATTTATGAGCATGTTGCCAGGGTTGGAGGGTTTGAGCTACAGAGAGAGGCTGAATAG
Organism: Rhincodon typus; assembly: GCF_021869965.1. NCBI lineage: Eukaryota > Metazoa > Chordata > Chondrichthyes > Orectolobiformes > Rhincodontidae > Rhincodon > Rhincodon typus. The sequence goes on from NC_063350.1 coordinate 6,481,624, forward strand.
GCTGGGTCTGTTTCCCTGGAGCATCGGAGACTGAGGTGTGACCTTATAGAGATTTATAAAATCATGAGGGGCATGGATAGGGTAAATGGTCAAGGCCTTTTCCACAACGTAGGGGGGTCCAAAACTAGATGGCATTGGTTTAAGATGAGAGGGGAAAGATATAAAAGGGACCTAAGGGGCAACTTTTTCACGCAGAGGGTGGGGCGTGTAGGGAATGAGCTGCCAGAGGAAGTGGAGGAGATTGATACGATTACAACATTCAAAAGGCATTTGGCTCAGTATACGAATAGGAAGGGTTTAGAAGGATAGGGGCCAAGTGCTGGCAAATGGGATTAGATTTATATAGGATATAGGATATCCAGTCAGCATGGACAAGTTGGACCGAAGGGTCTGTTTCCATGCTGTTTTTGTCTATGACTCTATGACTTTAAATAGGGCTATTCCCAGTGTAATATTGCTGTAGGGCAATGGATTTTGGTACAAATGAAATACTAGGTATTTTGATTCACGAAAAGGTAAAATTCTAGGACAGAATCCAGTAGCTAAGAATGTAACTAAAACCTACCAATAAAGTAGAGCAAAACCTCAGCCAAATCAATGCAAATTTGTTCATCCATAGCCAATGGACAGCAGGTAGAGAGTTCACAAGCAATTTCCAATGCAATCCATTAGTTATGGTGTCTTCCTAGAAAAATATGATTGAAAAACCTAGAAAACACTTTATAGCAGTCATAAAATAATTCTAAGTTCTTTAATTTTTGGTCATGTGATATGGACATAGTTGGCTAGGCCAGCAGTTTTTGCCCATTCCTAATTACCCCTTAGAAGGTGAGCTTCCTCCTTTAGCCACTGCAAACTATGGCATGTATGGATAAATGCTGTTTGGAAAAGAGTTTCAGAATTTTGATAGAGCAACATAGTTCCAAGTCAGGATGGTACATGGTATGGAAATGGACTTGAAGATTGTAGTGTTCCATACATCTTCTGCCCTTGTCCTTCTTGAGAGTAGAGATTGCAGGTTTGGAAGATACAAATGAAGGAGCCGTGGTGAGTTGCTACAGTCAACCTTATACACACTACTACCATAGTGTACTGGTAGTGAAGGTGGTTGATAGGGTGCCAATGAGGAAGGTTGCTTTGTCCTGCATGGTGTTGAGCTCATCGAATGTTGTTGGAGCTGTACTCATCCAGGTAAGTGGAGATTATTCCATTGTACTCATAGTTTGTGTCTTGTAGATGGTAGACAAGCTTTGAGGAGTGAGAGGTGAGTTACCTAAACATACGTATACTGTTGTAGCAATATTTTCCTTTGGAGGATTTTCACTTTGTGTGAACTTTTGACCTTGAACTTAAACTGGTCCCCAGATCCATCGTTTTTGATGATGATATCAATTGGACACTGAATAGATGGGTATAATGCCAATATCATGGAGACTGCTCCAGAAGTCAGGAAGATATGAAAAGACATGTTGAAGAGGGATAGACCATTAGCTTTGTAGGGAAGTCTGTGCAATGGCAGAGTTACAATGAGTGTGAAGTAGTGGAGTAAAGATGGTGGCACTTACTGTTGTAGAGCAAAAATGACCATTAACCTTCATTCTACTTTGCTCAAAATTTATTTTCACTGGTACACTGTAACTACCTGGGTGGCTATCCTGGCCCAGGTTGGCAACATTTGGCGCCATGACCTCCTTTGGCAGTCCAGAAGAAAGTGGATGGTCATCCTCTCTATCACTCTGTCCACCAGGACCTCCAGGTCCCTGTTCATGAATCAGAGTGTCAACACCCCTTTATCTGCCTCTCCTCCAAAATAACGGTCAACCAGCAGAGTTAGAATGGCAGTTCCGGGCTTGCAGTATTTGAACTGGAGCATACCTGAAGTTTAAATATTATGCCCACAGTGTCAATGCCAGAAGACCCAGCCATAATTCTGAGTCTGTGACCACACAATTCAGTGAGAAGAGTTTCCTAGAACCTGGATCCATTATTAATGATGTGATTAGCAGAGGTTTGCATATGAAAAGTCGCCATTGCCCATGTAGGGAAAACCTCCATGAAACTCCCAAATAATTACACTGTGTTTAACTTATGTTAATTCTGTGTTTGTGAGCATCGGAGGCTATTTAAGATAGTACTTAGTATTTGCTTTGTTTGACTCCTGCTACAGTAAAAATTCTTCAATTTAAACTGCAGAATCTTGTACTTTCATTCTTTTAGCAAATAAACAATATTTCAGAAATGTTATGAAGGCTCTTTATATTTAATATGGCTTGGAGGACTTAAGTTTTTTAGGACTGGAGAAAAGGAATTTAATGTAAATTTTGTTGGCATAGTGGTTTATTTAAAAGGGGTCATTGAAAGTTTACTGTGAACATTGGAGTTCTTTTAAACAAAGCTTCCTAGAAATTACGTGACTCGTAATAATTACTTGCTTTTCTGTCAACCTGGGGCTGTGGCTGCATTCAACAGTAACTAGCTTGGAGAAGGTTCATGTTTTTAATCACAGGTTCAGTTGGAGGAAAGCCTGCCAAGAACAATCTGAGTTGGAGGAAAGCTTGCTTTCAACAAGCTGCTCAGCTGGTCTCTCCCATTTCTGAAAGGAAAACCTTCTGTATCGGTTCAGGTTGAAACATATTTGTTCTTTTGAAAGGATTATTGAAAGAACATCTCAAGAATGTATTTCCTGAACAAACTATATCTACATGACTTCAGAGATAACTGTGCATGATTAATAACTTGACCACAGAAGCCAGAACATCAGAGTAACAGATTCTGGAACATCGTACTCCTTATCCTTTTGCTATAATGAGTAATCATTGGCCAAAGAATTTTTTTTGTTGAGAAAGCCCATCTCTGCAGAGGAATCTGTTTTTGTTTCCTGAAGTCTGTGTGTTTGGATATATGTTTTGGGGATAATTACAAGGACAAGCATTTATAATTCAGTATTACCAACTGTGTCTTTTAACCAATTATTGCATTTTATTGCGTAAGTTTTATTTTGATAATAATTCCATAATTGTGTTTATTAAGAGACCTGGATCGTAGATCTTTTTGTTTAAAACTTGACATTGATAAAACATTTAATTAGCCATGTCGATTATTGGAAAAAGTATGTTTATTTTCACAAATAAAAGCTGTTCACAATGTGGTCTCCTCAACATTGAGGAGACGAAACTTGGGTTGGATTACTGCTTTGCAGAACATCTACACCCTATTGGCAAAAATGACTCCAAGCTTCCAGTTGCCTGCCACTTCAATACACCACCATGATCCCATGCCAACATTTCTGTCGCAGGCTTGCTGCAGTGTTCCAGTGATCTTCAGAACAAGCTTGAAGAACTGCATCTCACTTTCCACTGAGGAACGTTGCAGCCTCTAGGACTCAACATCTAGTTCAATAATTTTAGATCCTAATTCCGTCCTTTCTTGCTTTTTACCCACTCCACACCAGGTCTTGTTATGACGTGGGTTGCTTTTAGCACAGTCACCCATTCCCAAGTATTCCTGGGCCCATTATCACATTAAATGTGTCATATTCTGTTCAGGTAACCCATTTTCTCACTCTTAGCTGTTATTATCACTTATTCAGCTTTTCTTCTGTCCTGGCCTGCTATCCATTATCTTCTTGTTTACCCACCCCTTCCATATCTCTGTCTCTGTTTGGGCTCCATCTGTACCTATCTGCTCACCTCCCCCGACTGGTCTTGTACTTTCTTTCCCGTAGATGCTGCCAGACCTACTGAGTTTCTCCAGCAATTTCTGACTTTGTTTCAGATCTCCAGCATCCACAGTTCTTTTTCTTACCTTTAATTTACATTATGGCCTGTAGAATATTGGGGCTGGACTGACAGTGTGCTCCTCCAGCCTCAGTTTTAACATTAAAAAAGTTACTGGTCTCTACCACAAACATAGCACAGCATGCTCCAATATATACAATTTCCAGAAGTGTCTATGTTTGGCAGTGCATGCCAGGACTTGCTGTTTGGAAGTTCCACCCATTCAGTGGAAAATTAATCACAAAAGAAATCAAGGGGAAACTATGACAGTAAAAGTAACCAGCGTCGTTAATGTTTCATTTAATGAAAAACTAATAAAACCTGAGCTCTTCAACTTTATTAGATGTAATGTTTCTAAAAAGATTTTAATGTTAAGGAATTTTTTAGCTTTTTTTAAGTTTACTACTCAGGAAAGCTTAAATAAGACTCAAATTTCAACATGAAATCTTTCTCACTGCCCCCCCATTGTAATGTATTTTAAAAGGTCACATGTATTTACTTGTTTGTGCTGAAAACTCGAAAATAATTGTTGTTATAGTTACATTTATTTATGCAACTATGGTATCTAACTAGTTAGCTGTAATGGAAAGTGAAACACCAAGATTCCTGTGGAGACCTGTTATAAGGTTCTTTCGAAGTTTTTCACTGCCAACTTCCATGACCCTTTTGCTTACAACAGAAAAGATGTTCCATTATATTTCAGATAATAAGATAATCTTTGGGGCCAAAATTGCTAATGCCTGAAACTAGGTGCAGGGGTCACCACATGTGATAACTCATTTGCAGGTAGCATTGAACATCAGTGCTATCTGTTAATATAATTTATCATAGTACACAGCTCAAGACTAACCTCATCGCTAAGAGGTAATGCACCATAAGACTCTAAGATGTAGGAGCAAAAACAAGCTATTTGGTCATTAAGTCTGCTCTCCCATTCAATAAAGTCATGGCTGATCTGATATTCCTCAACTCCACTCTCCTACCTTATTTTCATAACTTTAATTCTCTTACTGATGAAAAGTCTGTCCATCTCAGTCATGAATACACTTAACAACCCAGCCTCGACAGCCTTCTGAAGTAAACAAATCCACAGATTCACTATCTTCTGAGAGAATAAATTCTTCATCTCTGTATTAAATGGGTGACCCCTTACACTGAGATGATGCCCTCTGGTCCTAAACTTTTTCACAAGGGGAAGCAACCTTTCCACATCTACCCCATCTCCACTAAGAATTTTGCATGTTTCAGTAAGGTCATCTCTCATTCTTCTAAAGTGTACAATGCCAATGTACTCAGCTTCTCCTCATAAGAAAATCACTCTTGACTTCCTCCAATGCCAGTAAATCTTTTCTAAGATAAGTGTACCAAAACTGTTCACAGTATCCCAGATGTAGTCTAACTAGTGCCTTGTATATTTTTAGCAAGACACCCAACACACCTCATATAAAGGCAAAATACTGCTGATGTTGGTAAGTTGAAAGAAACACAGAAAATGTTGGGGAAATTTTGAAGAAAACCTCAGAATTCTGTTTTGAAGAAGAGTCATACCAGACTTGAAACATTAGTTGTTTCTGTGTCTCCCAGATTCATTCTCTATGTTTGTTTCAGTTTACACATCTTACTACGGGGCCTAAATTTGTAAAAGATTAGCAGCAGTTTAAGCATACCAGACATCAAATTGCACTTAGGGGTGGGCAACAAATGTTGGCCTACCCAGCGATGCTGATATCGCACAAAACAACTTTAAAATATCTCCTTTAGGTTTTAGGCGCAGAAAGAATAACATTCCAAAAGTTCAATAAAGAACGGCTCATCTGATTGCTGCCTCACCACTGGGCACAGAAAACTATGGCTATAGCTTATATGTTCTACAGCATGCATGACATTAACTTACCCAATTTTCTTTGACAGTTGCTCAGATTTTTCCAGCCTCTACCATCAAGTTGAAAATGGACTTATCCATTTAAAACAACAAGATTTGTAGTGCATCTTTATGTCCATGTCACACAACATCCAGACTTACTCCTCCATCATTAGTAAGTCAACAATCCTGAAATTCTCTGTTCTACATTACTAAAGGAGCACTATCAGCACAGGGACTGCAGCAGTTTTAAGACAGAGGCCAGCATCTTAGGGAAATTTGGGATAGGCAATAAATGCTGCTTTTCAGGTGAAGCCCCCTCACCCCTCTAGAGGGTGTAAAAGAAAGCTGATGTTACTGGTATTAATCTGTGATTTGATATTCCAATGTTCTCTGTATTTTTACTCAAATCTCATGTAGGCCTAAATCACCCTACCAAATTGCAGAAAAAGATTATTTGCATTTATATAGAACCTTTCCCAGACTTAGAACGTCCTCAAGCACTTTACAGAAAATGAAACACTCTAGAAATGCAGTCATTGCTGTAATGCAGAAACTGTGGAAGCCAATCTGTGTACAAGGTGCCACAAATAGCAATGTAACATATGTACAGCAATATTACAATGTAATGCACCTAATATCCCACCTTTGGTGACCTTGTTTTAGGAATAAATATTAATCAGGAAACTGCAGTGAACTCACTGCTCTTTTTCAGAATTATTAAATGGGATCTTTTATGTTCACCTGAGTTGACGGACAGGGCTTTAGTTTAACATCTTATTCGAAAGTTAGCCCTCCACCAGTGCAGCATTTCGCTGTATTACATTTTAATGTCAGTCTAGATTCTGTGTTGAAGTCTCTGCATAAGACTGGAATCCATCACTTTCTGCTCAGACATAAGAATTTTACTTATTGAACCACAACTGAGACCTTAAGCTACTGAACATTTAGACTGAAAGAGTTTTCTGCAGTGTTGTGTTTATCATTTAGGTATAGGCATTAGTAGCAAACCCCAATAAATGGGAATCATGTGGATGTGGAATTCCATTAGGAAGATTAATCTGGTAATATTATCCTACCATACTGGAGGATGTAAGTGCAGCAGTGAGGATGCAAGTGTATGGGTAAAACACCACGAATGATGAAAAATTGATCTGGATTTGGAGAGCTCATCATTTACTGCTTTCTCAAGTCTGAGCACGTTCTGTTCTCAGCAATGCAATTTCTCACCATGATGTTGAACAGGAAGATCCTTTAAAACTGTGCCTTGATTTATCGAAACCAAGGATATGCTGGCATATTCAGCCTATCCATCAAAATAAAGCATTAAATGGGCCTGATTGCAATGCCTCCAAGATAGTATTAACCTAGATTTAGCTCTGCATTTTCATTCTTCATCTCTGTGCAATCAATGATACTTTAGGTTTGAACCAGGTAGAATATAATGGAAGACCGTATATTTATTTGACAAAAGTAATAGCGCTAGCAAGTAAAAATGCATTACGTATATAGTTTTTGAATCAACTGCATCAATTAGGCCAGGCACATTAGGGCAAATTATAACTGCATTCATATAGAAGCCAGATGGGGGTGGGAATTAGACTGAAACTGGGTATACCTGTCATTTTGTTTGTGCCCATGAGTCTTTTATATATTGCTTTTTTCACGATTGGTTGAAGTCTTGTCTGATTCCGACGACCATCTCATAAACACATGAAGAAAATTGGGAATACAGTCTATTGAGTGAAAGCAAAGGCTCTGAAAAGAACCTATAGTCCAGACCTGAAAGGTCAGCTTTCCTGCTCCTCTGATGCTGCTTGGCCTGCTGTGTTCATCCAGCTCTACACCTTGTTATCTCAGATTCTCCAGCATTGGCAGTTCCTACTATCTGTAAAAAAAATCTTTCTGTGCTCATGAGAAATGGGAGTCACCCAGTTTTGCCTCTTTTCACATTTGTCCTTTGGGAAAGGTTGAGGGAGTTCTAGATGTCCTCGCCCATGTTTACCCCCCAGCCAATATCAGTGGGAAATTTACTTGGTAATAATTGCATTGTAGCTTGCTGTGAACAAATTGGTTGCCATTTCTCCTGAATTACAACAGTGAGTACATTTTGGGAAAGCAGATTGCAGCATGATGAAAGTTGTATCATAAATTCAAATCTCAGTTTCTTTCCTTCAGCTCTTCCTATTGCTACCCTAGATGACTTTTATATCTCCTATGTCCTAAAAACAAAGTGTTGAAACCTCAAGCTACATGTAATCATGTTTAGTATTTTTATTCCAGAATCAGCAGACAGATGTACGCATTCCTGCATTAGTCAGAGGAACAGGTCTGCTGAGGCTGCAGCTTACAATAGGCATTGTTGATGCTGCTGTTGCTGAAGGCTTTTGATTGCCAGAACAGTTTATGCTTCACACAGGCTCCAGTATTGTGCTGGCAAGGGTTGGGCTTCTCAGCCTTCCAATTCATGTGGTTTGCCCCAGAGAAGCAATGACATCACAGTAGGGACATTATTGTGAATAGCTATTTCATGATTCATGAGTTTTAGTACATAATTTTGAAATTAAGAAATTAAAGTTTACTAGCAGAAATTGAGATGGTCAACTGAAACACATTAAAGTCTCTAGTGCACTTTAAATGTTGGGGACATGTTGCTTCTACAGCTAGGAAGGAAAGGCAATTAAAATTTGTCTTTATCGAAAACAAGTGACTGTTCAGAAGGTTACCCATGTTTGTTTAATAGAATCAGAATATGGGAGATGGGTTATATAAACATCAGGTGGGGTTGCTTAACTGGAGACAAGTTTTCTACTAAGCTTGCAGTAATGAAAGTCCAGAGGGAATTAGAGCTGAATTAGCATAAAAAATTTAGTGAACTGTTAAGGTCAGCTCAGGTTAGGTTATGACATAATGGAGATAGGTGGACCTTATGAAGGTTCTCTGGTTTCAATCACTTTCAGAATGCATTGGTTGGAAGAAATTAGTATCAATTTGGATCTAGAAGAATACTAAAGAAAAAGTGGCCCAAGGCAGCACGAATGCTGTTGTAAGCAGACTCCAAACAAATAAAGTTCATAAGATGTCTAAGGCTTTAGAGTAAATTTGTAGCTTGGGTTGTGGATGTTGTGGTTGGTTGGCTTGCCGAACTGGTTCGTTGTTCCGCAAATGCCAAGTTTGCAGACAACACAAAATAGATCAGAATATAAATGGAAAGGATGACTTGATGAGTCACAGAGGAATATTGACAGGTTAAGTGAGTGGGAAAAAACTTGGAAGATGGAATATAGTGTGGGAAAATGAGAGGTTATGCACTTTGGCAGGAAGAATAGAGGGTCCAAATATTATTTAAATGGAGAAAGACCGCAGAAAACTACAGAATAGAGGGATTAAAAGTCCTCGTCCATGAATAATAAGAAAATTAGCATTCAAGTTTAGCAGGTATAGAGAAGGCAAATGGAATGTTGACCTTTATTTCAAAGGGAACGGAGTATTAAAATTTTGCTAAAACTCTGAAAGGTACTAGTCATATTACAGCTGTAATATTGTGAACAGTTTTGGATCTCTTATCTTGGGAAAGATAAACTAGTAATGAAGGCAATTCAGAGAAGGTTCGCCAGATTAAAACTGGGCATGGACTAAATGTCTTATGAGGAGTGGTTGAGTAAGTTGGACCTGTACTCATTGGAATTTAGAAGACTGAGAGGTGACCTTATTAAAATATACACGATTCTTAGAGCAAAAAAATACGAAGAACTGCAGATGCTGGAAATCAGAAAAAAAACAGAAATTGCTGAGAAAACTCAGCAGGTCTGGCACCATCAGTAGAGAAAAAGCAGAGTTAACATTTCAGATCCAGTGATCCTTCTTCAGCACAGGATTCAAGATTTTCATGGCATTTGACAGGGTAAATGTGGTAAGGTTGTTTCTTATTGTGGGAAAGTCCAGGACCAGAGGGCATAATCTCTGAACATTTAAAACAGAGATGAGGAGGAATTTCTTCTCTCAGAGGGTTGTGAGTCTGTGGAATTCTTTACTGCAGACGGCTGTTGAGGCTGTGTTGTTAAGTATATTCAAGGCTGAGATAGATTTTTAATCAGAAAGGGAATCAAGGGTTATAGGGAAAAGGCAGGAAAGTGAAGTTGAGGATTATCAGATCAGCCATGATCTCTTTGAATGGTGGAGCAGACATAATGGTTGAATGGCCTATTTCTGCTTATATGTCTTGTGGTCTATGGAGTGGGCTTTCTGCTGTGGATATGTTAGGACTAAAAAGAAGCCCTGGTTGAAATAACTCCACAGAGGCCGGTATCCTGTCACCAAGCCATCTTTTATTTACACATGAACAGTTTTAGACTATAGGCTGCCTCATATAGATTCAAGCACCAGAGTGTCAGTATATCTGACACTCAACCTTTTTATGTCAGTCAGGGATCCCTGAATGGACCAGATTAACAGCCCCAGTCAGGAAACTCATAATCTATGAGGTCCAGCTGGCTGACCTTGCTACAATCACTACATTGGGAGTCATTGATTGTTCAATGCAGCTTGGAGCAGGAGTGAGAGAAGCATATGAGTTTACTTGATACAGTTGAAAATGATTGGAGAATTTCGGTGGCAGCTCAGTGACAAAATTGAAATTGTGCTGGTAATTGTCATGATAATGGACCAGAATGCCTATGTGCTTATGGACTTTTGAACTTTTAATTCCAATGTATGCTTCTTAAAAGGAGAACTGCTATAGCAAAAAGATGGCAATGGATGTAAATTCAATCTGATAGAGTCTTGTGTTGAAATATGGAATGTTGCACTTATTCAGAGTCAGAGAAACGTCAAACAGAAAGAGTAACAAGTAAGAGTTAACATGAGGCTGGCTACCAACATTTCCTCTCAATAGGAAAGCCATCTCCTGCAGACATGTTTGTATTTTTCTCTTCCTGGAAATTGCAAACAAAAAGGGTTAAAGAGACAAGCACGGGAATTCCTAGAGGCCTGGTTCTCCATGAAGAAGGCCTCCAACAAACACATAGAGCTAGACCCTATATATACTCCACTGCGATGGAAAACCGGAAGTGAGGTAATCCAGCTCAACGGACACCAGGATAGGTGGGAAAACACAACAACGCTTTATCGGAGGCTGCACTGATGATGTTACCTAGCAGGGTAATGAAACGTCTGCGGAACAATGAACCAGCTCAGCGAGCCAACCACAACATCCACAATCCAAGCTACAAATCTACTCTAAAACCTTAGGGGTTAAAAGCTGACTGCTGCTGTTCTGTGTGTCTTAGTGACCTGACATGGTAGGTTATAGACTACTTATGTTGTGAAGGCTATAACTTGGGACAGCCATTAAATATCCCTAACTACAGGTAAAAGTGGAAAAGATACTCTCTTTCTCTGAGTGGTCAGCCAGCCAGTATTTTAATGAACCATGGCTAAATAATTTCAATCAGTGAGACCCAGAAACTCAAAATCAACTACAACAATCAACGTCAACATTCAAGGTACTGTCCCATATAATGGCCACAATGTTCTACCAGTGACTCTTCATGAATGGCTCAGAGGTTGATCTGGGATAGCTTTTTAAACTTCTTTCTTCTTTTGGGTCATTATTCCTAATCTCTGTCTGCACATATTGCATTATCATTTCTCTCACATTCAGAATAGATTCACATTTTGTTAATTCAAGAAAGCCAAGTTAAATAGGCTCCTTTTACAACATAAATTCTTTTGTACTTGGGAGACAGGTATCCACAAAGTAAACTTGTTATGACTAACCAAAGTGGGTAAGTAAAGTGGGAGAGCTGGTTCATCCCTCCTCACCTGAGAGCATAATGACTTGGAGTAACCCATTGGAACTGTAGTGGATTGGGGAACCTCAATGGAGGACTGGTCATAGCATAATTATAAGCTTGGATGCAGTCTTAGGAGTGCTGAGGAACCAGGTCTCAAGCTGACTGAGCTATCAAGACATGAGCAGTGATTGAAGCAGTCTGACTTTGAGAGCCTTTGGGCAGTCCAAGTTTAGATCTTAAAAAGTGAAGAATTGGAATTCCTTGTGAAGAAGACAGACTTTTGAAGGGAGGTGATGACCCATAGTGTCACTTAAAGCTGGTTTTGGATTTGTGTTTCCACATCAGCGATTAATGCACAGTCTGTGGAGTTTCAACCACAATTTGTCTGATAGTGCATTGCTTTTCATTTTCTTCATGAAAAATAGAATGTATGCAGTGTGTAGAGTATATTGGGTTTAGAATCATCATCTTACCTGTTTGAATTACTTATTTAGTCATTATAACTTATGTTTAATTTGTTCAGGTTTATATGATGAGGATTTTATTTCAGTTTTATTTAATTTATTCATTTTGTGGGATGTGGGCGTCACTGGCTGGCCAGCATTTATTGCCCATCCCTAGTTGCCCTTGAGAAGGTGGTGGTGAGATGCCTTCTTAAGCTGCTGTAGTCCACCTGCTGTGGGTTAACCCACAATGCTATTAGGGAGGGAATTCCAGGATTTTGACCCACCATTGGTGAAGTAACAGCGATACATTTCCAAGTCAGGATGGTGAGTGGCTTGGAGGGGAACTTGGTTGTGTTCCCATATATCTGCTGTCCTTGTCCTTCTAGATGGCGGTGGTCGGGGGTTTGGAAGGTGATGTCTGAGGATCTTTGGTGAGTTTCTGCAGTGCATCTTGTAGATAGTACACACTGCTGTTACTGAGTGTCAGTGGTGGAGGGAGCGGATGTTTGTGGATGCAGTGCCAATCAAGTGGGTTGCTTTGTCCTGGATAGTGTCAAGCTTCTTGAGTGTTGTTGGACTGCACTCATCCTGGCAAGTGGAGAGTATTCCATCACACTCCTGACTTGTGCCAGTCGATAGTGGACAGGCTTTGGGGAGTCGGGTGAATTACTTGCTGCAGTATTCCCAGCCTCTGATCTGCTCCTGTAGGCACTGCATTTCTGTGGTGAGTCCAGTTGAGTTTCTGATCAATGATAACCCTGTTGACAGTGGGGGATTCACCATTGAATGTCAAGGGGTGGTGGTTAGATTGTTTCTTGTTGGTGATGGTCATAGCCTGGCATTTGGTGGCGCAAATATTACTTGCCACTTGTCAGCTCAAACCTGGATGTTGTCCAGATATTGTTGCATTTGGACACAAACTGCTTCAGTGTCTGAGGTGTCACAAATGGCGCTGAACGTTGTGCAATCATGGGCGAACATCCCACTTCTGACCTTATGATGGAGAGAAGGTCATTGATGAGCAACTGAAGATGGTTGGGCCTAGAGGAGAACAAGGAGAACGACCAGTTCGATTGGGACAATGTCAGGATCCTAGGACAAGCCAAACAGAGACAAGCGTGGGAGTTTCTAGAGGCCTGGCTCTCCACCAAAAAGGCCATCAATAAACACGTAGAATTAGATCCTATATACACACCACTGCAAAGAAAAACCAGAAATGAGGTAATCAACTCCAATTGACCCCAGAGTTTGAACAACAAGTGGGATAACATAACAAGACTTCATCGGAGGCTGCACTGATGATGTTACCCAGCAGGACAATGAAATGTCTGCGAACTTATGAACCAGCTCAGAAAGTGAACCAACCACAGCATCCACAACTTGAGCTACAAATCTGTTCAAGAACCTAGGGCCTAGAACACTACCCTGAGGAAGTCCTGCAGAGGTGTCCTGGAGCTGAGATGACTGACCTCCAACAACCACAACCATCTTCCTATGTGTCAGGTATGACTCTAACAACCGGAGAGCTTGCCCCCTGATATTCGTTGGTTCTAGTTTTGCTCGGGCTCCTCGATGCCACACTCGGTCGAATGCAGCCTTGATGTCAAGGGCTGTCACTCTCACCTCACCTCTGGAATTCAGCTCTTTTGTCCATGTTTGAACCAAGGCTGCAATGAAGTCAGGAGCTGAGGGGCCTTGGCGGAACCCAACTGGGCGTCACCGAGCAAGTTATTCCTAAGAAGGTGCTGCTTGATAGCACTGTTGATGACACCTTCCATCACTTTACTGATGATCAACAATAGACTGATGGGTGGTAATTGACTGGGTTGGATTTATCTTGCTTTTTATGTACAGCACATACCTGGGCAATTTTCCACAGATGCCAGTGTCATAACTGTACTGGAACAGCTTGACTAGGGGAGTGGCAAGTTCTGGAGCACAAGTCTTCAGTACTATTGCTGGAATGTTGTCAGGCCCTGTAGCCTTTACAATGTCCAGTGTCTCTAACTGTTTCTTGATATCACGTGGAGTGAGATAAATTGGCTGAAGACTGGTATGTGTAATGCTGGGATCCACTGGAGGAGGCCGAGATGGATCATCCATTTGGCATTTCTGTCTGAAGATTACAATTTAATCCTGTAATTCTACCACTTATTTTCTTTGTCATCTCTTTGATCTCATAAATATTCTATTCTTTAAAAAGATTATGGTCTATCAAGCCACAGCATGGCAAAGAACCCGCTTGTCAAGTATTTCCAAAAGTGGGATAATTTAAAAGTTATTTTTAAAAATGGCATGTTCGAGATTTACTTTCTAGAGTATGAGATTGAGTTTTCTTAAAGTGGTGCTTACTCATTTTAAGAGAGAGATTATACCATTTGTCACATTTCAGGCAGATTTTGTTGATATTTGTTGGCTGCATTGGTTTGTTTCTTAAGAAGGAATTTTGATTTTATGTAACAGTATTTTTGATATAAGCTAAATTTCAATCGTAATCCTATGCACATGTGGGGGAAGCAAAGGATCCTTTACATTGGGCAAATACATTTTTTTCCCTTTATTCATTAACGGGATGAGAGCATCACTGGCTAGGCAGCATTTATTGTCCATCCCTAATTGCTTAGAGAGCAGTTAAGAGTCAACCACATTGCTTTGGGTCTGGAGTCACATGTAGGCCAGACCAGGTAAGGATGGCAGTTTCCTTCCCTAAAGGACATTACTGAACCAGATGGCTTTTACCAACAATCTACAATGAATTGATGGTCATCATTAGATTCTTAATTCCAGATATTTAATTGAATTCAAATCCCACCATCTGCCATGGCAGAATGCAAACCCAGGTCCCCAGAATGTTATCTGGATGTACAGATTAACACTCCAGCAATAATACCACGAGGCCATTGCCACCCCTCCTCCCCCCATAAAGCCCCATTTGAGCTGCATGGATGCCTTAGTGGCTCGGTTCAAAACCTTTTAAACATATTAAATGTTTCCTTATGCAAATGTCCAACTGACCAAAAAAAGTCTCAAGAGACTTTCTTGCCTCAGCTGCTGACTGACGTAACCTATTGAACCATTGATGTAATCCGGATAACTTTCTTTATTACTCTAACTTCAAAATTTCAGTTGTAATGCCTTTACTAACTTTTGAACATTGGCAGCAATTATTTTGAACTGACTCTGAGAATCCCTCTTATAACCTTGGGAATATCAATTGAGTTGCTTCAAAGTACTTGTTCAATAAACAACAAAACTGTCTTTTATAAACTTCCACACAACTCTGATCCCAGGCAGTCTCAATAAATTTTGTTGTTAACAATTGCTCACTTATTGTTAGTGCAATGGGCTGAAGGACCTTTTCTGCTCTGTATGACACTATGATTATGGCTTACCTTCAAGGACGATGCCATTCATCCTTGATCAAGTAATAAGAAATGTTATAAGGTTTTAGAGTAGATTTGTAGCTTGGATTGTGAATGTTGTGGTTGGTTGGCTCGTTGAGCTGGTTCATTGTTGTTCCGCAGACGTTTCATTACCATGCTGGGTAACATCATCAGTGCAGCCTCCAATGAAGCACCGTTGTGTTTTCCCACCTGTTATTTAAACTCTGGAGTCTGTTGAGCTGGATTACCTCACTTCCGGTTTTCCTTAGCAGTGGAGTGTATATGGGGTCAAGCTCTATGTGTTTTGTTGACATCAACAAACACATGGAGCTCAACCCCATATACACTTCACCGCGAAGGAAAACTGGAAGTGAGGTAAACCAGCTCTACGGACTCCAGAGTTTAAATAATAGGTGGGAAAACACAGCGGCGCTTCATCGGAGACAACAAGGTGCAGGGCTGGATGAACACAGCAGGCCAAGCAGCATCATAGGAGCAGAGAGGCTGACGTTTCGGGCCTAGACCCTTCATCAGAAAAGGGGGAGGGGAAGGGGGTTTTGAAATAAATAGGGAGAGAGTGGGAGGCGGATAGAAGAGGGATAGAGGAGAG
>NC_063350.1:6502494-6503169 GCF_021869965.1 Rhincodon typus
TTTGATAAGGTTCCCCATGGTAGGCTATTGCAGAAAATACGGAGGCATGGGATTGAGGGTGATTTAGCGGTTTGGATCAGAAATTGGCTAGCTGTAAGAAGACAGAGGGTGGTGGTTGATGGGAAATGTTCATCCTGGAGTTCAGTTACGAGTGGTGTACCTCAAGGATCTGTTTTGGGGCCACTGCCGTTTGTCATTTTTATAAATGACCTGGATGAGGGCGTAGAAGGATGGGTTAGTAAATTTGCGGATGACACCAAAGTCGGTGGAGTTGTGGATAGTGCGGAAGGATGTTGCAGGTTACAGAGGGACATAGATAAGCTGCAGAGCTGGGCTGAGAGGTGGCAAATGGAGTTTAATGCGGAAAAGTGTGAGGTGATTCACTTTGGAAGGAGTAACAGGAATACAGAGTACTGGGCTAATGGTAAGATTCTTGGTAGTGTGGGTGAGCAGAAAGATCTCGGTGTCCATGTGCATAGATCACTGAAAGTTGCCACCCAGGTTGATAGCGTTGTTAAGAAGGTGTACAGTATGTTAGGTTTTATTGGTAGAGGGATTGAGTTTCGGAGCCATGAGGTCATGTTGCAGCTGTACAAAACTCTGGTGCGGCCGCACTTGGAGTATAGCGTACAGTTCTGGTCACCGCATTATAGGAAGGATGTGGAAGCATTGGAA
>NC_063350.1:6503179-6534393 GCF_021869965.1 Rhincodon typus
AGGGCCGAAGGGCCTGTACTGCGCTGTAATGTTCTATGTTCTATGTTCTATGTTCCATGCCACAGTCTCAAACATATTGAATTTTTAATTACACCATATGTTTTTTGAAAGAGGATATATATCCAAAAGCTGACTGTGGAATAAATTCAGTGTATGCTTGGCAAAGCTCCTGGAGGAACAATGGATTGTCACACCTTGCATTTATTAGCTAATAAACTCACCCTTTCTTTAGCTCAAGAAATCCTGGTTAATTTGACTTCTTCAAAAGTAAATATAATTGGATGGGGAAAAATTATTCACAAGGGAAGTGTTGTTTTTAAGTTAACCTTGTTGTGACCAACGAGAGAGGGGTTGAATTAAGAACAGGAGCTAGTTCAACCCTCCTCACCCTGGAGCATAAGTGTTTGGGAGTATCCTGCCCAAAATCATCATGAATTAAGAACCCTGTCAAGGGGTCTGGCTGTCTCACATTTTAGCTGTAGTTAGTAGCACTCTCACCTCTGATCCAGAAGATTGTATATTTGAGTCCCATTCTGGGAATGAACACACCATCAAAGCTAACACTTTAACACTAGTACTGAGGGAATGCAGCCCTATCCTTCAGATGAGATGTTAAACCAAGTTCCAATAACGCTTACAAATGGATGCAAATGATTCTGTGGCATTATTTCAAAGAAGGGTTCAGAAGAGATTTACCAGGATGTTGCCAGGTATGGAATGTTTGAATTGTAAAGAAAGACTGGATAGGCTAGGACTTTTTTCACTGGAGGGTAGGAGGTTGAAAGGTGACCGTATAGAAGTTTATAAAATCATGAGGGGTGCAGATAGGGTTAATCTTGTCTTTTCTTGTCTTTTCCCTAGGATGGGGGTTTCACAACTAGGGGGCACATATTTGAGGTGAGAGGAAAGAGATTTAAAAAGATATGAGGGGGCAAATTTTCTACACAGAGGGTGATTTGCTGGTAGGATGACTTTCCTGATGATTGGTGGATGTGGGTACAATTACAATGTTTAAAAGACATTTGGATAAGTAAATGAATAGGAAAGGTTTGGACAGATATGGGCCAGGAGCAGGTGGGTGAGACTAGTTTAGTTTGGGATTATGTTCGGCATGGACTGGTTTGACTGAAGGGTCTGTTTCTGTGCTGTATGGCTCAATGGCTCTATAAGAGCAAGGGAACTATCCCTGAAGTCCTGACGAATATTAAGACTTCAATAAATACATCATCTGGTCATTATCATGTTTCTCTTTGTGGAAGTTTGCTTTACACAAAATGCGCACTCGGTTTCCTATATCACAACAGTGAATACTGTTAAAAAGTACTTTGTTAGCTGTAAAGCATTTTGAATTGTCCTGAGGTTTTGAGAAGGTGCTATATAAATGAAAGTCTTCCTTTTTAATTCTCACCTCAAAGTTAGAATCGAGCTCTACTCGAGAGTCAGGAGTACACATTCAGAA
Organism: Rhincodon typus; assembly: GCF_021869965.1. Taxonomy (NCBI): domain Eukaryota; kingdom Metazoa; phylum Chordata; class Chondrichthyes; order Orectolobiformes; family Rhincodontidae; genus Rhincodon; species Rhincodon typus. Next base: position 6,504,639 of record NC_063350.1, read on the forward strand.
TAACTCTCCATTATAGTGTTGAGGGAGTGCCTTTCAGATGAGATATCATACAGAGACCCTTTCTCTCCCAGATGGATGTTAAAGATTCCACTGCATTATTTCAAAGGGGAATGGGAACATTCTCTCTGTACCGTGGTCAATATTTATCTTTAACTACTTTTTAACTAATTACTTGGCTAGTATCACATTTCCCTGTTGATTGCAAATTGGCTGTCTTGAATTCTGCATGACAACAGTGACTGCACTTCAAAAAAGCATTTTCAGGACAGTCGAGGTTTGTGAAGGCAATATAACAATGCAGTAAGGTGATGGTCTGCTATGATACAATTTCATAGAGGAACAGGAATGAAGAGTTGAATGACCTACTCCTGCTCCAGCATTCCGAAATTGCTTTATCTCTCTCTGAGTAGTTGTATGACCATGCGGATTGTGCTTGTATCCAGAGATCACCTCATTAACAATCTACAGGGTTAGGGAGTTGGGAGTGGAATACCGATTCTATTATAGATTGGGCAAATAATTTATCGCTAAGCATGATCCAATAAAAAAAACCCACAATTTTCATCTGAGACTGCAATATTCCTTGATCAGATTTTCTACTTTAGAATCATAGAGCATAGAAACAAGCCATTTGGCTGGTCAGGTATGTTGTCTTTCAGCTGGGATGTTAAACTGAGACCCCTTTGAAAGAGTTATCCTATGCTTTGCCATAGCTCTGTAAATGTTGCCGTTCACTCCTATCACTTGACTTACAGGTTCTCAATTTGTCTGATAATAAAACAGTCCATGCCTGCATGCGGAAAGATTTTGAGAATGCTCAGGCTTGTGCTGATAAGCGGCAAATAACGTTCATGCCTCATAAGTGTCTGGCAGTGACTATCTCCAATTTAATCTAATCATCCCCCCGTTATGTTAAATGGCATTACCATCACCACATCCTCCACTATCAATATCCTGGATGTAACCTTTGACCAGAAACTTAACCGGATCAGTCCAATTAAGATTAATCAGTCCCTAAATAGTGTGCCTGAAGAGCAGATCAAAGGTTTCGAATTTTGTGGAGAGTAGCTCTCCCCTTGACTCCCAAAACTCTTCCAGCAATTACAAGACACTAGACAGGAGTGTGATGGGATAATGTCTATTTGCCTTGATGACAGCGCCTGTAACAACAAGCTTGGCACTGTCCTACACATTCTATCACTCAGAAAAACCAAGGAAGCAACCTCTTGAAAACACAACTATTTGCAGCTTCTCTTCCAAGGTGTATACACACACACAGACACATATATATTTCAGCAGAGATAGTAGGAACTGCTGATGCTGGAGAATCTGAGATAACAAGGTGTAGAGCTGGATGAACACAGCAGGCCAAGCAGCATCAGAGGAACAGAAAAGCTGATGCTTCGGGTCTGGATCCTTCTTCAGAAAATTCTTCAAAAATTCAGATTTTCTGAAGAAGGGTCCAGACCTGATGCATCAGCTTTCTTGCTCCTCTGATGTGTGTGGCCTGCTGTGTTCATCCAGCTCTATACCTTGTTATCTCTATATATTTCAGTATTCCTGTTTCAAAATCCTGAAGCTAACAGCACAGAACAGCAGTGTGGGTGCACCTGCCTCATATGGACTGCCGCAGTTTAAGAAGGCTAGAAACTACCACATTCTCAAACATAACTACAGATGGGCAATAAATGTCAGTAATGCTCATATCCATGAAAGAATAAAAAAAATTAATTCCAGATCATAGCAGCTTATTGAGTTAATAAAAACATTATGGGAGCAATGTGGAGATTTTTTTTTCTAATGTCTTAAATTTGTGTCCTCTGGTCACTGACCTAAATGCCAGCGGAAACAATTTTTAAAAAACATTTCCATTGTATAAACACTTCAATCTTCAAATTAATGAAGCTAAGGTTCCTTTACTTGCCTAAACGTTTATTTCAATCAGTAATGTGTTTCAGAATTCTGGCATTTTACTTCTGCCAAGTTACCTAAAAGTAGAGGAACCTTTCAGCTGATTACTTTAACATCTATTTGTACAGTTGCTGTGCATTTTAATTCCAGGAAAATGGACCTATCTTTTAAACAGTGCTGATGGGCTGAATTGTTCTGTTGAGCCAAATGTCTGTTGTGTTTCATTAACCAGCTGGAAACTTGCTTCTGCACTCAATGGGTTGAGAAAAGGCAGTAGACCAACACATTACAACAGGCTGCTGATTGCAATTAAAGCACCCGCAAGGGGGGAGAATTGATTTGGACTGGAAGCAAGATTTTGTGTGGAAGCAGCTGAGAGGTTAGTTATTTTGCCAACAATTGCATTGTAATTTTCTGGTGGTAATTTCCCCATCAAATCACTCATCCCAGTTGTAACTGACCTTTCAAAATCTTGCTGATGGATAAATTTTGGCTGCATGTATTGAGACATAACAAATTCTGGCCAGGATGGAGATGATTGTCAATCCTCTACTCGAAACATGACAAGAACCTGCTCTGCTATATGTAACTAGAATTAATTTTGCGCACATAATTCATGCTATGTGACTATACTCTACTAACTGTAATTTGCTGGAGAATTCACTCCACTCTTACAGTTTTGATGATGAGTTCTGTTTGTTGTAGTTCATAAAGACTCTGCTTAAATAAACTGAATTTGTCATTTGCTGAGTTAACAAATCACTTGCTGTAATTCCTCGTAGACTACATCAACCTCAGTGTCTGTCAGTGCTGCCCATGCTCTTGTGGGTAAAGTTTTAGGAATTGTTACAACCCACTTGGAAAAATGCACTTTTAATGCAGCCCCACTACTCCAGGGGTAAACTTAAAGAGTCAAGTAAATTACTCAAAGTCCCCAATTTTCCTTTTCAGTTAACACAGAAAATACTAAGTTCTGTACTTAACAAGAAACTACTAATTATTGCAAATAAATTCATTCTAACCACAGGCAAACAAAGCTATGGACTATCGACAACTTAACTATTGGCTAAAACTCTAATCCCCTTCTTAAACCCCTAAACACACAGACACAGCTACACAATCAAACATTGATGGTTGTCGATGGAAAAATAAATACTGTGGAAATACAGTTCAATCGTATCAGTTCACAGGATTTGATGAGGTGTCCCTTGTGCTTCTTCCAACACCTCCTATTCTCCGATCCCCTTGTTTCCAGATTCTTTCAGTTCTGGCCAAAGACACAGGGTGGTTGGAGTTTCTGCTGGATAGGATGGTGCAAAGGCAAAACTTCTTTCTCATGAAGGACCAGCAGTGGAGGCCACGACACCAGACCATGCCAGTGCCAACATGGTCCAAGTTTGTCACCTGGGTTAGGGCAGTCCCAACTTTCTGGAATAACACGCAGCACTGAAGGAAAAAGTTCCATGGCCTCTCCATTCAGCCAGTATAAGTGTCGCTACCTTCTCTTTCAGACCTCACACAGTCCATCTCTGCTCCTGTACCCAACTCCCATGAAAGCTCCAGCTCCACCACTCTCACTATTGCCTGCAACATTATCCCTCACTCACTGTCATCCACTCCAACCCCAACACCATGAAACCTGAAAGTCCTCTGCACTGCCTAATCCCTCACTCAGACCACCTCCCTTCCTGCTCATTAATAACACTGTGTATCAGAGTCTGCCCTTGACTTACTGTACCTTCACCCCATAACTTAAGGCTGACTCCCTGGACTTACCTGAGACCTACTGACAACCATGACAAGCTTCCTTCCTTTGTGTCTGCACTGAAAGGCAAGACAGGAGTAATATGAACACTGTATCTCAGGCTGAGGGGACAAGATGAAAAAGACAATGCAAGGCGATGCAAAGCAAGGATGCTGTCGGCATCCAAGTAGTGTCAAAGTGAGAGAGCCCTACGACAATGACACAGAGCTCAGACACACAGCCTGGCCCAGTCCCTGAGCTGGGGGTGTGTCCCTGAACACACAGCGTCCTTGCTGCAGCATTACAATGAGAGTGGCCATTCTCCCCAAGGTGCTTCATTGAAATGCAGAAATGTAAGTTGACACAATCTCAGATGCCAATATCTGTGGATGTGGGGTACATGTGTCAGTGGCCATGGAGTGTGCTCTGAGGTGCCAATGTCCAAATGGAGGTCCTTTGAAGCAAGCAGCAAACTGAATTTCATTTTCCGCTTGGGGACCCTGCAGCCCTCTGGACTCAATATCAAGTTCAATAATTTTAGGCCCAAACTCTCCCATGTCCCAGCCCCCTACCCCATACACCAGGCCTTGTTATCACATAGCCTGCCATCACACATCACCTGTTGTTAGTCACTAATTGTTCCCATTAACAACTATTCACACTTCTAGTTTGATCATTGTCAAATCTTTGTCTATCCAACTGCTCTTCTCTCTCTTTAGGCTCTATCCTATCATTTACTCCCTATCCCATCCCGCTCACTTTTTTCTGCATATAAACTGACGTTTTCCCTGCCACCATCAGTTCTGAGGAAGGGTCACTGGACTTGAAATGTTAGCTCTGTTTTTTCCTTCACAGATGCTGCCAGACCTGCTGACCTTTTCTAACAACTTTGTTTTTGTTCCTGAATTTGTCAGGTACCTGCTCTGCTTTTCATTTCAGGCTCTTGACATTTAACTTGTTTGGTTGTTTTGGAACCTATATATTATTGAGGCAAATTATGCTGTCTACATGGTATTTAACAAGCAATAAGGCCCTTTTAATTGCCTAATGAGAAACTTGCCACACTGTTGAGAAAAGCATAAAAGATGGAGCAAGATGCCCCCAATTTTGAGGTTGGTCTCACTAGACTTCTTGACTGCTTCAGCTACACATTTGACCACAGCCTACACCAGCCATCCCCTATGACATTCTACTCAATGTTTCTGAGCAATGACCTCTCATCAGAGCTGATGAAAACTCCTTGATCAGAAACTTTGGATGGAATCTTGTTGAGGCATTGGAGGTCTGGGCAGCTGGGTGTACGTTTGGTGAGCAATCTGTGCTGTGTCTTCCAGGAAAGGCCCATCAAATGTAACAATGAGATAATGATGAGGCCACCAATCTAGATTGGTCTGGAATCACGACCCATCACAGAAATCCCACCTCGTAAGAGAAGCTGGGCAATTAGAGCCAAGAAGCTCTTGCACTCTGTGGAAACCATGGTTTCTGCCAGAACACATGCGCATGCACATACACACACACACACAAATACCTTCCAAGGAATAATGCCAGAGATTTGTGGTGAGGATGTGAGATTTCCATACCAGAGTAGGGAAATGGCTCCCTGGGCAGTCCCCTTCCCAATGTCCAGTCACTCCATCAGTCACTGATCAAGGGAACTGACTCCTTGAGGTGACAGGCTGCCCAAACTGGTGGGCACTCTGCATAGCAACAGGGGCAGCTTGCAGCTGCATTAATCCCTGCAGTGTAGACTGAGACCTGTCTGTGGTCCTTAATTGGCCAGTTCAGGAACTCAGTTCGTGGTGGGTTGGGAAGGTTAACCATGGGTCTTCTTGCCTTGAACCTTATTTGAGATGAGCTAAAAAGGGGTCTGGGCAGGTCAGCTTCCCCCTAATTTTCGTGCTCTTCCTGCCTCCAAGCTCACCACTTCCAGAAGACAAATATCTGTTACTTACTCTCTTTCTCTGCTTGATTTGTGGAATATTTCAGCTTGTTTTGGAGATCAAATGATTTGGCTAGTGGCCTAGACCTCCTGTCACAGCAATACTTTCCTCATCAACCCATTCAGGCATATCAGCATAGACAATGTTATTGTATACCTCAGGAGCAGGTAGGGATTGAACCTGGAATTTGGGCTTCCTGGCTCTGAGGCAAGAACATTACCATTGCACCACATGAACCCTCCTGTCACAGCAGTTAGAATGAACTTGCTCAGTGATATTATGACACACCTCTTGAGCTAATCAGATTTGAACCCAGAACTCCTAGCTCACAAGTAGGAGTGCTACCCTTGCATGACAAGAGCCTTTTGACAGACTTGTTGGAATATTTTGTAAAGGACATGAAAATAATTGCTGTTAGTGAATGTGAGCCAGTCCTCACTTTGGATGATTTTTCTAATCAACCTGTTCAGAGATGTTATTACATACCTCTGGAGCAGGTGGAACCTGAACTCAGACATCCTGACTCAGAGGCAGGGACACTACCAATGTGTCGCAGAAGCCTTTATACACACACCTCTGCAGAACAGCACAGAATTCAATCATTAATACTTAATTTAAATCTGACAGCACTAATCCATTTACTGATTACCCTCCTTCCCAGGCAGGTCCAGCAAGGAGATCATTGTCTGCTTAGCTTTGAATAGATTAAAGTGACCTTGAAGTGACAGGTAGGCCATTAAAAGAAGGATATTAAAAAGAAGATTCTGGCAGAATGATGGATACGCAGTTACCAGGTAGTTAGCTAGGTCACTCGCCACAATAATAATAAAGCAACAAGTTAATATGTCATTAAACAAAACTAACCCTCTAGCACCTAAACAGCTGAACACAATTATCACTTATTAAAAGGACCAACTGTTGTTTATGATGATTACATCGTTTTTACAGTGTGGTGTACATTTGTCCTAAATGATACCGTGACACACGGCTTTTGCCTTTGTCAGTTACAATGTGAATGTCTGCTTGACAAATCCTCCCTCCCCATCCCCAGCTAAGATGTGACAGCGAGCATTCAGTCTGCAGCAGCAACTTAGATCATGAAGCATTGCTGTGACGTTGTATTATCATCTTTACAAATCTGAGCAGCTGTGCTTCATTTATTAGCACAATTACCTAGGGTTGCCAACAGACCAGAATTGGCTTGAAAATGCCAGAAAATGAAAATCAATTTCCAAGACATTGCTGTAGACACCCCAGTGAAAAATCATAGGGGCATTAAAAAAGATTTTGGGTGGAATTTTATAGGGGCCTGAATTGTTTTTCCTTTATTCATTCTCAGGATGAGGATATCACTAGCTAGGCCAGCATTTATTGTCCATCCCTAATTGCCTAGAAGGCAGAAAAGAGTCAACCAAATTGCTATGGGTCTGGAGTCACATGTAGGCCAGAATAGCAGTTTCCTTCCCTAAAGGGCATTAATGAACCAGATGGATTTCCCCCAATCAACAATGGATTCATGGCCATCACTAGATTCTTAATTCCAGATATTTATTAAATTCAAATTCCACCATCTGCTGTGGCCAGATTTGAACCCAGGTCCCCAGAACAACATCTGGAGTAACAGTCCAGTGATAATACCACTAGGCCATCACATCCCCTTAAAAAAGAGAAGAGTCTGGCAGAATGATGTGGGCTATGGCAAAAAAAAAGTGGCAGAATCAAGTTAGAAGTCCAGCGAGGCCTATCTTGAATTGGGAGTAACTTGCTGCATTTCTTATGCAACTGGGGCATTCAGGCAAGTTTCATGCTAGGCAACAGTGAGTTGCCTATTAAGTGGGAACATTTTTTAATCAATGACCATGCTGTATTAATATGCAGCATCTTACCAACTGCACCAACAATCTAGATGCAGAGAATTCTCAAAGATGGAAGTCCAACCAGGTATTTAGTGATGCCATCTCACCACCTGCTCCAAAGGATACAATACAGCCAGAGAGTCATAAAGCACGGAAACAGGCCCTTCAGTCCAACCAGTCCATGCTGACCATAATCCCAAATTTAACCAGTCCCATATGCCTGCTCCTGGCCCATATCCCTCCAAACATTTCTTATTTGTGTACTTAGAACTTAGAACATAGAACAGTACAGCACAGTAAAGGCCCTTCGGTCCACGATGTTGTGCCGAACTTTAACCCTAAACCTAAGGTCTATCTAACCTCCATCCCTACCTTATACTATCATCCGTATGCTTACCTAATAGCCGCTTAAATGCCCCTAATGAGGCCAACTTCACTACCTGTTCTGTCAACGCATTCCATGCCCCTACCACTCTCTGAGTAAAGAACCCACCTCTGACGTCTCCCCTATATCTACCTCCACTCACTTTAAAACTATGCCCCTTGTAATAGTTACTTCCACCCGAGGAAAAAGTCTCTGGCTGTCCACTCTATCTATACCTCTGATCATTTTGTACACCTCTATCAAGTCACTTCTCATCCTTCATCATTCTAAAGAGAAAAGACCTAGCTCTCTCAACCTTTACTCGTAAGACCTTCCCTCCATTCCAGGCAACGTCCTGGTAAATCTCCTTTGCACCTTTTCCAATGCTTCCACATCTTTCCTGTAATGAGGCAACCAGAACTGGACACAATACTCCAGATGTGGTCGAACCAGGGTTTTGTATAGCTGGAGCATAACTTCATGGCTCTTGAACTCAATCCCTCTATTAGTGAAAGCTGACACCATATGCCTTCTTAACAACTCTGTCCATCTGGGTGGCAGCTTTCAGGGAACTGTGGATATGAACCTCAAAATCCCTCTGCTCCTCCACACTGCCAAGAATCTTTCTGTTAATCCCGTATTCTGCTTTCAAGTTTGTCCTTCCAAAATGAATCACCTGACACTTTTCAGGGTTAAATTCCATCTGCCACTTCTCAGCCCAGCTCTGCATCCTATCAATGTCCCTTTGTAACCCAGAACAGCCCTCCGCGCTATCCACAACTCGGCCCACCTTCGTATCGTCCACGAATTTACTAATCCACCCTTCCACTCCTTCATCCAAATCATTTACAAAACTCACAAATAGAAGAGGACCCAGAACAGATCCTTGTGTACACCACTCGTAGCTGAGCACCATGTTGAATATTTTCCATCCACTACCACCCTTCTAAGGGTCAGCCAATTCTGAATCCAATCTACCACATTTCCCCCTATCCCATGCCTCCTTACTTTCTGCATGAGCCTACCATGGGGAACCTTATCAAACGCCTTACTTAAATCCACGTATACCACATCCACTGCTGTATATTCATCCACATGTTTGGTCACCTTTTCAAAGAATTCAATGATGTTTGTGAAGGCATGATCTACCCCTCACAAATCCATGCTGACTATCATGAATCAAACTGTGCCTATCCAAGTGATCATAAATCCTATCTCTCAGAGCCCTTTCCAATAATTTGCCCACCACTGAAGTAAGACTAACTGGCCTGTAATTTCCGGGGTTATCCCTATTTCCTTTTTTGAACAAGGGAATGACGTTTGCCACTCTCCAATCTTTCGGCACTATGCCCGTGGACAGTGAGGACAAAAAGATCATCGCCAAAAGCCCTGCGATCTCTTCCCTCGCTTCCCATAGAATCCTTGGATAAATCCCATCAGGACCGGGGGACTTATCTATCTTCAAGTTCCTCAAAATTCCTAGTACATCTTCCTTACTAACATCCACCTCCTCTAGCCTACCAGCCTGTTTCACACTGTCCTCCCCTACAACTAAGTCCCTCTTAGTTGTGAATACTGAATAAAAGTATTCATTAAGGACCTCTCCTATCTCTTTAGGTTCCGTGCACAAATTCCCTTTACAATCCTTGATCGGCCCTACCCTTTCTCTGGTCATTCTCTTATTCCTCACGTACGTGTAAAAAGCCTTGGCGTTTTCCTTGATCCTATTTGCCAAGGTTTTCTCATGTCCCCTTATAGTTCTCCTAAGCTCTTTCTTCAGCTCCTTCCTGGATAACTTGTATCCCTCTAGAGCCTTTTCTGATCCTTGTTTCCTCAACCTTATATAAGCATGCTTCTTCCTCTTAACTAGTTGTTTGACCTCTCTCAAGAACCAAGGCTCCCTCACTTGACCGCACCTTCCTGCCTTCTAGGGACAAACATATCGATCACACACAGTATGTATTCCTTAAACAATCTCCACATTTCTATAGTGCTCTTCCCTGACAGCATCCGTTCCCATTTTATGTTGCCCAGTTCTTGCCTAACAGAATTATAATTACCCTTCCCCCAATTATAAATCTTACCCTGCTGTATGTACCTATCCTTTTCCATGATTATTGTAAAAGCCACAGAGTTATGATCGCTACCGCCAAAATGCTCTCCTACCAACAGGTCTAACACTTGGCCCGGTTCATTGCCAAGCACCAAATCCAAAGTGGCCTCTCCTCTACATACTGTGTCAGGAATCCTTCCTGAACGCACTGGACAGAATCCGCTCCATCTGAACTATTACAACTAAAAAGTTTCCAATCAATATTTGGAAAGTTGAAGTCACCCATGACTACAACCCTGTGACTTCTGCATCTTTCTAGTATCTGCCTCCCAATCCGCTCCTCCACTTCTCTGCAACTATTAGGGGGTCTGTAGAAAACCCCCAACAAAGTGACCGCTCCTTTCTTGTTCCTGACCTCAACCCAAACTGACTCTGTAGACATATCATTCTCGAACTGCCTTTCAGTAGCTGCTATACTAGCCCTGACTAGCAATGCCACTCCCCCGCCTCTTTTTCCACCCTCCCTATTTGTTTTAAAGCATCTAAATCCCGGAACTTCCAACAACCATTCCTGTCCCTGATTTACCCAAGTTTCTGTAATGGCCACAACATCGTAGTTCCAAGTACTGACTGACCCATGCTGTAAGTTCATCCGCCTTATTTCTGATACTTATTTAAATGTTTTTTAAATGTAACTGTACCCACATCCACCACTTCCTACAGAAGTTCATTCCACACTCAAACCACTCTGTGCAAAAAAAATTGCCTGTCATGTCTTTTTTAAATCTTTCCCCTCTCACATTAAAAATATGACCCCTAGTCTCGAAATCTCCCACTCTAGGGTAAAGATTCCTGACATTCATCTTATCTATAACTGCTCATGATTTTATAGAACTCTATAAAGTCACCCCTCAACCTCCTATGTTCCAGTGAAAGAAGTTCCAGCTTATCTAGCCTGTCCTTATAACTCAAACCGTCCATTCTCAGTAACGTTTTGGTAAATCTCTTCTGAACCCTGTACAGGCAGTAACATCTCAGGGTATGACCCATAGACACAGGCCACGTGCACCGCATAGACATTGGCATCTGACATGTGCCAGCCTCTAAGAACACTTGTGGCATGTCTCTGAACCACTTAAGTCATTGTTGCAGCACTCCAATGCTGCATCTTGAGGCAGAATTGCAACTCTCACTGTAACACTGCAACAAGGACACTGCACTCAGGGGCACGCTCCCAGCTCATGGACTGGACCAGGTTGTACCTCTGGGCTGTTCACTGGTTCCCTCAGCACTCACTCTCTAAGTCTACCTGGGGGTTCACAGAATCCCTGCTTTGTCTTGACTTGATCTTTTTTGTACCTTGCCCCTCAGCCAGAGATACCAGGCTCACAGTACTGCTGTAATACCATGCTGCTCAGCATAGATACAAAGCTGGGAAACTTGTCATAGCCATCATCAATCCTCAGTCAACTCAAAGGAGTTAAACTTCAGGCAGGGAGTCCTAACAGTAAGTGAGGGGCAGCCTCTGAAACGAGTCTATGGGATTGGTCAGCCACGTGGGACAGTCAGAGTCAGGATCATTTCCTCATTGGAGTGAGGAGCTGAATAGTGGGCAGCCCATCTTAACACTTTGTGAGCTACTGTGGGAATGAGAATGAGATTAGGTATTAAGGAAGATGAAAGTGGGTGACACAGCTGTTCCTTTGGTGCATGTGGGAGATGCCCAAAGCAAGTGAGTAGGCAGCACAGGAAGTGTGTAAGGATAGGAAGTGAGGGAAGATGTTGGAGGCAGTGGTGACAATAGTAGAACGTTGGCCTTGTTGGGAGGTGGGTACAGAAGCCAAGATAGAGTAAGTGTGAGATATTGCAACACTGGTGAGTTATTTCAGGATTGGAAGCTGGTAGGATGGGGCAAAAATCACAAGAAAGGGGTGCCAAGGGGCAAGGTCAGTAGTTAATGAGGCAACTCTACTATTGCCACTGAGTCAGAATGTTGAGTGTTCAAGTTGTATTCCACAGGCACTATTCTTTTTCACATTCTGAAAGGAGGAGTTACAGCGACTGGGGCCCACATCCTTCCTGTGTTTACCCTTTCTAGTCCTGTTGCAACCGCTTTCTGTGGCAGAGAACTCCACGAGGTCACCAATTTCTGAGTCAAGACATTTCTCCTCATCTCATTGGTCTTTGTCTTCTCCTGCCAGGGAAAGGATCCTTTCCTTGGAGAGATGAGAACACCGATACCTGGCACCTGCCCACCCATTCCCAATGTTCAGCCCTGTATGGGCTCTCTTCTCCTGCAGTAACAGAGAGAGATGAATGAGGAAAAAGCCAGTGGGTGGCATGGCTGTTAGGACTGAAATATGGTGGAAAGGGAGTTGGGGGGGTGACATGGCCTCCTCTACTGGTCCTCTCCTCTCCACTTCCCTGTCCACAAAGACATCCAGGTGTCCTGAGGAAGTGAGGAGTCAGTGTAGAGGTCATGCAGAGTTAGTGATGTGGGAGGATGGGGAGTATTGGCAGCGAGTGAGGGAAGGTGTTTTATGTGTCACGGTGGTATCAGAGCATAAACATCGGTGAGAGGTGGGTGGGCTGACCTGTAGGTCTGTAATGGAGCAAAGTATTGCATTTACCCTGGCAGAGCTGAGAAGGTCATTAGCCTACTGCTGCCCAGTCCTCCTCACCCTAGAGATGGCACGGATCTAGGTGTGCCGGTGCTGTGGCCTCCTGTGGTCCTTGAGGAAAAGGACTCCTCCATCCTGTCCACAAGGGCCTCTCGGTTCCTCTCGGAGAAGTGTAGTGCCAGCTTCCAGCTTCTTTGTCATCTCGCCTGATGCCTAACACATGCTCAGGGTAACTTCGAGTAGGCACAACCCCTGCAGCTATACAGCAGGCATTGTAAGATGGCACTGTCCCAAGGGATGCTGGTCTTACAGAGGATTCCCACTGAACAGTCAGGTCCTCTGTGAACGGCATGTGGTAAGATCGGGTGAGAATAGGACATGTTTCTTGTTGGGAAGGTTTAAATGACAATTAAAGCAGCAGGTTTGTTAAGACACAGCAAGAAAACCCGCTCAGCCTTGAAACAAAAATCACTCCAGTAAACAGACCGTGACTCACACTTAGACACAGAATTAAAATAAGCTTTATTGTCACATGCACTCGAATGACTGGGCTGGCCTGGGCTTGGACTTACTTCCTGCGTCAGGCTCCGGCTTGTGACTCGCCTCCAGGACTCACCACCCGACTGGTCTCCCATGCCGGCCTGGTCTCTGACTGGTTTCCCACATCAGCCTGTTCTCCGACTGGTCTCCCACGCCGGCCTGGTCTCCGACTGGTCTCCCACACTGGCGTGGTCTCCGACTGGTCTCCCACGCCGGCCTGGTCTCCGACTGCTCTCCCACATCAGCCTGTTCTCCGACTGATCTCCCACGGCGGCCTGGTGTCCGACTGGTCTCCCACATCAGCCTGTTCTCCGACTGGTCTCCCACACCGGCCTGGTCTCCGAATGGTCTCCCACACCGGCCTGGTCTCTGACTGGTCTCCCACATCAGCCTGTTCTCCGACTGGTCTCCCACGCCGGCCTGGTGTCCGACTGGTCTCCCATATCAGCCGAGGTTTTCAAAGGGAAATTGGATCATTATCTGAAGAACAAAGTCTTTGAGGTTGATGAAGAAAAGCAGTAAAATGTGTTGCTATAACAGAGCAAGCATCTGCACGACAGGCTGAAAGGCCTTAGAGTCATACAACATTGAAACAGACACTTTGGCCTAACTCGTCTATGCTAACCAAGTATTCCAAATTAAACTTGTCCCTTTTGCTTGTGTTTGGCCAATATCCCTGTAGACCTTCCCTACTCATGTACCTCTCCAAATGTCTTTTAAATGTTGTAATTGTACTTGCCTCTATCACTTCCTCTGGCAGCGCATTCAATACACGCTCTAATCTCTGTATGAAAATGTTGCTCATTAGGTCCCTTTTAAATTGTTCCTTCTCACATTAAACCTACGCCCTCTAGTTTTGCACTCCCCTACCCTTGGAAAAAAAACCTTGGCTGTTCACCTTATCTACGCCCCTCATGATTTTATAAATCTCTATAAGGTCGCCCCTCAGTCCTTGTTTGACTTCTCTCCCTGTGTCATTATTTATCCCCCAACATATGTTATTGCTGAGAGATAGTAGGAACTGCAGATGCTGGAGAATCCGAGACAACAAGGTGCAGGGCTGGACGAACACAGCAGGTCAAGCAGCATCATAGGAGCAGAGAGGCTGACGTTTCGGGCCTAGACCCTTCATCAGAAAAGGGGGAGGGGAAGGGGGTTCTGAAATAAATAGGGAGAGAGTGGGAGGCGGATAGAAGAGGGATAGAGGAGAGGATAGGTGGAGAGGAAACAAACAGGTCGAAGAATTGCTGATGTGAGTTCCGCAATGTTTGAGTGATCACACTTCAAGCTTGAAGAAATATCTGTTTTGAACATGAAGGCTGCTTATACCGATGAGGCTCCCCATTCATTCTGTACCAAATTGTCTCAAACAGGTTCAGCTACTCGATATAAGTGCAGCTATGAACTGTTCCCTCCTGAAACTATCAGTTCCTACCTCTCAATATTGTCAGCAACATATAACACAGCAGTACTGCAGCAGATTTCTTTAATGCTATTACTGTAAAAGGTGTTATAGATAGAAATGTTACTGATGGCAGCAAGATGAAGTCCGAAATGGAATTATATGATATAATCATGAATTCATTCAGAAAGTGGATCTTTTCAAAGAGAAGAAAGAAAAGGAACTCGAATCACGTCAACACAATGCTCTAGTTAGTTGTTTTCTCTTGCAATCCGTGGTACCAAAGTGCCTGATACCGAGAAAAGAGGAGAACACTGTTTTTCACACAGGCAAAATTTTAAAATAAATGTGTTTGGAATTCCTGTGCCATCAAGCATTTGTATTCTCGATCCCTGCTTTGATAAAAATCTATTCTCCAGGACGGTTGCCTGATTGATGTCTTGTGACATTACATCAAATTCAGGCGTGTCCTGCGGAAGAGAAAATCATTAACTGATGGCAACTGTCCCACAAGATAGATGAAACTCAATAAATCTGACTTATTGTCTGTAGCAGCAGCCTCATTAACTCAGAAGCTCCCAGGAACCTCAGGAGAAATAACTGGCTCAACAACTTAAGCAAAATAATCTGGGAGAACAATTCTGTCCAGTACTGAAGATATATTGTACTGCATTTCAGATAAATCGTTAAAACTAACTTAGTCAGGTGGACATATAAAGAAATGTATGCACCTATCCAACACATTTCATGATCTCAGTAGATCCCAAACTGTTTGCAGTCCATAAAGTCACTGGCGTACAATCCCTGACATAACGTAGGAAATGTGGCACTCATTTTTTGCACAGTTAGGGCCCATAAACAGCAAGTGATCATAACTGAAATAAAAACAGAAAGTGCTGGAGAAACTCAACAGGTCTGGCAGCATCTGTGAAGAGAGAAACAGAGTTATCGTTCCGAGTTCAGTATGACTCTTTTTGAGAAGGTTAAAAGTCACACAACACCAAGTTATAGTCCAACAGGCATTTGTTTGAAATCACAAGATTTTGGAGCCTGTTCCTTCATCAGGCTTTTGATCTCTCTGCCCATTGATCTCTCTGCCCATAAATTCTGTGCATATGTGCTTCCCTCTCACTTCACCTGACGAAGGGGCAAAGCTCCGAAAGCTTGTGATTTCAAATAAACCTGTTGGGCTATATCTTGGTGTCGTGTGACTTTTGACCTTGTTCACCCCAACCAACACCAGTACTTTCACATCATGGCAACCACCTTCTTGAGAACTGTAAGAAGACTGTAAGAAAAACTGGTGGTTTTTATATGTTTAAGAGGGGGGAAGAGGAGGAGGAACAGGAGGATTGGCAAGCAGCATAGATCTTGCAGCTGCTCCTGGGATTGCAGGCTTTGTAGATTTAATATAGTTTTTTTTACACATTACAGTCATTATATGTTACTAATATAAGGTTTTTATTGATTTTGTTTCATTAAAATTCACAAAGAATACAAAAAATCCCCAAAAACCATAATTTGTTTAAACAGACTTATTTTTAAATGAGGTTTTAGGGGTCCACAGTGAGCAGCTGAGTTCTTTTTAATTCTAAATTCAGAAGTTTAACAGGTCTATATGTGTTTTACAGGGTTTTTTCACATTGCAAAGGTTTTTAGAGTGTCTTTTTTTTGTAGTGCCAAGGTTTTTCTTGCAAAACCGAACAGTTTTTTTTTAAATAAGGAGTTGTGTTTTAGCTCTGGAGAGTCCTACATGTGGTCAGCTTTGAAGAAAGGTTTTTTTTTTCTTTGAGGAATTTATTGAAGAGGAGTGATTTTTTATTCAGTTAATCAGCTAATTAGTTGATTTTATTTAAGTTTTATATGTTTGATATATATATATTTTTTAATTTCTGTAGGTAATGAAAGGTAGTTTTTTTTATATATAAGGTGTTATTGAAGCTATTTTTTAGGCTTAATGTTAATATGGGCATATATGAGCTACAGAGCGAGATGGCTAGTAGATTTAGAAAAAATATCGCACAGCAGGATAGGAAAGATAGATGGGTGACTGTGGGAAAGGTAAGAAGGTAGTTCGAAAGTCTCTGGTGGCTATTCCTCTATCAAATAGATATTCAGTTTTTAAAACTATAGAAGAGGATAGTCTCTCTGAAGAAAATGGAAGGGCCAGTCAGTTATTGAACCTTTGGAATAATTCTTATGTTGGGCAGAATATGACAAGATTTAATGGAATTAATGTTATGGGGATTCTCCTGTCAGGGGCATTGACAGGAGATTCTGTGGCAGTGAATGTAAATTTAGGATGGTTTGTTGCTTTCCTGGTGCTAGAATTAAGGATATCATTGAACGTTTCAAGCATATTATTAAAGGTGAGATAGAGAAGCCAGAAATTATTGTACACGTTGGTAGGAATGACATTTTTAGGGAAGAGATTAAAGCAGTGCAGACTGAATTTAAGACGTTCAGTGGAAGATTAAAAAACAGAACCTTGAAAGTAGTAATTTCTAGTTTACTCCCAATGCCAAACTCAAAAGAGGGGATAAACGAAAGGTCAAAGGAGATAAATCAAATGCTGAAGATCTGGTGTATTGTTAAAGGATTCAGATTTTTTGGACAATTCGAATGTCTTTTGGGATAAAAAAAAGACCCGTTCAGAAAGGATGGGTCTAACCTAAACTGCAAAGGGACCAATGTCTTAGCAGAGAGATTTGCACATTCCATTAAAGGAAATTTTATACTGATAGAAAAGTATTTCTAAGTCACAAAGTAAACAGAAGGATTGATGGGGAAGGTTCTGAATGTGAGGACAGCATGTCAATTAGAAAAGAAAGACAAGGTAGAGTCAGAATATGTAGCAACTCTGAACAGCTAAATTGTATTGATTTCAATGCAAGGGGTCTTACAGGTAAGGCTGATGAACTCAGAGATAGTAGGAACTGCAGATGCTGGAGAATCTGAGGTAACAAGGTGTACAGCTGGATGAACACAGCAGGCCAAACAGCATCAGAGGAGCAGGAAAGCTGCCGTTTCGGGTCTAGACCCTTCTTCAGAAATGATGAACTCAGGGCATGTTTAAGAACATGGGATTGGGACATCATAACTATTACAGAAACTTGGCTGAGAGATGGACAAGACTGGCAGCTCAATGTTTCAGAGATAGTAGGAACTGCAGATGCTGGAGAATCTGAGATAACAAGGTGTAGAGCTGGATGAACACAGCAGGCCAAGCAGCATCAGAGGAGCAGGAAGGCTAACGTTTCGGGCCTAGACCCTTCTTCAGAAATGGGGGAGGGGAAGGGGGTTCTGAAATAAATAGGGAGAGAGGGGGAGGCGGATAGAAGATGGATAGAGGAGAAGATAGGTGGAGAGGAGACAGACAGGTCAAAGAGGCGGGGATGGAGCCAGTAAAGGTGAGTGTAGGTGGGGAGGTAGGGAGGAGATAGGTCAGTCTAGGGAGGATGGACAGGTCAAGTGGGCGGGATGAGGTTAGTAGGTAGGAGATGGGGGTGGGGCTTGAGGTGGGAGGAGGGGATAGGTGGGAGGAAGGGCAGGTTAGGGAGGCGGGGACGAGCTGGGCTGATTTTGGGATGCGGTAGGGAGAGGGGAGATTTTGAAGCTGTGTTTATCCAGCTCTACACCTTGTTATGGCAGCTCAATGTTCCCAGTTTTAGTTGCTATTGGAAGGATAGAAAAAGAGGCAAGAAAGGGGGATGGGTATGGTGTTTTTGATTAAGGAATACATTACTGTTGTAACTAGGGAAGATATTTCTGAAAAATCATCCAGTGAAAATATATGGGTGGAAATTACAAATAAGAAAGGAAAGATCACTTTGATGGGATTGTACTATAGGCCCTGCAATAGTAAGAGAGAAATTGAGAAACAAACAAGTAAGCATAATCAGGTTGTAATAATACAGAGAGTAATGGTGGTGGGTTGCTTTTTGGACTGAAGGCCTGTGAGAGCAGTGTTCCACAGGGATTGTTTCTGGGTCTTCTTTATTTATATAAATGATTTGGATGAGAATATCGAAGGCATGGTTAGTAAGTCTGCGGATGACACCAACATTGGTGGCATAAGAGATAGTGAAGACCGTTTTCTAAGATTGCAAAGGGTGCTTGATCAAATGGGTTAATGGGCAGAAAAATGGCAGATGGAGTTCAATCTGGATAAATGTGAAGTATTGCTATTTTGGTATAATGAACAAGGGTTGGGCTTATACAATTAATGGTGAGGCCTTGGGTAGTGTTGTAGAGAAAGGGACCTAGGGGCGCAGGTACATAATTCTTTGAAGTTTGTGTCACATATTGACAGGATAGTTAAAAAGGCATTCGGCATGCTTGCCTTCACTGCTCAGTCCTTTGAGTCTAGGAGTTGGGAGTTATGTTGAGGTTGTACAGGTCATTGGTGAGGTCTCTTCAGGAATACTGTGTCCAGTTCTGATTGTTCAGTTATAGGAAGGATATTATCAAGCTGGAGAGGGTTCAGAAGAGATTTACCAGGCATAGAGAGTTTGAGTTATAAAGAAAGGCTGGATAGGCTGGGACTTTTTTCAATGGAGCATAGGAGGTTGAGAGGTGACCTGATAGAAGTTTAAAAAATAATGAGAGGTATAGATAGAGTTAATGGTAGTTGTCTTTTCCCTAGGTTGGGGGATTTCAAGACTAGGGGGCTAATTTTTAAGGTGAGAGGAGAGAGATTTAAAAAGACATAAGAAGCAAATTTTTTACAGACTGTGGTTCACATGTGGAATGAACTTCCTGAGGAAGTGTCGGATGCGGGTACAATAACAATGTTTAAAAGACATTTGGATAAGTACATGAATAGGAAAGGTTTGGAGAGATATGGCCCAGGAGCAGGCAAGTGGCAATGGTTTAGTTTGGGATTATATTAGGCATGGGCTGGTTGGACTGAAGGGTCTGACTCTATAAGTAGAAGAGAAAGTGAGGGTGTCCAGAGCAAAATACAAAGGTAGTGATAATAGTAGCATAAGAGAGATAGAGATGTAAACAGCTTTAAATTCTCCTCATCTCTATCCTTAGTTCTTGTCTCTACTAAAATTGAAAATATCCATTCAGCATCCTCAAAACTGTATATGTTTCAGGTTGTAGACATGCTCGCTGAGCCGGTGAGTTTGGTTGCAAATGTTTCGTCACCCTGCCTAGATAACATCATCAGTGCGCCTCCGGTGAAGTGTTGGTGTTCTATTATTTATATGTCTCAGTTTGTTGGGGTGTTTGGTACCACTTCTGGTTCTATTTCTCAATGGTTTGTACACAAGGTCTAATTCAATGTGTTTGTTGATGGAGTTCCAGTTAGAATACCAGGCCTCCGGGAATTCCCTGGCGTAGCTCTGCTTGGCTTGTGCAATTATGGATGTGTTGTCCCAGTCAAATTCATGTCCTTCATTGTCCGTGTGTAGTCAGACAAGTGAGAATTGGTCATGTCTTTTGGCAGCTAGTTGGTGTTCCTGTATTATATTATCAGTTTTTTTTTCCAGTTTGGCCTGTGTAGTGTCTCTCACAGTCCTTGCATGGTATTTTGTACATTACACTGGTTTTGCTGGTTTTGGGTATGAGATCCTTTATGTTTGTCAGTAGTTGTCATGGGGTGGTTGTTGGTTTGTGGGCTACTCTGATAATTAGGGGTCTAAATAGTCTTGTGGTCATCTCTGAAATGTTCTTGATGTATGGTAGGGTGATTAGTGAGTCTGGTCATGTTGTGACTTCCTGTTGTGACACTATTGCCGAACATAAAGGATCCCATGCCTTTGTCCAACTCATTGATATAAATTAATAGTTGAGACCCATTGTGATGGTACTCCACTCATTATATCTTGCCAATCCATAAATGACTCATCTACACCTACCCTCTGTTTTCTGTAGCTAACCAATCCTCTATCCATGCTAATATGTTACCCTCAACATCATGAGCTCTTATTATGCACTGTAACTTTTGATGTGGTACCTTGTTAAATGCCTTCAGGAAATCTAGGTTTAGCATGTCCACAGGATCCCACCTTGTTCAAAAGGCTTGTTACTGTTTCAAAGAACTCTAATAAACTGGTCATATATAATTTCTCTTTCATAAAACTGTGTTGATTCCCTTTGATTATATTGAGCTTTTCAATGTCCCTCCTTGATAATAGATTTCAATACTTTCCCTAAGACAGGCATAAAGCCAACTGGTCTGTAACTTCCAGCTTACTGTCTCCCTCCTTCTTTGAATAGAGGAGTCACGTTGATTATTTTTCAATCTGATGGGACCGTTCCAGAATCTAGGAAATCTTAAAACAATTAACCAATGCATCAACTATCTCTGCAACCATTTCTTTTAAGATCCATGAAGTTCATCTAGACCTGGGAACTTGTCAACTTTTAGTTCTAATGATTTTCTTAGTACCCTTTCCCTGGTGATTATAATTATTTTAAGTCCCTCCATCTCTTTTACCTCCTGATTCATAATTATTTCTGGGACATTATTCATATTGAGTACAGTGAAGACAGATACATAATATCAGTGCAATGTTATCTACAATCATTTCTTCTATTGCTACTTTTCTCTTTTACACTGTCTTTTCTAGTTCATTTTGTACATCCTCTTAATTCTGACTACCACCATTAATTGATTTAAAGCCTTGTCTATCAATCTAGTGATGTGAGCTTTCACAACACTGTTCCAAGCATGAGTCATGTAAAGACTGTCCCAATGGTAAAGCTTTAACTTTCCCCAGTATTCATGCCAGTGGCCCATGAATTGAAACTCAATTCTCTCATACCAATTTTCAAGCCACATATTTAACTGTTAAATCTGATTGACCCTATACCAATTTAATTGTAATTCGCCTTTGATGTTCTGCTTTCTAATTTAGCCCCTAGCTGCCCGTTTGCTTAAGCAGAACCTTTTTCCCAGTTCTATCCACTGCAAGCTCTTCTCCAATCTACAGCAGATGTCCCAAATCCTGGCACAGGCAGACACCTCAATCAGGATTTAATGAAATAAATCCTAAGATATTAAAAGAAGTAGCTGCAGGGCTCATGGATGCACTGACTATAATCTTCCAAGGATCCTTAGATTCTGGAGAACTCCCCAAGGATTAGAAAATGGCCAATGTAACACTTTTTTATCCAAAAAGGGAAGGAGACTAAAAACAGGTAACTATAGGACATTTAGCTTAACGTCTGTTATTGGAAGAATGTTAAAGTCTATAATAAAGGATGTAATAGTAGAGCATTTCGAAATACATAATATCATCATGCAGAGTCAGTATGGCTTCATGAAGGGAAATCATGCCTGATAAATTTCATGGAATTTTTTGAAGAGGTAACAAGAAGGATAGATAATGGGGAAGCAATGGATGTAATATATTTTGATTTTCAGTAGGTGTTTGATAAGGTACCTCACACAAGGCTACTTAATAAGATAAAAGCCCATGGTGTTGGAGGTAGCATATTAGCATGGATAGAGGATTGGCTAACTCATGAAAGACAAAGAGCTGGTATGACAGGCATTTTAGAATGGCAACTTGTAACTAGTGGTTACCCACTACCCATCAGTGCTGGAGCTACAATTATCTGCAATTTATATTAATTAATTGAATGAGGAAAATGAATGTACTATAGCCAAGTTTACAATAACACAAAAATAGGTGGAAAGACAAGTGGTGAGGATGACACAAAGAATCTGAAGAAAGATGTAAACAGTTTATGTAAGGGAGCAAAAACCTGGCAAATGGAATATCATGTGGGGAAATGTGAAGTCATACACTTTGGCAGGAAGAATAGAAGAGCTGAATATTATTTAAATGGAGACAAACTGCAGAAAGCTACAGAACAGAGGATTTGGGAGATCTTATCTATAAATCACAAAAAGCTAACATCCAAATTCAGTGGGTAATAGGGAAGGCAAATGGAATGTTGGCCTTTATTTCAAAGGGAATGGAGTATAAACATAGGGAGGTTTTGCTAAATCTATACAAGGCATTAGTCAGATCACAGCTGGAATACTATGAACAGTTTTGGATCCCTTATCTAAGGAAATATATATTGGCATTGGAGGCAGTCCAGAAAAGGTTCTCTAGACTGATCCCAGTTGTGGATGGACTGCCTTATAAGGAAAGGTTGAGTTGATTGGGCCAGTACTTGGTGGAATATCGGAGAATGAAAAGTGACCTTATTGAAGCACACAAGATTCTTAGAGTATAGATGCAGAAAATCTGTTTCTCCTTGTGGAAGAATCTCAGAATAGACGGCATAATCTTAGAATAAGGGGATGCACTTTTAAGACAGAAATGAGGAGGAATTTTCTCTCTCAGAGGGTAGCGAATCTGTGGAATTTTTTACTGCAGGGGGCTGTTGAGGCTGGGTTATATATTCAAGGCTGAGACAGATTTATAATCAGTAACGGAATCAAGGATTATAAAGAGAAAGCAGGAAAATGTATTCGAGGAATATGAGACAATATCAGATTGCATTTCGTGGTGGACTGGATTTGATGGACTGATGGCTATTTCTGCTCTTATGTCTCATGGTCTAAGGGACAGGAAGGAAGGTAGTAAGGCAAGTACTGAGGATGATACCAGGATTCTGCAGAGGGATAGGCAGGGTTAAGTGAGTGGGCAAAAATCTTGGCAGATAGAATGTATTGTGGGAAATGTAAAGTCATGCATTGTGGCAGGAAGAATAGACGAATTGAATATGATCCAAATGAGGAAAGACTGCAGAAAGCTGCAGCACAGAGAGATTATGGGGTCTGAGTGCACAAAGAACAAAAAGCTAGCCTCCCCAAGTTCAGCAGGTTCTGGCGAATGCAAATGGAACATTGGCCCTTATTTCAAAGAGAATGGACTATAAAAGTAGGGAGGTTTTGCTTAAACTGTACACGACACTTGTCAGACTACGTGCAAAATACTGTGAACAGTCTTAAGCCCCTTATCTAAGAAAAGATAGATTGCCATTGGAGGCAGTCCAGAGAAGGTTCACTAAGTAGCTCCTGGACATGGAGGAACTGTTTTATGAGGAGATGTTGAGTAGGGTTGGCTTGTACTGATTGGAGTTTAGAAGAATGAGAGTTGACCTTGTTGAAACATGTAAGATTCTTAGGGACTTGACAGGCAGGTGCAGAAAAGTTGCTTCCCCTGTTGGAGAGTCTAGAATCTGAGGACATAGTTTCAATGTAAGGAGTTGCTCATTTAAGACAGAGATGAAGAGGAATTGATTTCTTTAGGAGGGTAGTCAATCTGTGGAATTCTTTACCACAGAGGACTGTTGAGGCTGTGTCTTTAAGTATATTCAAGACTGAGATAGATATATTTCTCATCATTGAGAGAATCAAAGGTTATGGCGATAAGACAGGAATGTGGAGTTGCAGAATATCAGATCAGTCATGATCTTATTGACTAGCACAGTGTACTCAACAGGTCAATGGTCTACCTCTATTCCTATGTCTAATGGTCTTATAGTAACGATGTTTGTCTGACTTTTTAACAGCACTAAAAAGGCAAAGTAAGACAGAAGAGCTGTAAACCTGTAAGTTCTGAATGAAGCAGCAAAGGACAGGGCAAGGCAGAGATGCTGTGAGTATCCAAGAATGTGCAATGAGTGAGAGCTAAGAGAGCCAGCAACAAGTCCCGAGAAGTTGGGATGTGTCTGATTCGTGTGTCTGATGTATGTGTTCTGAGGAAGGGTCACCGGACCCGAAATGTTAACTATGTGTCTTCCTTCACAGATGCTGCCAGACCTGCTGAGCTTTTCCAGCAACTTTGTTTTTGTTCATGATTTACAGCATCCACAGTAATTTCAGTTTTTATTGTGCCTGATGCCAACCTCCGTGGACAGGGGAGCAAGAATTTGCTGCCCATGGAGCATACCCTGAGGTATTGGGGATTATTGTCCAAGGTGGGGTTGCCAGAGACCCGCTCTGACCTTCATGTCAGGGATTGGTGTCATGTAGTTTCTCTCCATTGTGGGAGAGAATAAGAAACTGCATATAAATGAATGGAGAATTAACCCCAGAGTCACAGATTTTAAGAGTCCAGAGGGCTGTGAAAATGAAGATCTGAGTCCAACTGTTTACTATTGACCTGTTTCTTGGGCAGTGGCAAATTTTGCACAGCTTGAAATCCCAGATGGTTTGTGCCTTTTCACCAGCACTGGTCTCTGCCATAAAGAGAGAGAGAGAAAGAACAGCCTTGGAGATAGTAAGAACTGCTGATGTTGGAGTCAGAGATAACACAGTGTGGAGCTGAAGGAGCCTGCACTCCTCTGATGCTGCCTGGCCTGCTGTGTTCCTCCAGCTCCACACCATGTTACAAAAGAAAAGCCTTGCTGTTGTAAGTCCATTTTGTTTTTTCTCTCTTTTTCCTCAAAGGCTGCTTGTTACTACAGCATTTCTTTACGGATTCTGGTGTCTGTGTCATTGTATTAGTTCAAGGTGGACAGTTATAAGCTGCCTTTAATTTCTCACCATGTGCAGTTATCACGCATCTGTAAGCAAAAAAAAATGCAATTTTCTTGACGCCCCATTGAGTTTCAGTGTCACTTGATTGAAACAGTAATTCCAAGGCATCTGTTTTGTATAATCGATGCATGGGTTTTCAAGTAATCACAGCAGCTATTTTTGGTCATTGTCATCCTTTTTAAAAAAACATTTTTACTCCATAAACTTCTCAGGTATTAAAGTCAAATGATAAAAGTTGCATATTGATAATCCGTCTTTACAGTGATCTGTATAAGGGACAGTTTCTTAGAATACGATGTTATGGATCTAACCAGGACTGAGGCTATTTTGGATCTGAATAACATCCTGGAGTCTCTTCTGCAACTGCAGAAATGACTATCTGCTCCCCTTACTAACGAATCCCCTATCACTGTAGCTTGGTGACGTTTCTTCCTTCTTGTACAGCTGAGCCACCAATGGATCGGGATCCTGCTACTATCCCCTGAGAAGATTGCCCCTGAACTGTATCCAAAACTATATTTCTATTCAAAAGGGATATGGCCCCTGCACTACCTGTCTTCCTCCACTGACCATCTCCTACCCTGCCTGTTCAATCTTTACCTGCGGTGGGATCACCTCATTGAATGTGCTGTCCACGTCGATCTCAGCAGCGTGAATGCTCCACAGTAAGTCCACCTGCATTTCCAGCTCCTAGCACAATTAGTCAATAGCTGCAGCTGAACACCCTTCCTGCACACAGTCACTGGAACTGTCTGTGACTCCCCACATATCGCATGAGGAGCTTCCTATGGGTGTGAGTTCCAATGTACTGGGCTTCCCCATTATTGAGGATGAGGATATTTGTGGAGCCTCCTCCTGTATTGAGTTGTTTAATTGTTCACCACCATTTATGACGTGATGTGGTAGGACTGCAGAGCTTAGATCTCACCCATTGGTGCTAGGATCAGTTTGTCTTTTCTATTGCATGTTGCTTCCATTGTTTGGCCTGCAATAAGTCTGGTGTTGTAGCTTCACCAGAATATTCCCAACCACTCAGCGATGTGGGCAATGGCAAAAAACGTTGGGAGAATTGTGTGACGTGGGCAGTAAAGAGATTCCCAATGTCAGGAAGAAAAGGTCCTACTTCCCAACCAAATGTTGAATGGCGAGAGGAGATCCTCACTGGTGAGCAGTGAGATGATTGTTGCATGCATTAACCAGCATTAACATTCTGAAATATTATGTCATCTAGTCTCATTGAAATGCAATCTCCCATTCTCCCACCTACTAGATAGAAACTACATGGTGACAATTCCTGACATGAAAGTCAGAACGGTAACATGGCAACTTCAGATCACAGTTTTCTCCTCTGGCCCGCCATCTTAGACACCAGTTGCCAATATCTCAGGGCATATTCCATGGGTAACAATCACAGACGCCCCTACTTTCTGGGACCTCCAGGTTCTCCTCTGTATAGTGGAGTGTCAATTTCCCTCTGTTTGACATGGGGAAACTGACAGAACTGCGTAGGGTAATTACGGATTGACAGAGCCTGACCAACTGCACGGCTGGCCTTCAAAGATGGAGTCAGCCCTAGGAATTTCAGGAATCCTGGCAGTGACCAGTACTTTCACCAGTGGCAGGTGGGAGAATGATGAATGGGGTGCCATAGGCCATGATCCAAAGGTGACTTTTGGGAAGATAGCAAAAGAAATCATGCTGGGGCTGGCAGAGAGATACACTTCATGAAACTCATCAACGTTGACACTTAGTCGATTTCTAGTAAAATTCATCCCTTTGTAATAAAAAAGCTGAAGGAAGGAAATATTTTCTGATGAGGCTTCAGTCCAACCCACTTCCAACAAGCTGCTCTGAAAAGTCTGCTCTCATTTTGACACTGTGACAAATTACATCATAGCAGCTGAGACAATCCTTAATATTTTAAATCAATCAGCAATTTTCTAAATTAAACAATTTCATACAATTTGAAAGCAAAACATCAATGCTCCTTGTCTCCTAGTGTTAACGTAGCTTTTTAAAAATTCCAGGATCCGAATCTGCACATTTGCCAAAAATGAATCTGTTTTTCCTTCATTGTAATCATCCATTTACAAACAGACTAACAAACAGCTATAAAACTGAGGTGATGGAAGTAACAAATGAATCATAAATAAATTAAAAATGTACCTTACACAAAACTTTCTTCTTACATTCTTTTGCATTCAATTCTTTCTTAAAGTAGAAACGCAATAATTGGACTCCGTATTCGCATTGCAGCATATCCAATTATTTGCCTTGGTTTAACATGCTCATCTCAGACTTTAGTAAGCACCGGAAGGCTTTTGAGAGCATACAGAAGATATTTTCTGGAATGGTTGTAGAGCTAAGGGATTACAGTTATACAGACAGACTGAAAAAAGGCCATTCAGCCCATAAAGTCTGCAGCAACCTCCTAAAGGGCACCTTGTCCCTGTAACCCCACATTTCCCATGGCTAACCCACCTAACCTGCACAACTTTGGACTGTGGGAGGAAAACCACGTAGTGAGACGTGGGGAGAAGGTGCAAAGCCCACACGAACAGTCACCCAAGGATGGAATCAAACCTGGCTTCCTTGTGCTATAAGGCAGCATTGCTGGCCACTGAGCCACTGTGCCACCTTCAGCTTCTATTCAGGGCAGAGTATATTAAGAGTAGAGTCAATACAGCTGTTTACAACCATAAAGGATTTATACAGAGGAAAAAGCAAGAAACTCATTCCAGTCTCTGCAGTTTGATAACCAAATGGCACAAATTTAAGATGCTCGGCAAAAGAATTCAAAGTTACTTGAGGAAAAACATTTTTCTGAATGCTTAGAATTTGTCATGTATCACCTAATATGAATTTGATAGTATTCTTCATAAGGGAAT
This sequence comes from Rhincodon typus, assembly GCF_021869965.1. Lineage (NCBI taxonomy): Eukaryota > Metazoa > Chordata > Chondrichthyes > Orectolobiformes > Rhincodontidae > Rhincodon > Rhincodon typus. The sequence goes on from NC_063350.1 coordinate 6,532,417, forward strand.
TGAAATAATAAGTGAAGGGGGGAAATGGTTGGATATAGGGAAAGATTGGGGTAGTGGGATTAACTGGTACTCTCTTTGAAAGAGATTGTTCATTATCATGAACCAAATGGCCTCCTTCAGCGCCACCCTATTCCACGATTCTCTGATTAAAAATTGTCTGAACATTCACCAGGATATTCCACTCCTCTACATCGGTGAGACCAAGCAGAAGCTTGGAGACTGCTTTGTAGAGCATCTGTGCTCTGTTCATGACAAATGACAACACCTTTCGGTCGCAAACCATTTCAACTCCTCCTCCCACTCCCTGGGTGACATGTCCATCCTGGGCGTCCTCCAGTGTCACAATAACACAACCTGGAAACTAGAGGAGCAGCACCTCATATTCCGCCTTGAGAGCCTACAACCCGATGGTCTCAACGTGGACTTTACCAGTTTCAACATCTCCCCACCCCCGGCCTCATCCCATGTCCAACCCTCCCTCTCATCCCCGCCTCCTTGACCTGACACAACCTGTCCATCTTCTCTCCCATCTATCCGCCCCTCCCACCTCACTGACCAATCCCGACCACTGCCTACCCGCACTCCCCTATCACCATCCCACCTACCTTCCCCAGCCCCACCCGTCCTCTCTCTATTTATTTCAGAGCTCCCTTCCCCCGCCCCCATTTCTGAAGAAGAGTCCCGACCCGAAACGTCAACTTTCCTGCTCCTCGGATGCTGCCTGGCCTGCTGTGTTCCTCCAGCTCCACACTGTATTATCATCACAGTATGGTTGAATTTAGAATACAGATGGAGAGTGTGAAGATAAAATCCAATACCAGGGTCCTGTGCTTGAACAAGGGGAACTACAATAGAATGAGGGAGGACTTGGCTAAAGTAGACTGGAAACAAAGATTTTATGGTGGGACAGTTGACGAGCAGTGGAGGACTTTCAAAGCAATCTTTCAAAGTGCTCAGCAAAAGTATATTCCAATAAAAAGGAAGGACTGTAAGAAAAGGGGTAATCTGCCATGGGTGTCTAAAGAAATAAGGGAGGCTATCAAATTGAAAGAGAAGGCATACAAAGTGGCCAAAAACAGCAAGAAACGAGAAGATTGTGAAAACTTTAAAGGCCAACAGAAAACCACAAAAAGAGCTATAAAGAAAAGTAAGATAGAACATGAGAAAAAATTAGCACAGAATATAAAGACAGATAGCAAAAGTTTCTACAAATATATAAAACGAAAAAGAGTGGCTAAAGTAAACGTTGGCCCTTTAAAGCATGAGAAGGGGAATTTAGTTATGGGATATGATGAAATGGCTGAGGCATTGAACAGGTATTTTGTATCGGTCTTCACAGTGGAGGACACTAATAACATGCCAGTAATTGACAAAGAGACGAAGGTAAGTGAGGACCTGGAAACAATCATTATTACGGAAGAGGTAGTGTTGGGCAAGCTAATGGAGCTAAGGATTGATAAGTCTCCTGGCCCTGATGGAATGCATCCCAGGGTACTAAAAGAGATGGTGGGAGAAATAGCAGGTGCACTGGCGGTAATTTTCCAAAATTCGCTGAACTCTGGGGCAGTCCCAGCAGATTGGAAAACAGCAAATGTGACGCCACTGTTTAAAAAGGGAAGTAGACAAGAGATGGGGAATTATAGACCTGTTAGCTTAACCTCTGTAGTGGGGAAGATGCTTGAGTCTATCATCAAGGAAGAAATAGCAAGGCATCTTGATAGAAATTGTCCCGTTGGGCAGACGCAGCATGGGTTCATGAAGGGCAGGTCATGCTTGACAAATCTTTTGGAATTCTATGAAGACATTACGAGCGAGGAGGACAGTGGGGACCCAGTGGATGTGGTGTACCTAGTTTTCCAAAAGGCCTTCGACAAGGTGCCGCACAAGAGGCTACTGCATAAGATAAGGAGGCATGGCATTAAGGGTAAAATATTAGCATGGATAGAGGATTGGTTGACTAACAGGAAGCAAAGAGTG
>NC_063350.1:6554393-6591808 GCF_021869965.1 Rhincodon typus
GAGGAGCAGGAAAGCTGACGTTTCGGGCCTAGACCCTTCTTCAGAAAATCTTCAGCCTTCCTGCTCCTCTGATGCTGCTTGGCCTGCTGTGTTCATCCAGCGCTACACCTTGTTATCTCAGATTCTCCAGCATCTGCAGTTCCTACTATCTCTGAAACATATTTTTAAGCACCTTTTTTTCTTAAAAATTCTCGTGATGTCTAATGCAGCTTTTGTTTGGGTGGGTGGAAGGGTTCAGCTGTATATTTTTCATTAAAGCAAGGATGCTGACATCATCAGGGAATTGATTGTTTGAGGACCAGCAAGCGAGACAGAGGAAAGGAGCCAAGTCACCGTGCGTTACTAAATCTGAATCACCTGAGGACAATGTCACAAGTCACACGACACCATGTTATAGTCCAACAGGTTTATTTGGAATCACACACACACACTTTCGGAGCATAGCCCTTTCATCAGACGCAGTGAGAGAGCAGGCACATAGACACAGAGTTTATAGGCTGAGAGATCAAAAGATCATACACCTGGTGAGAGTGGAGTGGCAAATAATAAGTCTCTGCAGGTAACCAAGAGTGTTAGACAGTGTATAAAGTGTTTATAAAGTCAATGTCAATGCTGTACTGTCATGACAATCAGGCAGAGCCATATGAATATACAAACGATGACATCTCAGGTCAGACAGTGACTTGTAGGTGTGAGGCCTTGTTCAGAATCTGTCTGAAGAGTTTTAACCTGGTCTCATTCTAAAAGCTAGAATTTATAAGATGCTAAACTGACTGACTGTGATTACACATTGTGTATTTTTTGAACAAAGTATGAAATGATTCACCCCTTAGATTTGTGTGTGTGTGTGTGTGTGTGTGTGTGTGTGTGTGTGTGTGTGTGTGTGTGTGTGTACAAACTAATTAAGGCAGAGAAATCATAACAATTTATCAAGGTGATGCTTTCAAAACAGGAAAGTAAAGAAGGTTTTACAGTGTGGTGGGGTCATCTGTAGCACGACATGAACCCAAGATTACGGTTGAGGCCATCTTTATGGGTACCGCACTTGGCTATCAGTCTCTGCTCAGCAATTCTGCGTTGTTGTGTATCTTGGAGTCTGCCTTGGGGACTCTTACCCAAAGCTCAGAGGCTGAATGCCCTTAACTGCTGAAGTTTCCCCAACTGGGAGGGAACATTCCTGCCTGGTGATTATTGTGCAGTGTCCATTCTTCCATTGTCATAGCATCTGCATGGTCTCACCAATATACCATGCCTTGGGGCATCCTTGCCTGCAGCGTATGAGATAAACAACATTGGCCAAGTCACGTGAGTATGTACCGTGTACATGGTGGGTGGTGTTCCCACGTGTGGTGGTAGTATCCATGTTGATGATCTGACATTTCTTGCAGAGGGTACCATGACAGGGTTATGTGGTGCTGTGGTTGATGTTGTCCTGAAGGCTGGGTAGTTTGCTGTGAACAATGGTCTGTTTAAGGTTTGGCAGTTGTTTGAAGGCGAGAAGTGGAGGCGTACGGAAGATTTTGGTGAGATGCTCATCATCATCGATGACATGTTGACGGCTGTGAAGAACATGGCGTAGTTTCTCCGCTCAGGGGAAGTACTGGACGACGAAGGGTACTCTATTGGTCGTGTCCCGTGATCATCTTCTGAGGAGGTTGTTGCGGTTTTTCGCTGTGGCATGTTGGAACTCGTGATCGATGAGTTGAGCATCTTATCCCATTCTGATGAAAACTTTTAAAAAAAGTGTTCATCGTGTTCGTCCTCAGCTGAGCAGACCTTGTGTATGCATAAAGCCTATCCATAGGGGATGGCTTCTTTAACATGTTTAGCGTGGAAACTAAAGTGCAGCATCGTGAGGTTATCCATGGGCTTGCGGCAGAGTGAGGTACTGAGGTGTCTATCCCTGATGGAGATGTGTGTGTCCAGGAATGAGCCTGATTCTGAAGAGTAGTCCATGGTAGTTGTTTTAGTGATTCCTTGCCATGAATCCAAAAGGAAGAAAACATCAATGTATCTAGTGTATAGCATTGGTGGGAGGTCCTGTGCAGCAAAGAAGTCTTGCTTGAACTTGTGCATGAAAATATTGGCATATTGGGGAGCAAATTTGGTCCCCAGGTCTGTTCCATGTGTCTGGATGAAGAACTGTTGTTGAAGGTGAAGATGTTGTGGTTAAGGATGAAGTGGATTAGTTGTAGGATGGTATCTGGAAATTGGCAATTGGTGGTTTTGAGTACTGAGGCTGTTGCAGTGAAGCCGTCGTCTTGGGGGATGCTGGTATAGAGTGCCGAAAACATCCATTGTGATGAGGAACGTTCCTGGTTTGACTGGTCTGTGGGAGCTGAGTTTCTGAAAGAAATCTGCAGCATTGTGACAGAAGCTGGAGGTTCCTTGTACAGTGAGTTTCAAGATGCCCTCAACATAGCCAGAGAGGTTTTCACACCGGGTCCCATTACCTGCTATGAGGGGATGTACAGGTGTGTTGGCTTTGTGTATATTCGGAAGGCAATAGAAGTCCCCTACGTGAGACATACATAGGATGAGAGTGCATAGGCCACTCTGAAGGACAGGATCAAAAGCCTTGATCAGTCTGTTGAGTTGACAGGTGTGTTCTTTGGTAGGATTGGCAGGTTGTTGCCTGCAGTGTTCCTGGTTGTTCAGTTGTTTGTATGTTTCTTTGCAGTAGTCTGCATGATGACAGCTCTTTCTTTGTCTGCTGGTTTGATGACAATGTTGCGGTTGGCCTTGAGAGCCTGCATGGCGTTGCGTTGTGCTTGGATGATGTTCTGCACTATCTTGTGAGCGCAGCTGATGAATCTGGCATTGACACATCTCCTGACAGCTTCAGCATACATGTCGAGCCAATGGCAGCGGCGTTCCGGGGTTGGGGTCCAATTCGACTCCTTCACTGCATCACGGATCTCTGTCGACTGTTCCGGATTGTTGGTTGTCTCATTGGGCTCGCTGCTGACATCCTGGGGATTGTGGAAGAATTCCGGGAGCCTCATACATCTGATGAATTCCTCTGTCTGCCGCAAGACCAATGGGGTCCATTTTGGTGATGGGGCAGAAACTGAATCCTCAGCTGAGAACTTCAATTTTGTCCGGTTGGAGGGTGCGGTCAGATGAACTGATGATGGGTTTCCTCGTGGTGGTACTGCTTTCAACCGTTACTAGGAGAGGCTCTCTCTCTCACATACACACCCCCAAACACAAATTCAAGGGGTGAACCATTTCATCCAAGATGTTTATTTGCAGATACATTTTATTTTGTTCAAAAAAAAAAAAAAAAAAAAAAAAATACACAATTTGTAATCACGACCAGTGTGGCATCTTATAAATTCCAGCTTTTGGAATAAAATCAGCCTGATTCCAGGTTAAAACTCAAACAGATTCTGAACAAAGCCTCACCCCTACAGGTCAGACACTGACTTGAGATGTCATCTTTTGTATATTCCTATCGCTCTGCCTGATTGTCATGACAGTACAACATTGACATTGACTTTATAAACACTTTATACACCATCTAACACTCTTGGTTACCTGCAGAGACTTATTATCCGACACTCCACTCACACCAGGTGTATGATCTTTTGATCTCAGCCTATAAACTCTGTGTCTGTGTGCCCTGCCCTCTCACTGCACCTGATGAAGGGGCAGCTCTTCAAAAGCTTGTGATTTCAAATAAACCTGTTGGACTATAACCTGGTGTTGTATGATTTCTGACCTTGTCCACCCCAGTCCAACACCAGCACCTCCACATCACCTGAGGATGATAAGAGTTTCTGCAACCAACTAAATTACACAATACTGGGCTTAGTAACTCTTTCCAGTAAGGAACACAGCAGTAGCATGTTGGAGATTCAGTCCTTCAACACTATGTAATGAAATCAATGTGTTTTCCATTATTCCCACATGGACTGCGGGTATCATTAGTAAGGTCAGCATTTATTGCAAACTACCCTTGAACTGTGTGGCTTGCTAGCCCATTACAGAGGGCAGTTAAGAGTCAAATACACCTACGGTCACATATAGGATAGACCAGGGTAAGGACAGCAATTTTCCCTCCCTGAAGGGCATCAGTGAACCCAGCTGAGTTTTTAAACAACAATTGATGAATGTCATCATCTTATACTCGAGGCATTAATTGAATTTGAATGCCACCAGCTACCATAAAGTTAGAGATGTACAGCATGGAAACAGATCCTTTGGTCCAACTCACGCATGCCAGATATCCTAAACTGATCCTAGTCCCTTTGGCAGCATTTGGCCGATATCCCTCCAATCCCTTCATATTCATATACCCATGCAGATGCCTTTTAAATGTTGGAACTGTACCAGCCTCCACCACTTCCTCTGGCAGCTCATTCCATACACGCACCACCCTCCGCGTGAAAAAGCTCCCCCTTATGTCCCTTTTAAATCTATCCCCTCTCACCTTAAACCTATGCCCTCTAGTTTTGGACTCCCCCACCCTGGGGAAAAGACCTGGTCTGTTACCCTATCCGTGCCCTTCATGATTTTATAAACCTCGATAAGTTCACCCCTCAGCCTCTGATGCTCCAGGGAAACTAGCCCCCAGCCTATTCAGCCTCTCCCGATAACTCAAACCCTCCAACCCTGGCAACATTTTCTGAACTCTTTCAAGTTTGACAACATCTTTGCTATAGCAGCCACAGTGAGATTTGAACTCACACCCCCAGACCATTAACTGGAGTGCTCAGCCAGTGATGTTACCATCATGCCACTGATTAGGTAATGACTCACCCTTAACATACCCAACAAAAACCTGCCGACCTTAGTCCTGACATCTTCACTGGTCCCAGCCTCAGCAATCTTTTCACTGGGATTCCTCCTACTCTTTAAAAATGCAAAGTACCTCTGGCAATATCCTCAACATTCACTATTTTAAATAATACAGTTTATTTATCCATGACTCATTCAAAGAAAGGATTATCCAAAGACAACAGTGCTTTTTTATAAAAAAGGATTCTCATACCTGACTCAACACTTTTGAACAATCATGACAGGATCTGGTTTTCCCAGGTTTATTTTAAATAACTGCCCATCCACAGATTTAAATCAGAGCCTGAAGGCTGATACAAATCTTCACTTTTGTGTCCTGTGCTTATCTGCATAGTTCCCATTGCGTATTGTGGAGAAAAACAAAGTAATTAAACTTTATAAAAACTGTCTTCATTTAGCAACAGCCTCTTTTAACAAGTTATTATCAGTTATATATCCATGACAGAATCTCACCTAAAGCAGCTGTAAACAGCTGACTGAAACTGCTCGACTTGCCTGAAATTAGTAGAGCCTTTTAGGTATCTAAGGATAGAGTATGAGTCCTCCACTGAGTGTATTAATTACAAGCAGCACCTTAGGAATTGACTCTTAGATTGACAGTAAGTAATCAATGGCATTTTAGTAAAATGGACAGTCATTCTGTTATAAGGGGTGATTGTAAGCAGTGGACAATATTGCTGAAAATTGCACTTCTCTAAACAGAGTTGATTTTAACTCTGTACATCCACTGATCTGCTCCTCTTACATAACAGCAAGTAAACCCCACTTATAAAAGTACTTTTGTACTGAGTGTACAAAATATGGTAAGTATTTGCATTTTCTTCTGCTTTACCTGATACAAGATGCTGCTTTCAGATCCTTTGATGCATTGCAAAGGTTTATTATTATCTCTTCCTGTGGTCATTTGTCACATGCTGTCTATGGGCACTTGCTGTATACAAACTGATTGCAACATCTGCCATTTTCCAACTGTGTTTGCAATTCTAAAAGATACTTTGGGAAGCCTGGAGGTTATGAAAGACATAAGAATGCCAATTCTTTGTTGTTTAATGGTCAACAAGTGTCTCTCTGAGATATTCTCAAAGTCCACTGAACTTTAACAAACAATTGGCAAAAAGCAGGAACTCACAATGCAATTCAGAGCAGTAAATTGTGAAATAGTTTTCACTTCCATTTCACAAACCGAAGTTAAGCATAGAGAACTGGCTGGAACATGTTAAAACAACACAGCCTTAAATTAACTTACTACCTATACCTGGGAAGTTGGCATCGCCAGCACTACCATAAGATTATGACTATCTCTAAATAGCCTTTGTACCTTCTTCACAACCACACAGAGAAATGCATTCAGTCACCATGACCTCAGGATAAGGGTGGGGTAAGGTGAAGGAAAAACTGTTAATTCATTCAGTTAAAAAGAAGAACAAGATCCCCAGCTGTGAAAAACAAAAGGCCCGAAAGAATCATAGAATCCCTACCGTGTGGAAGCAGGCCATTTGGCCCATTGAGTCCACACTGACCTGCTGAAGAATATCCCTGTAAACTTCTGTTTCCCATGGCTAACACACAGAGCCTGCACATCCGTGGACACAATGGGCCATTCAGTACAGCCAATCCACCTAACATGCACATCTTTGGACTACGGGAGGAAACCCACGCAGACACAGGGAGGGCGATGTGCAAACTCCATAATCGACAGATAGGCTAGACTTGAATCTGGATCCCTGGCACTGAGGCAGCAGTGCTAACCACTGAGCCAGCGTGCCACCCCATAGTAAGAAACCGAGCCTCAAGTTATGTCTTCTGACCAATACTCAGAACATCACCATACAGAGCCAGAAATTCTCATCCTGATTACATCCAGCTTTCCCCAAAATCTGACCATGATCAAGCAGTAATGTCTGGTCAGTGGGTCCGCCGCAGTCAATGGGGTGTATTTCAAATTCAGTAATTTTGTTGCTCCGATTACATTTAAACAGATGTTCTCTCTTGCACCTTCTTGGTATCTTTGTTGAGTTCATTTCTTGGGATAAGGCCAATGTTACTCCTGACACTAATCTATAGAATATGGAGTGCAGCCAATTGCGATTGCAAACCAATCTGATTTGGCAGGGAGGGAAGGGGAAAACAGTTGAAAATGTACTTTTGATACAGTCCACGTGCAGTTCCAAGACTGAGGCTAACCTTCAATGTTGGGGATAAAGATCACAGAACTGAAGTGTGATTTTACAACAACCTACATTTAGCATCTTCAAGGTAGTAAAACATTTTCACAGAAGATTAATTAGACAACTGCTGCAGAGCCAAACGAGAAATTAAGCCAGGTGACCAAAGCTTGGTCAAAAGTAGTATTTCAGGACTTAAAGATTTTAAGACAAGAGCGAAAGAGAGGTTTAAGGAGACAATTCCAGGGGTTTAAGGCCCAGGCAGCTGAAGGCACGATGTGAATAATAATGTGATGGCGGCCTAGTGATATTCTTCCTCGATTTCTAACTCAGACCAAAGGACCGTGGGCTCAAATCAGCTGTTAAAATTTTAATTCAAGTAATTTTTTAAAAAGTCTGGAATTGAAAGTTAGTCTCAGTAATGATACCATGAAATTATTATTGTAGATATCTAATAAAAAAATCTCCTATCTGGTTCTCTATTTCCCTTTAGGGAAGGACATCTGCCATCCCAACCCAATGATGCTTATGCCAGACTCTTTAGTTGTCCTCAGAATAGGCTTGCCAGCTACTCAAGGGCAATTAGGGATGGACAACAAATGCTGGCCTTATCAGTGACAGCCACATCTCTTGAAAGAATAAAAAAGGAAAAACAAACAAGCGATGGCTGTACATGTGTCCTGAGTCAGAAGACTTTTTCTCTCAATGTTAGCTGTACTGGGATATGGGCATTACTTGCTGGGCCAGCATTTATTGCCCGTCCCTAGTTGCCCTTGAGAAGGTGGTGGTGAGCGGCCTTCTTGAATCGCTGCAGTCCACCTGCTGTGGGTTGACCCACAATGCCATTAGGGAGGGAATTCCAGGATTTTGACCCAATGACAGTGAAGGAACGGCGATATATTTCCAAGTCAGGATGGTGAGTGGCTTGTAGGGGAACTTGAAGGTGGTGGTGTTCCCATATATCTGCTGCTCTTGTAGTTCTAGATGGAAGTGGTCATGGGTTTGAAGTGTGACTAGTCTGAGACAGCTCTCCCAACTTTGGTACTAGCACCCAGATGTCAGCAAGGAGGACAGGGCTGTTTCTGCCGTTGTCTTTTCCAGTGTCTAGGTCGATGCCAGGTGATCCATCCAGTTTCATTTCTTTGAGACTTTGTAGCGATTTTATAAGAGGTTTACTTGCCATTGTGTAAGAGGACCAGATCACAGGGTTTAGAGAGCTGTAAGGCTGAAGGACTTTACGGAGATAATGAGGGATTAGGACATATGGAGATTTGAACATGAGGATGATCATTTATTTTTAGAAATTGAAACGTTGTTGGACCTGGAGCCAATGTAAATCATTGAGCACTGGGATGATGAGAGTTAGGACATTGACAACGGAGATTCAGAATCAAAAACAAAGTGCTGGAGAAACTCAGCAGGTCTGGCAGCATCTGTGGACAGAACCAGAGTTAGTACTTGAAGTCCAGTGATCCTTCTTCAAAACCGATAAGTAAAATCCCCATGGGGCTGCTCTCTCCTTACAGAGAGATGACTTGTGGTGGTTTAACCGGAGAGACAACACATCTCAGATGAGAAAGAAGACTGAGAAGGAGAGCCTCTCACAGGAGTCTCAGGCGAAGCAGGAATCAAACCCATACCGTTGGTGTTAGTCTGCATTGCAATCCAACCAGCCAGCTAACGGAGTGAAACCAATTCCTTTAGAGCTAATAGGAGCTTGGAAAAAGTGATATGTATACCGATGATAGGACGTGGTTGGGGTTAAAGGATTGTGGAGATGGAGCCCAAAGAGCGAGAAAAAAAAATTAGGCGGACAAAGGGATGGTTAACAGTTAGCCAGTGAAGGAGATACACTCAATGGGGACAGTAAGTGGGTGAAAATGTGTTGGCTATGCTGAAAGTAGCCCATTTCATGACAAGCCTGGTGTGTGGAGGTTGGGTAAGGACTTGGAAGAAGGTGCTCAGGCCCTAAAATTATTGAACTCGATATTGAGTTTACATTAGTACCAAGGAGACTGCAGAGCTCCCAAGCAGGAAATGAGGTGCTGTTCTTCCAGCTTGCGTGGAGCTTCGCTGGAACACTGCAGCAAGCCTGAGACAGATGTTGGCCAGGAAACCGGAAGCTCGAGATCATTTCTGGGGACAAAGTGTAGGTGTTCTGCAAAGCAGTCGCCCAGCCTGCATTTCATCTCCCCAGTGTAGAGGAGACCACATTGTGAGCAACAAACACAGTAGACTAGATTGAGCAAAGTGCAGTAAAGTGCTGCTTCACCTTGGATAGTGAGGAAGGAGGAAGTATATGGGCAAGTGTGGTATAAGTATGTACATGTATAAGCGTTGCATCTTTTGTGATTGCTGGGCAAGGTGCTGTGGGGGTGTGGGGAGGTGTTGGGAATGGAGGAGGAGTGGACCAGGGAGTACCAGAGGAAATGATCCCTGCGAAAGGCTGACAAGGGAGGTAGGGGAAATGTGTATCTGGTGGTGGCATCTCACTGGAGGTGGCAGAAATAGTGGCTTAAGATCCTTTGGATGCTGATGCTGTTTAGGTGAAAAGTGAGGATGGGGGTTCCCTGTTGCTGTTGTAGGAGGGAATAGAAAGGGTGACGGCCAAAGTGCGGGAAATGGGCTGGACACAGCTAAGGGCCCTATGAAGCACGATGGTGGGGAATCCTTGGTTGAGGTTAAAAGGTGGATGTTTCTGAGGCTCCCCTGCGGAAGGTGACATCATCAGAACAGATGTGACAGAGATGGAGGAACTGGGAGAATGGAATGGAGACTTTACTGGAAGGAGATTTGGATAAGCTGTCTCCTGGAACATAGAAGGTGGAAGGCTGGCTAAGACAGCAGTTGGGAAGAAGGCACACAGAGAGATCAATAGGGCAATAATTGGAAGTGCTCAGTGTAAATGGTGTGCTCAATATTTACCTGTATGAACCTGCCACCACTTGTTCCAGGTCAATTATCATGAACTTCTCCAGGACTTGGCCACTAAACTTCTTCCCAGACTTTGTGCAGTATGTGTCTCCCACCACGCTCCTGATCCGCATGTTCTAGAAAGGGAAAATATACTGCATATAAGCATGTGGGGGATGACTCAGGCTGTAAAACTGATCTTCTGGTGCTTAAGTTGAACTTCAAAGCATAACCTAGATTGTAATTATCTGGTAGAGTGGAGCAAACTCAACATCACTGAATGTGAAGAAACCCACTGAGATGAGTCCAGGTCTGGTAGAAATCCAAAGGTTTTTACATTAGTACCAAAGATCCTGAAAAAATATTTACTATTTAAGACCACGTTCTAGTGTTTTGATTTGATCAACATCACAATCTAATTTTTAATCCAAGCCAATCAGTGTTTCTGAGTTTCCTGATCTGCCATTGGAGCAGCCAATGATGAGATGTTAAATACCCATACAGTACTGATGGGCATCAGATGCTAGCCCTCCAAACGGTGGGGATTTCCTCAGTACCCTGATTGCTTTGTCTGCCCTACAGTGCTTCCCAAACCACCCACAGCAATCTGAGGAACAGCCCCAAATAGGCTCATTGTAGACCTGACTCAAACATTGTAAAATGTTGAAACTCTCAAATGGCATGCTGAATGTGATTGAAACCTGTTTTACTGGGATGTGCGTTCCTTGTGCTACAGGATCTAAAAGGAATCTCCAATATTTGTGTTGTTTTGTTGTGGGGAAGGCAGAATAATCATATGGATAAAGGAAATATGGACATCACTCCACTCATGGATAGTAGGAACTGCCAATGCTGGAGAATCTGAGATAACAAGGTGTAGAGCTGGATGAACACAGGAGGCTAAGCAGCATCAGAGGAGCAGGAAAGCTGACGTTTCGGGTCCGGACCCTTCTTCAGAAATCCACTCACGGTGAGTGTTCATGGGGTGTGATGGGGAGAAAAGAGATGTTTTCTAACACAAGGAAAAAAGTGCCCATTCTTCTCCATACTTAATGGGTTCACAAAATCGGAAAAGTTCAAGACTTTGAATTATGCAATCTCCAGATTGCAATTTTGTTAGCAACTCTTTATTAAATGCTTAGAATGAGCCTAATACAATGGGTGTAGAATAGAACGGTTATATCAAAAGTATAGCCAGATGCCAACCATTGAGAATTGTCCAAGGATCATGATTTCAGATACACTTTGGGGGACATTGATCAGGTAACAGAAGTCAAAGATTCCTGGTTGGCTGCTCTCAATGCCAGTAGGGAAATGAACAAGTCACCTTTCATAGGGTTGTACTAATCTCACTTTGGCATTCTCAATGCAAGATGCATTCCCCTGATGCACCACAACTCTAGGCACGAATCCATTCCCATCCGGGTGACAGAATCAGGGAATGGTTATGACAATAAAAAGCAGACTTTACAGCCACTGAGTCAGTGCTGGCTCTCTCCAAGAACAACTCACCTCGTCCATTCGTAGTCCCATTCCCCTACCTTCTCCCCACGGTTTTCCTCATTACATGATAGAACAGGCTCGAGGGATTGAATAGCTTCCTAGTTTTCTTGTTTTCATGAGAACAGAGGAAAAAGGAAGAGTAGGCCATTCAGCCCTTTGAATCTGCTCTATCATTCAATCAGGTTATGTGATCCTTGACCTGAACACCATGTCACTTGATCTCTAATATCTAGAAATACCAAGGAAACGGCCACACAAGTAGATAGTGTGTTAAAGAAGGCATATGGCACACTTGCCTTTATCAGTCGAGGAATTGAGTACAAGAGTCAGGATGTCATGTTGCAGCTTTAGAAGACTTTGGTTAGGCCACACTTGAGTACTGTTTCAATTCTGGTCACCACATTACAGGAAGGATGTGGAGGCTTTGGAGAGGGTGTAGAAGGGGTTTACCAGGATGCTGCCTGGATTAGAGGGTATGAGCTATAAGGAGGGGTTAGAAAAACTACGTTGTTTTCTCTGGAGGGCGCAGGCTGACGGGAGACTTGTAAGAAGTCCATAAAATTACAAGATAGGATTGACAATCAGAATCTATTTCCCCCAGAGTTGAAATGTCTAATACTAAGGGGCATGCATTTAAGGTGAGAGGTGCAAGTTTTTTTTTTAGAAACACTGAGTGGTACGTGTCTGGAACATGCTGCCAGGGTGATGGTAGCAGTAGATACAATAGGGGCGTTTAAAGGACTTTTAGATAAGCTTGTGAATATACAAGGAATGGAGGGATATGGACCAAGGCCAGGCAGAAGGGATTAGTTTAATTTGGTGTCATGTTCAACACAACATCAGCATAACTGAGCAGTCATTGGCAAATGGGACAGTCCTCTGGCAAAGGGAACTTTGGGGGTAATACTATCCAAAGATTCTGCAGCCACCATATGGTGTGCCCTGAGACAATAGGTACCTGCTACAACAGAAGCTGGTCATATTAAGAAAAAAATCACCATTTCCTGTTGACGTGAGATTGAATAAGCAACAAAAACTTACCATCACGTGATCTTTTTGAATGTCAAGCTCGTCACACATTAGCATAAAGTGTTCCAGGTTAGTTTCTTCCAGAAGTAGGTAGACGGGCACTCCCCGTTTAGCAGAAGCTTCCAACAAGTCACAAAATATGTCAACATCAGTGAACAGATCCATCATAATCGCAATGAGCTGCAAAGAAAAGAGGACACGAACAATCAAAAATTTCATTCTTCTTTCCTTTTACAAAAATTAAATTCCAGAAGGATTTGTTGAAAACACAATAACAAAGAAACAAACACTTTATGCCGCATGAAGGCAGTTCCAACATTGGAATTTTAACAGCAGTTTTTGAACAGCTTCAAACTTTCTCCCTGGATTTGAAATGGCAGAGGGAGCATCAGGAGATAATTAGCTTGCATGAAAGCAACTGCATGGAACAATGGAAGAGCAGCAATTAATTTAAATTGCTTGAGATGATAGATGGCAAACCATTTTAAAAACTGTTTAGGGAATTTTATATTTGAGACAGATCAGATCATAGATTGTCACAATGCAGAAACTGACCATCAGTCCCTTACTTCACTTGAGCTGCCTTATTCTATTGGTTGCCATATCCCATAATATTTCTCTCTGCCAGGCAATTATCTAATTCCCATGACAACGATATAGGGCCACTGATCCAGCAACGTTCTGAGACAGAGTATTCCACATTCAATCATTCTCCGAATAAGAGTTCTTATTTTAAAATAACTTTCCATTTAATACTTTGACTATTTCTCGATCTTCTCATTTCAGCTGTGTCTGCCACTGAAACTATCAGTCACGCCTGTGCTCAAGTCATGGAGCATTCGAGCTGTCTACTATTGTTCACTCCATAAGTGATAATTTACCTAAGTCCCTACTGCCAATATTCCACCGTTCACTCTCGTCCTTGGGCTGAATACTTGTCACTAAATGGATATGGTAAGCCTGCAATTAGATTGAGGGACGTAAGAGGGCAACGTGTACAATGGAGAAAAGTTGCATTTGTAATGTTCTTAGATAGTTTGTGAACAAAGTATATTTTTACAAAAACAAAAAGGTAAGAATCCCTAGGAGGCGAAAGAACCATTGAGACTCCTTTTTGCCTCAGATTCTTCCAAGATTTGCCTCAGTAGCCAAAGTAATTTGCTCTGGCTCTGGGACAATTGACCCTTTGACCCCTTTCACAGTCATGTCAGACCACCTGCAGGTCCTGTGATAGGAGTCAGAGAGGTCAGGACACACACCAAAAACTGGGAGAAATGAAAAGGCAACCTCAGAGATGTGAGCATGTGGCAGTGATGTTTCTGTCGTGATTGCAGGGAAATGGTCCCCAGGTTCAAGGTCTCCTCACCTGCTCAGGTTCGATATGTTCCTGGGGTGGGAAAAATGGATCTGGCCTCGTTGGCATGGAATGTGGTTGTCACTGGAAGTCACTCAATTCGAGGGCAATTCTGGATGGGCAACAAATTGCCAGCATTGCTGACATCCCATGAAAGAATATATTACTTTTAAAAAAGCAAGAAACTGGAATCAGAGTAAAACTACACAGGATGTATTTTAATTTTTTGCAACAATACATTTATTCACAAATATCTATAAGCACATTACTAACCGTTTTAAAGAGGATGTTATGGAAAATACAATAAAATTCTATGTTGAGCACTTGAGCACTTTGCACTCTTAGATATCTCAATCCCATTGCAAAATTGTAACATGAACTAATTGTGACATTCAATACAAGGAAACAACCGAGGAGTTCTGTAAGTTACTAGCCCTGATAGACAGGCAATATGTTTAACATAATGCCAACACACATACAGGCAATCTACACATTTACATTCTTCAGTTAAGCATCATTTAAGTAGCATGAGATGCTTACAGTACCATGTTTAACCAATTCAACTGCATTGCACATTTCTGTAGTGCTGCATTCAAGTTGTACTATAAAATGAATTGATAAATATATGAATTAAACATAAATTGAAAATAAGAGTGAAGACACGGGGTGTTGATCAGATTGGGAAGCTGGGCAATTGGATTGTGAGGGAACGATGGGAGGGAAAACTCAGCAACTAGTTTCTGTTCTGGCTGCACAGCAGGTCCTGGGATGACATTTCACTTAACAAACAAGAAGTAAACACCTTGGACAGGAACATCAGCTGTTTGTAAAGGAGTCAACTAAAAGAAACACAACTAATGTCTCTGTACATCTCTGGGAAGGACTGAAGCAGATACGTGGCTATTTCTACAAATATATGAACAACGGTAGGCCACTCACCCCTTTGGGCCCTGCTTCACCATTCAATAAAATAGCAGCTGATCAGATTTTAACCTCAGTTCTACATTCCTGCATACCCCTGAGAATATTCACCCTCTTCGTCATCAACAATCTACCACTGCCTTTAAAAATCTCGATTCTGCAATCCACTGTCTTTGGAGAAAGGGAGCAGCTTATTCTGCTGTAATGTCTCCGTTCTGTTTATGTCTACGTTGACAGTCACCTCACCTGACGAAGGAGCAGCATTACGAAAGTTTGTGATTTTAAATAAACCTGTGGGACTATAAGCTGGTGTCATGTGATTTCTGACCATGTTGTCAGTGGTGAGATGTTATATTGAACACTGGGCACATTCTGAGCACATGTTCGATCCTGGGGTCCATCCACATTAGTTGAGGTGCTTCAGTTACACAAACAGATTGGAAACTATTTCATTCACCGCAAAAGCTGAAGGAAGGGTTTAACAGAAATGGTCAAAATCCTACATCCTGATAGATCAGATTGCAAGCAACTGTTTCCTGTGAGACGGCAGTCAGTGACCAGAGGGCAGAGAGAGTTAAGGTGATTGGCAGAGAACCACAGCAGAGAGGAGAATGCTTTTGATGCATGGATTCAGAATGTGCTGCCTCAAAAGGGAAGTAAAAGAAAATCCAACCATCACCTCCCAAAGGCAATTGGATAAATACTTGCTAAAATGTGCAGGGTTAGGGAGAAAGGGCAGGGGAGTGGGATTAATTGGATGGGGCTTACATAGGCTAGGCTAATATCTGCACCCAACCCTCAGTTATGACAGGGGTAAAAGCTCACTTGAGGTGATTAGACAGTGCACCTACCGACTTGGCCTCGCTGAACAACTGGCGTATGGTGTCCTTGATGCTGTGAGTCTTGTCCCTTTGGAAGATGACCTGAGTGTCTGAGGGCAGGGAGGCACAGGATTGACCTTTGGACCAGCCTAGGTCCAGCACTGGAGCCTCGGAGTCGGACTGCATGGGGAAGTAGGTGCCCGAGGTCAGCTCCGACTGCGTGTCCCCGGCTTCCCAGTCACTGTGGCTGGGCTCGGCCAGCCTGGCCACTCCACCCCTCTGACTGATGTAGGCGATCTCCAGCTTGGAGAGGAAGCCCAGCTCCCTCTCGCCAGCCAGTGCCCGCTTGTAGGCGGCGAGGCCGGACTCCAGCAAGGCGTCTGTAGCCAGCCTGGCCACTTCACTGTGACTGAGCTCCAGGCCGGAGCTCTGCCTCCAGGGACACTTCACCTCTTCCAGCCTCTGAGCCAGTTTCCCTAACGGCTTGCGGCAGTTGCCTTTGTACAGCAAATTTCCATTTGCAGGCATCATCTTTTTTAAGAAAAACTCTCCTTCCAGGGAACCTGTTTGGCCACTCCACCTCAGTGTTGGAGCTGTTTGCACTGCCTATGACACGTAGAGCACAAAACAGCTCATTCTCCCAGAGGCTGAAACTTATACACAGCCACACCTCCCACCTGTTAACCTGCCTGCCAACCGGATCTGTACACAGCTGTTCAAAATTCCTCCCGGCGCAGCATTTACTCTTCCTTCAAGTCTTGGGAGGAATGCAAACAGAGATTGCTGCAGAAACTCGGCAGCAGAGAAAACAGAGTTAATGTTTCGAGTCTACTGAGCCTTCTTCAGAACTAATCACATTATATCTGCTGTCCATTTCTCTTACATCTCTTCCACCCCCCTAGCAGATTGGTGTTGGTGTTTTGTTTACTTTGCACCTAGTAGAAAGGATCCTTAGAACAGGTAACAAGTCTTTGAATGTATTCTTGCAAAAGCCAAGGTTACGAGGTTATATTGCCAAGTGCAGGAAATAGGATGAGAATAGTTAGGGATAACAAGGTGTAGAGCTGGATGAACACAGCAGGCCAAGCAGCATCATAGGAGCAGGAAAACTGACGTTTTGGGTTTGACTGGCACAGACTCAATGGGCTGAACGGCCTTATTCTGTGTTGTGGACCACTTTGACTCTATGACCAACTCTCTCTCTCTCACATCCCATTTTACATCTCTCCACTATTAACAACCCTTTTGTCTTCTGCACTGACTATCTTCATCATCTGCCCTCTTGCTTTTCCTCTACCTCCTGCCAAAAGTATATAAAAAAAAATTTCCAACACCTTTCACTTCTGAGGACTTGAACGTTAACTCGGTTTCTCCCTCCACAGAATTTCTCTATACTTGTTCCGATATGGCTACTCTCCTGATCCGTAGGACATTTTGCATTCCCCACATCATTCACTTCTCCATCACACCAACAATGATGATGCAACTTCAGCTGCCCAGGTCTAAACCTCAGGGTTTCCCTCCCTAAATCTCTCTTCCTTTAACATACTCCTACTCCTAATCAAACTTTTGGATCACCTGCCCAAATGTCTCCTCTAATTCAGTTTCAATTTTTTCTGTCAGATTTTGCTCCTGTGAAGCATCTTGGGATGGTTAAGGTGCTGTATAAGTGCAAGTGTTTAAGGTCTATTGCAAAGGTCACAGCATCAAACTCCAGTGTGGCAAAGTGTGAGGCTGAATTTAATTTTTAGCTTCTGAGGAAGGGTCACTCGACCCGAAATATTAATTCTGATCTCCCTGACCTGCTGGGCTTTTCCAGCAATTTCTCTTTTTTGTCTATAATTTCTGGGTGAATGATTCCTGCTGTGCCTCCTGTTGAGGTCACAACCATCATAAACATAGAAACATAGAAGATAGGAGCAGGAGGAGGCCATTCGGCCCCTCGAGCCTGCTCCGTCATTATTCATGATCATGGCTGATCGTCCAACTCAATAGCCTAATCCTGTTTTCTCTCCATAACTTTTGATCCCATTCGCCCCAAGTGCTATATCTAGCTGCCTCTTGAATATATTCAATGTTTTGACATCAACTACTCCCTGTCATAATGAATTCCACAGGCTCACCACTCTTTGGGTGAAAAAATGTCTCCTCATCTCCATCCTAAATGGTCTACCCTGAATCCTCATACTGTGACCCCTGGTTCTGGACACACCATCGGGAATATCCTCCCTGCATCTACCCTGTCCAGCCCTGTTAGCAGTTTATAAGTCTCTATGAGATCCTCCCTCATTCGTCTGAACTCTAGCAAAAACAATCCCAACCTAGTCAATCTCTCCTCATACGTCAGACCCACCATCCCCGGAATCAGCCTGGTAAACCTTCACTGCATTCCCTCAAGAGCAAGAGCATCCTTCCTCAGAAAAGGAGACAAAAACAGTGTTCAATATTCTAGGTGTGGCGTCACCAAAGCCCTGTATAACTGCAACAACACATCCCTGCTCCTGTACTCAAAACTTCTCGCAATGAAGGCCAACATACCATTTGCCTTCTTTACCACCTGCTGCACCTACATGCTTACCTTCAGCGACTTTGCACAAGGACACCCAGGTCCCATTGCACACTCCCCTCTCCCAATTTACAGCCATTCAGGTAGTAATCTGCCTTCTTGTTTTTACTTCTGAAGTGAATAACCTCACGTTTATCCAAATTATACTGCATCTGCCATTGATTTGCTCACTCACCCAACTTGTCAAGATCATGCTGAAGGATCTCTGCATCCTCATCACAGTTCACCCTCCTACCCAACTCGGTATCAGCTGCAAGCTTGGAGATGTTACATTTCGTTCCCTCATCCAAATCATTAATATATGTTGTGAATAGCTGGGGTCCCAGCACCAATCCCTGTGGCACCCCTCTAGTTACTGCCTGCCAATTTGAAAAGAACCCATTAATTCCTACTCTTTGTTTCCTCTCTACTAATCAGTTTTCTATCCACCTCAATACACTTCCCCCAATCCCATGCACGTTAATTCTGCACAATAATCTCTTATGCCGGTCTTTTGACAAACGCTTGCTGGAAGTCCAAATATACCACATTGACTGACTGCCCCTTGTCAACTCTACTAGTTGCATCTTCATGGAATTCCAACAGATTTGTCAAGCAGGATTTCCCCTTCATAAATCCATGCTGACTCTGTCTGACCCTGCCACTGCTTTCTAAATGATCCGCTACAAAATCCTTGATAATGGATTCGAGAATTTTCCCAACTACTGATGTTAGGCTTCGTCCGATGTCCGGCTGATCTGGTTCATTCCTCGAAACAGGAAATGGCTCCGTGTACTGGACACAGTGAAGGCTGTGAGCCCTGATAATATCCCAGTGAAATAGTGAAGGCCTGTGCTATTGCCACTCTCCGAACACTATTGTTCCAGTACTGCTTTGGTCTGGCATCTACCAGAAAACATGAACAGTTACCCAACTAGATCCCACAGAAAAGGATGAATAAAAAGCCTCCAACTACTGTCATACCAACTGCCTCCCAATTATCAGAGAGGCTCTGGAAGGAGTTATCAATTATTTTCATGAACATTTAGTTTGGATTATATAGGATTCACAGCAAAACTCACCTGTGTCAGTGTTTCTATTCTTTCTCTGCTTAAAGTCAGATCCCTGGTTCAATATCTGCTGCTGATTCACCCTGAGCCATTTTCTCTGCAGTTTTAGTTGGTTCCCACTTTCAGGCACAGGTCCCAATGTTACCTCAGCCAGAGCCAAGCCCACCCTGACAGCATGATCCCAAACTACCCCTTTACCTAATCGGGTTAAGCAGCTCCCATGTCACTTTTATGCTCTATGTAAGTTTCTTCTCAAGCTACTTCATCTCTTGCACCCATAATTTTTGCGTTCATCACAGCAAAGACGAAAGAACTGAATGCCAGAGGACAGGTGAGAATAGCTGCCCTTAGCTTGGCTGGTTAGTTTGCAACATAATGTGGTGCCAACAGCATGGGTTCAATTCTCACCCCAGCTGAGGTTACTATGAGGGTCTCTTCTTCCTGACCTCTCCCTTTGTCTGGGGTACGCTGACTTTCAGATTAAATGACCACCAGTTGTCTCTCTCTAACAAGAGAACAGCCCTGTGGTCTGGTAGAACTATGGAGGCTTTACCTTTTATTAAAGCAATAGTCAGCTAAAGA
Source organism: Rhincodon typus (assembly GCF_021869965.1). NCBI lineage: Eukaryota > Metazoa > Chordata > Chondrichthyes > Orectolobiformes > Rhincodontidae > Rhincodon > Rhincodon typus. The sequence continues at coordinate 6,574,100 of NC_063350.1, forward strand.
TTGCACTGGCAGTGTCAACTTTGATTTTACACTCAAGTCTCTGGAGTGGGATTTGGATTGATAACATTCTTTTTTTGATTTGATTTGATTTGATTCATTGTCATGTGTACCTACGTACAGTGAAAATCTTTGTTTGTGAGCAGTATAGGCAAATCATAGTGAGCAAGGACATACAGATCATAGGGTGAAAAAAGACTTGGACAGATTACACCGTCCAGGACATACGCGAGGCAAGATCAACAGTAACAAGATCAGCATTATTTGAAGTTAGAGAGTCCATTCATCAGTCTAACAACGGCAGGGAAAGAAACTCTTCCTGAACCTGCCGGTGCGTGTGTTCAGGCTTCTGTATCTTCTGCCTGATGGAAGAGGTTGTAGGAGAGCATTACCAGGGTGGAAAGGGTCTTTGATGATGTTGGCGGCCTTTCCATGGCAGCGAGCTGTGTAAATGGAGTCTATGGTTGGGAGGGTGGCTTTTGTGATGGTTTGGGCTGTGCACTCAACCTTCTGTAGTTTCTTACGGTCCTGGGCAGAGCAGTTGCCGTACCAGGCCATTATGCACCCAGACAGTATGCTTTCAGTGGTGCATCTGTAGAAGTTGGTGAGGGTCCTTATGGACGTTCCAAATTTCCTGAGCCACCTGAGGAAGAAGAGGCATTGTTATGTCTTCATTGACCGTTTCATCTATGTGGGAAGTCCAGCACAAGTTGTCGGTTATCGTCATTCCTAGGAATTTGATGGTCTCAACCCCCGCTCCATTGATGTCAATTATCAATTCTTTAGTTTTGCTGACATTTAGAGAGAGGTTGTCTTCATTGCACCGTGTCGTCGTTGTTAGATATCCATCCCACTATGGTGGTGTTGTCAGCAAACGTGTAGACGTTCATTCAGAATTTGGCTACATGGTTGTGAGTGTACAGGGAGTATAGTAGGGGGCTGAGAACGCATCCTTGGGGGGGCTCCAGTGTTAAGTGTTATCGTGGAGGAGGTGCAGTTATCTATCTTCACTGATTGCGGTCTGTGGGACAGAAACTGAGGAGCCAATTGCAGAGGCAACTGCAGCTGTATTCTACCTCCAAGTCGAGAATACTAACCAGCGAACCACAGCAGGCTACTGAAATTAGGCTGAAACCAATTGAAACAAACCTAATCGTTGGAAATTTGGACGGGAAAGTCATAGACACAACACATTATTCTTGACTGGAAATTTGAGAGTGCTAGATTCTGAGCCAATTAGATTCCCAAATTAGAGTGTCACACCAGTAGGGGAGGTGATGGAATAATGGTGGTGTCACTAGACAAATAATCCCAAAGTCCAAGCTGCTGATATGGTTCAAATCTCGTTATGTTAGCTGGTAGAATTTAAATTCCAATAACAAACTTGGAAGTTAAGAAGATAAACCAGTCTTAATAATGGTAGCCATTAAATCATCATTTATTCTGATTCCACGCACACAGCTGAATTGCACTCCGAAATGGCCTAGCAAGCTACTCTGTTATAGATAGGTAACAAATGCTGGTCTTGCCAAGGATGCCCACATTCCATCAAAGAATAATGGAAAATGAAATACTTATATTATGAACTGTCTTTTCTTTAAGGGGTATAAGTCCATTATTTAACTTGCAGTTTTGTTGCTAACCTTTATTTTCAATATATTGCAACAGGGGAGGTGATGGCCTAGTCATGTTATTGCTGGACTGTTAATCCAGAGACCCTGGTAATGTTCTGGGGATGCGGGTTTGAATCCTGCCATGGCGGACGGTGGAATTTGAATCTAATAAATATCTGGAACTAAGAGTCTAATGCTGACCATGATTTCGTTGTTGATATTCGGGGAAAAGCCCATCTGGTTCACTCATGCCCTTTAGGGAAGGAAACTGCCATCCGAAGAGCAGGAAAGTCAACGTTTCAGGCCAAAATCTTTTGTCAGGATTGGGGAGGGGTAGGGGAGTGCAGAAATCATTAGAAGGCTGAGGTGGGTCTGGGGGGGAAGGGTAGGAGAGATGGTGATAGGTGGATGCAAGTAGGAGGTTATTGTGATTGGTCCATGGGAAGGGTGGAGCGGATAGGTGAGTAGGAAGATGGACAGGTTAGGTTAGCTCATTGAGATGAGGGGGAGGGCTGGACATGGGATAAGGCTGAGAGATTTTTAAGTTGATGAAGTTAATGCTGAGACCATTGGGCCACCTATCACCATCTCTCCTACCCTTCTCCCAACACCATTCCCCTCCCCATCCCTGACAAAGGGTTTTGGCCTGAAACACAACATACCTGCTCCGCTTTTCCAGCCTCACACCTACAGACTCTGACTTCCAGCATCTGCAGTCCTTACTGTCTCCAATTTTCCCTGGAGTCATTATTTTTTCCCCCTTGTCCAACAGCAAGTCTTTACTCAAACACACAAAACCACAAATAAAAGCAGAAATTGCTGGAAAAGCCAGCAGGTCTGGCAGCATCTGTGGAGAGAAATCAGAGTTAACATTTTGGATTTAGTGACCCTTCCTCAGAACTGAGGAAGTCTTTACTGTTGCGGAACTTAGCAAGTCTTTAATGTTTGTGGAACATTGTCGTGGGTAATTTGACTGTCCCACTTTGTATATAACAACAGAATACTTCAGAAGCACTTAATTGGTTGTAAGTGCTTTGGGAAATCCTATGATGTGGTCTGGAATGAGCTAGAGCTGAAATCATATGGTGTGATGTTAGTCATGAACAAGGCATGCTGTGCTTGCATGTTATTTATTTACCACTAATTTTAAACAGAGATGTCAATAAACCAAAAATCTCTCAAGAATTTTAATAAGCAATTATGATTACTTCTCAACAATATTGTTCAAGAATACACATATAATTTAACATGACTGCAACAAACAACAACGTACACGCAATTTAGCACAAATACAATATTTTGTACTACCCACCATGTAGCAGAGAAATATCAAAATAGGCCATTGAGCTTGCTTTGCCTTTCAGTATGATCATGGCTGATCATTGACCTACATACTCTAATCCTGCCATCCCCACCACCAACACGTTCACCCCTCCAATTTCCCTTTATTTCTTTGTGCACAAGAGCTATATCTGCCTCCTTCTTGAAAACACAGAATTTTTTCCCCAGAATGTTGGTGAATTCAATATAAAGTGAACAATTAAACACTGCTGCACATACCAAATGTACAATGAATGTGCAAAAGATAGCTATGTTTAAACTATACTTGGACAAAGAGAGATGACGCTAATGATTGGGCAAAGTCAATCATCAGATTTTTTCCAGCTGTATTCTCCAAGAGCAAATTGGTGCTTAATTGAAGCAATATGTTTAATTTTCTAATTGATTGGCAATTTCTAATAGGAGCAAAAATGATGGCTATAGTATTGGTATTAAACTTGTTAGTAATGTGAAATCACTTGGTCTCACATAGTCTCAGATTTGTGGACTTGATGTATGAATAGGAGAAAGAGACAGTGATCATTTGGGCAATGATCAATTTACTCAAACATTTTTTTTTGCCAAATATCTGCCCTGTAGCTCTTAAACCTGCTTTGACTGTTTCCAGCCTGGATCTGGTGTGTAGACCCAACACCAACGTGTGCAGCTCAATTGGAATATTTGCTCAGCCCTTCTCTTATGAGTTTCACCTGTAGATCATAGTATGTCAGTGGTTTAATCAGCGTTTTACCAATCAAATATCAAGAATTTGGAAAACTTCCATCAAATCTTCACTGAGCCCCCCGCTCTCACCCTCCTCATCGTAAACATCCCCAGCCTCACCTCATGATTATCAATTCCAAATCATTATCTACTGTTGTCCTTTCAAACATCAGGATCTCTCTAGGCTGGAGAGTAGAGGCCTAATCTCCTGGTTCCTTGCGTTTCTTCACATCTGCAATGTCACATTTGAAGACTTTGAAACATTAAAGGTCCACAAGCTTTCAAAATAACCAGGCTGTTCAAAATGCAGTTCAATAAAATTGTGAAGAAACAAACAGAATCTAACAAGCTCAATTCAGGTGAGGCTGTAATGACACAGATGAATGATGCGTGTTGTTCAATATTCCTCTGACTCCTGCCTCTTTGCTATCTTTCTGTTCTGCCCCGTCTTGGTGTGCCATGCCTGTAGCTGAAACTGTGGAATTCCCTCCCTTACCCTATCCTGCTCCCTTCCTCCTTTTAAAGGTAGCTTAGAGGCACTGAATTCAGGACAAGAAGCACATTTTTGTCCTCTTCTCGATTTCAATGTCAATGAAATATTTTGATTTTTGCATTGCTGTTTAGATGTATCGCTGTCACATGAAACACAAAATTCATCTTTATCAAGAAGTGGTGGGACAAGTGGTTAATGAAGGTGAACTCTGCCCAGTGAAAGCAATTGGGGGCTGTGTGTTTTTTCAAGCCGCTGGGTATTAATAGAAGCTCACTACACCCACCTGCTGACAGAAATCATATACTGCATCACTCACAATAAAAAATATTTGCTGATGATGATTTGCCAGTTTTCAACATTGCATCAGTGCAAAATCTTTTCCTCTCCCTTAAAGTAGAAAACAGGAAAGAATGCAGACAAACAAGATTTTCAAATTCCCTCAAGACTGAAATTTAAAAAATAATAAGTTTAAAATTATTGGCAGAAGATCAAGACAAGAGTTGATCAAACATATCAATGAGGAGCAAGAGTAGGCCATTCAGCCCCTTGAGCCTGTTCTGCTGTTCAGTAAACTCATGGTTGATCTGATTCCAATCTCAAGTCTACATTCCTGTCTACACTGATAACTTTTCACCCTCTCTCTTAACGGGAATCCATCCACCTCTGTCTTAAAAATATTCCAGGATCTGCTTCCAACTTCTCGGGAAGGCAGTTCCAAAAACTTATCATGAAAAATAATCATTTCATCACTGTTTTAAATAGGTGACCCTTAGTTCTAGATTCTTCCTTAAAAGGAAACATCCTCTCCACATCCACCTGGTCAAAACCTCTCAGGATCAAGTCTCTTCATACATTCTAAACTCCTGTGGAAACAAACCTAGCCTATTATAAGGTAAGCCCTTCTATTCCACCTATTAGTCTAGCAACACTTTCTCCGAACTGCCTCCAATGCACTTACATCTTTTATTAAATAAGGTGACCAATACTGTGCAGAGTACTCCACTGGTCTCATCAATGGCCTGTATAACCGAAACATAAGTTACCTACTTCAGTACTCAGTTCCCCTCACGATAAATTATAATATTTTATTAGCGTTCCTAATTATTACTGTATCTGCACAGTAACCTTTTGTGATCCATGCATGAGGACACTCAGATCTGTCTGCATCTCAGAGCTCTGCAATCTCTCATCATTTAGATAATATGCTCTTTTCTCATTCTTCCTGCCAAAATGGACAATTTCTCATTTTCCCACATTTTACTCCATTTGCCAGATCTTTGTCTATTCACTTAACCTACCTAAATGCCTCTGTTGCTTCTTGATGTGCTCTTCAAACTTACTTTCCTAATTATCTTTGAATTATTAGCAAATTTATTGTCAAGTCCTACATCTGAAACTTCTATATAAGCTGTAAAAAATGGAAATCCCACATCACGCATTATAACTTGCCAATAAGAAAATGATTAATTGATGCCTAAATAATTAATTGACTTTTCCAGTTAGACAATCTTCTACCCACGCCAATATGTTATGTACAATATGCTCTATACCATGACCTTTGTTTTCTGCAATCCCTTTTGATGTGGGACCTTTTCAAATGCCTTCTTAAAATCTTAGTACAGAACATGCACTGGTTCACCTTTATCTACAGCATTTGTTACTTTCTCAAAAACTCCAAAAAATTAGTTCAACGTGATTTCCCTTTCACAAAATCACGTTGACTCTGTCTGATTATCTTGAACTTTTCCAGGTGCCCTGCTATAACAGCTTTAATAAGAGCCTCATTTCTGCTGTTAGGTTTACCACATCTTTTCAAATTTGAACCCTTTCCCCATTATTTAGATTAAAACATCTTCCCAATGACAGCTGTTAAGCAGACTGGCTTGTTATTTCCTGTCATGCTCCATTTTTGAATAATGGAGTTACATTTAATATTTTCAATCTAATGGAACCATCATTAAATCTGAGAAATTTTGGAAAAGTAAAACTAATGCATCAACTCTCACATTAGTCAGCTCTTTTAAGACTGTTATCTAAAGTCTGTTAGGAGAGGGTGGTTCGCATGTGGAATGAACTTCCTGAGGAAGTGGAGGATGTGGGTACAGTTACATCATTTAAAAGACATTTGGATAAGTACATGAAAAGGAAAGGTTTAGAGGAATATGGGCCAGGAGCAGGCAGGTGGGACTAGTTTAGTTTGGGACACTAACGACTTACTCGGTATCACTACTGTCCTTTAGGGAAGGAAACTACCATCATTACCTGGTCTGGCTTATACATGACTCCAGACCCACAACAATGTGGTTACCTCTTGACTGTCCTCTGGTCAATCAGGAATAGACAATAAAAGCTGGGCCAGCCAGTGATGCCCACATCCTGTGAATGAATAAAAAAAAATTCTCCAATGTGGTTACTGTCAGGGGCCTTTATGTCATTCCCATAAGTGCTTTCATCATTTTGCATCTTTAGCCAAATCACTTCTTCATTCTTGTTTCCTGAACTTAGGTCAGCCTCCTCTATTTTGTGAATACCTTCACCAATGAATAGAGACACCCCTCCACCTTTTTCTAGCTTCCTGTTCTTCCTAAGGGACACATGCACCTCAAAGTTCAGGTCCCAATATATATCATCCTGCAGCAAAGTCTCTACAATGTACTTACTTATTTCTACATGCACTCAGTTCAACTTCTTTACTTCAAATATGACATCCATTCAGATACAGAGCTTTTAGTTTGGTCCTATTATTATTTATGAAACCTTTAGCCTTATTTGTTGATTTACTTTTAGCTCTGTGATCTCTATCCCTTCCTGTCTTGGTCTGTTTAACATGTCCCACCTTCCTCTCTTGCCTCATTTCTGCTGTTAGGTTTACCACATCTTTTCAAATTTGAACCCTTTCCCCATTATTTAGATTAAAACCCTCTCGACTGCCTTAGTTATGCAACAGACATGAACACTGACTCTGGCATCATTCAGTGCCATCCTAAAAGCACAGACCTCAGTCTCCCCAGTGATGGGGAGTGCCTCTGAAACTGGAACCCACTTACCCTATACCAATCTTTAAGTCATGTATTAATTTCTTTAATCTTATTTTCCCTACGTCAATTTGCTTGTGGTTCAGATCCATATATTATCACCTTTGAGGTTCTGATTCTTAATTTCATGCCTAGCTACTTGCACTGACTGCAGAAACCCATTTCTCGATCTGCCTATGTTGTGGATACCTACACAGATTAGAATGACTGGGCTCTCCCCCTCCCAATTTAACTTCCTCTCCAGCTCACAGCAGATATCCTGCACCCTGGCACAATGCAGGCAACACTGCCGACTGTACTCTCGCTCTTTGCTGCAAGGAACAGAGTTGATTTCCCACACTACACTGTACCCTGCTGCTGCTACATTTTGTTCCCCAACCTGAATGGATTTCTGTACCACAGTGCCATGGATAGTTAGCTCATCCATCCTCCAGCTCTCACACTCATCCAGACAAGCTGAAAGATCCTCAATTCTCTCAGTCAATTGCAAATTCTGAGGCTCATGCACTTCTGCCTTCTGGGTCCCCTTACCCGCTGAAGTTACAGCCATACTCCCTTGTCCCTGACAACTGATCAAATCAAAAGGCCTAATCCTAATGGATGTGACTGCCTCCTGGTACAAAATATCCAGATAGAACTTCCCCTTCCCTGATGTATCTTAGTGTCAGCAGCTCAGCCTCCAGCTCATAAACTCTGAGACAAAGCCCTTGGACCAGGGAATATTTACAATGGATATGTTTGTCCAGTATCCCACAGGCATCCAGGAACTCCCACATGCTATAACCATGACACATCACCTGTTCTTAATAACAAGGTGTGAAGCTGGTTGAACACAGCAGGCCAGGCAGCATCAGAGGAGCAAGAAAGCTGACATTTTGGGTCTGGACTCTTCTTCAGACCCTTTTCTTGTTATCTCAGACCTTGTTATCTCAGACTCCAGCATCGGCAGTTCCTACTATCTCACCTGTTCTTAATGTGTTTTAATTAACTCTTTTAGTTATTTTGTTCAATCTTTTACTTCTCTTTTTCACATGCTTTGTTAACATTACCTCCTATTCCTATACTACTTTAAACCTTAAGAATAGAATAGACTTTAACCACTTACCAGATACTCATGAAACAATTAGATTCTTCCCCTGAATAAGAACCAATTTTACCAGGATAGGCTGTAATACCCTCAGGACATACCTGGATTACAAAAGAACCGATATATATGCCAAACATTTCTTAGAATTGAACAGATGTGATATGCAAAGTATTCTCCCACTGGCATTGAAAGCCCCTTATCGTTTCATAAAGATATGTCAAACCCACACAGGTATCTCTTCCAAACTCCTGCATTGCCAGACTAATACCTGCTAAAGGATAGAAAATCTGTCAGGCTTCATTACTGTCTGGAGTCTCCTGGGTGTGTCTTAATCATCTAAATGGTCTTGAAGCCTAGTCAACAAGACTCAGGAACGTGGCCATAGTAAAAGCAGCCATATGTAGGGAATGAATAGATCAGTGGAACTCCTTTCAGATGCTTCTTAAAACATCTTTCTTTTATTAAGGTTTCGGGTTACTTGTCATGATATTCCTTTACATGCTTCGATGTCAAATTTTGTTTGATTATGCTTTGGCATCACACATTAAAGATGTATTGTTCTTATATACAAGTTATTGTTGCTGTACGTCATACCTCTCAGAAACTCTTTAAGGAACCTTGTTCATTATTTGCTGAGCAACAGCTAATGTTATTTATTTAAACAAAGACAGCAGCTAACAGCAATGAGACAAGCAATGGCCAATTAAACTGGTTCTGGATGTTTGAGGGAAGAATGCTACTTGGCAAAGTTGCCAAGAGATTGTCACTGTCTCTCTGACCTCTTCAATGATTGAACAGTTCAGCTAAAGTAGAGAATCCCTGACAATGCAGCTTCCCCTCAACACTGCACTGAAACACCAGTCACATCTGGGATTGAGACTCAGACCACAATCTTCCAACCCTGTCATGCAAACACTTGTAATGGAGTGAAAGTAACTCCAAGTAGGGGAAACTGAATAAATTTAGAAATAAGATGGAATCTTTCTGCTTAAGATAGCGATTTACCAGCATTGCATAACCATCTTGTTTTCTATGGAATCAATTTGTAATTTTGCAGATTGTCTGCAAAATTTGGGGACAGGTGTATCTTATATCTTTTCTTCCTGGGATGCAGTTTGCTCTGTATTTTGCAGTGCTTCATGTGCAGAAACCTGGGAGACTGCTGAAGTTCCACTTTAAATTGCGTCTAAGCATTTGTCATTTTCACTGCATTTCCGCAATTCAGCCACAAGGTGGAAGAGGAGCTTTGGGAGAGTTAAATTGGAAAACTGGAATTGTGCATGAAATGTAATTCTTTCATTGAGTAGAACACCTGTCCCCAATTTTCACCTCTTTCCCTGCCCATACTTTCTGTTTTCTTTCTGGCTTTGGACTCTATCTGACAGGACTGGATACATGGAACAAGAAGGAAAAAGGCCATTCGGCCTATCGAGACTGTTATACCATGGAAAAGATCATGGCTGATCTGATAGTAACTTCAAATTCACACTCTTGCCCCCCTCTCAATGGCCTTTCACCACCTTCCTTATACACACCTCTGCCTTAAAAATATTCAAGGAAGGTCTTTTTCCCAGGGTGGGGGAGTCCAAAGCTAGAGGTCATACGTTTAAGGCGAGAGGGAAAAGATTTAAAAGGGACTTAAGGTGCAACTTTTTCACGCAGAGGGTGGTCCGTGTATGGAATGAGCTGCCAGAGGAGATGGTGGAGTCTGGTACAATTACAATATTTAAAAGGCATCTGAACGGGTACATGAATAGGAGGACTTTAGAGGGATGTGAGCCAAATGGGGGCAAATGGGACAAGATTAATTTAGGACATCTGGTCGGTAAGGACGACTTAGACCAAAGGGTCTGTTTCTGTGCTGTATTTCTCTATGACTTTGCTTCTACTGCCTCTCCAGACTCACGACGCTGTGAGAAAAAATGTCTAATTGTGGTTTTAAATGGGCAATCCCTGATTTTTAAACAATGGCCCCTAGTTCTAGATCCTCCCATTACAGCAGACATTCTCTCAACATCTATCCTGTCAAGACTCCTCGGGATTGTATATATTTTAATCAAGTGCCTCTTCCTGTTCTAAACTCAAACAGATGCAAGGTGAGCCTGTCCAAACTTTCCCATAAGACAAATCCACCAGTCCAGATAGTAGTCTAGTAAATTTTATATGAACTGCCTCCAACTCATTTACATCCTCTTTAAATAAGCAGACCAATATTATACACAGTACTCCTGATGTGGCCTCACCATAAAGAGTTGCAAGTTATCCAGAACCCTGGTTAGATGGAGGAATCTTTTCAGTTCTGGCCACAGTACCTCAGTATTTACCTTGAAATGGTTTGTAGCAGTTTTGACAGAATATTACAGAAGGAGTAACATTTTGACACCTGACTTCATGGATTCTGTTTGCATTCCCTTGAATAGAAAATATTAAAGGTTGATTTAATTGAGCTGCTATTCATGGTACACCTGCCCTACCCTCAACTCATCTCTTTTAGTTACTTCCCTACTCACCTTATGACCTCCCTGAGCTTCACCTGTCAATGAGATTATGTTCTGTTCCCTCAAAAGCTTAAATACACATACCAACAGTGTCAAGAACAGCTTGTTCCCTGCTATTATTAGATTTCTGAATGGGTCTCTCAAATTTCAAATCTAATGTTGATCGTGCTTCTTGTGCACCTTCTTTGCAGCCGTAACTTTCTATTCCTCACTCTGTTCAATCACCCTACAATCTTTGTATGTTATGATCTGCCTGTACTGCACACAAAACAAAACTTTTCACGTAGGTGCATGTGACAATAATAAATCAAATCAGATCAATTCTATTCCCATTAAACTGCTGATCGCCCAACTTCCCTTCCCAGTCTTCATGTTAATAATCATTTTTAAACATTGTCCACCTCTAAAAATTCTTTTTAAAAAATACTCTCAATTCCATCACCCTTGCAAACTATGACCCGTCTCCAACTTCCCTTTCCTCAACAAAGTCCTTGATTTATTTGCCACCTATCAAATCTTTACCCATCTTTCTTGAAGCTCTACGTTTAAGTCCTTCCAATCAGGTTTCTGCTTCTGCACCAGAATCAAAGTAGCTCTTATTAAAGACACAGCTATTTCCAATCTGACTATGACAAGGCTAAACTGTCCTTCCTCCTTGTCCATCTCCAGTCTTTAGCCTTTGACACAATGCTATGTCATCCTACTCAACACCTCTTCACTGTTGTCCAACTGGGTGGGACTGCTCTCCTAACCCAATGATATCCGGAGAATCACTTACGTCAGTTTCTCCAACTGCTCCTGCAGTATTCCCCAAGAGTCTATCCTCAAACCTTCTTATTCCCTATCTACATATTCTCCTTCAGTCACATAATCTGAAGATACAATATTAGTTTTCACATGTACACAAATGATACCCAGTGTACTACACTACCATCTCCCTTGACTCCTCAACTTTTGCTAAATTATTAGATTGCTTTAGTACTGGATAAGAAGGAACTTCCTCCAATTAGAAAATCCATTTGTTTTAGATCCCTGCTCCAAACTCCATTCCCCAGCCCTCTCTGAAATTAAACCAGTCGTTTCCAACCTTGATGTTACATTGATCCCGATATGAGCTTCTGACTTCATCTTGTGCCATCAGTACAAGCACCCATTCCCAGCCCTACAGCATCACCCAATTCCATCTACTGCTGAAGACTTTGATTATCTCCATTACCTCCCCACATGACCATGCCAATATTTCTGGCTGATATCCCTTATCTTTTACATAAACTTAATATTTGTGGTATAATTGCACAGATCTCAGGAACATTTACGTTACATTTAAGACAGCCAGATGACATCTCATTATGAGATTCTCTAAAATACAAAGTCTTCATCTTACTTTCAGTTCAATAGTGAGTCAAACTGCAGCAATGAATTAATCAGTTAAGCATACAATGTAATAGCAACATGAGTAAGCAAAGAGCCCATACTGTATATGTAAGTCTGCAACTATACTGAAGCCTAGCAATCACAGCAGATGAACAGTTGTCAGTATACTGTCTGTCCCTTTACAGATAAAAGGGGAGACCATGGCATATCTGATTTGAAAAATGGCAGTTTACAAGAGGCAAAGGAAAGCTCAGAATCTTAGAAGTGCCATGGCAAGGAAGGAGGCTATTCAGCCCATCATGTTTGCGTTGGCTCTCCAAATGAGTATCTTAACCTGCTGCCACTTTCCTGCCTTTCCCCAGCACACATGCACAATGTTTCTATTCAAATCTAATGGCATTTCGAATGCCTCTGTTGACTTTGCCTCCAGACTGCCAGGCAGTACATTCCAGATCACAGCAACCTGTTGATGAAAAAATACTTTCTCACCTCACATTTGCTTCTTTTGCAAATCACTTCAAATCTCGTCCTTGATCCTTTTACAAATGAGAACAGCTTCTCCCCATCTACTCTAACCAGACCACTTAGGGATTTGGAAAACCTGTCAAATCTCCTCTCAGCCGCCTTCTTCCCAGGGATAACAGGCCCAACCACTCCAATCCATCCTCATAATTTAAGTTTCTCATCGTTGCAACCATTCTTGTAGATCTCTTTTCCCCCTCTCCAATGCACACACATCTTTTCTATAATGTGGCTCTCAGAACTGTATACAAAATTCCAGCAGAGATCTAACAAGTGTCTACTACAAGTTCAGCATCACTCTGTGCTCTTTTACTCTGTGATCCTATTAATAAAGCCTACAATACCATGTTTATTTTTATTAATTAACGGGATGAGGGCCTTGCTGGCTAAGGCAGCATTTATTGTCCATCCCTTATTGCCCAGAGGGCAGTTCAGAGTCAACCACATTGTTGTGGGTCTGGAGTCACATGTAGGCCAGACCAGGTAAGGATGGCGTTTCCTTCCCTACAGACATTGGGGAATATTAACTACCTTCTCCCTGTCCTACTATTGCTCAGTAATCTGTGCACGTATAGACTCAAATCCCTCTGCTCAGGCATCCCTTTTAGACTTGTACCCCAGGTTTTGTATTTCCATATCTTCCTACCATAATGCACAACCTCATAGCTCCCTATATTGAACTTCATCTGCCACTATCTACCCAGTCCATCAACTTGTCTGTGTCCTTTTGAAGTTCTACACCTGTCCTCCTCACAGTTTATAATTCTTTCAAGTTTCATACTGTCTGCAAGCTTTGAAACTGACTGTGCAAAATAAGGATAAAGAACAATACAGCACAGGAACAGGCCCTTTGGCCCTCCAAGCCTGTGCTGCCACATTTTGCCCTTCCATACTAAAACTGTCTTCACTTACAGGATCCATATCCCTCTATTCCCTTCCTGTTCGTGTCTTCATCCAGGTGTTTCTTGAATGCTGCTACTGTGTCTGCTTCCACCACCACCTCTGGCAGCACGTTCCAGGCACTCACCACCCTTTGTGTGAAAAACCTGCCTCACACATCTCTTTTAAAATCCATCCCCCCTTACACCTTGAACCTGCACCCCCTAGTAATTTAGTTGTTTAGTGCGAACCCTAACAACTGCACCTCCCAGTCGAGAACCATTTCAACTCCCCCTCCCATTCCTCAGACGACATGTCCACCCTGGGCCTCCTGCAGTGCCACAATGATGCTACCCGAAGGTTGCAGGAACAGCAACTCATATTCCGCTTGGGAACCCTGCAGCCCAATGGTATCGATGTGGACTTCACAAGCTTCAAATCTCCCCTCCCCCTACCGCATCCCAAAACCAGCCCAGCTCGTCCCTGCCTCCCCAACTTGTCCTTCCTCCCACCTATCCCCTCCTCCCACCTCAAGCCCCACCCCCATCTCCTACCTACTAACCTCATCCTGCCCCCTTGACCTGTCCGTCCTCCCTGGACTGACCTATCCCCTCCCTATCTCCCCACCTACACTCACTTTTACTGGCTCCATCCCGCCTCTTCGACCAGTCTGTCTCCTGTCCACCTATCTTCTCCTCTATCCATCTTCTATCTGCCTCCCCCTCTCTCCCTATTTATTTCAGAACCCCCTTCCCCTCCCCCATTTCTGAAGAAGGGTCTAGGCCCGAAACGTCAGCCTCTCTGCTCCTCTGATGCTGCTTGGCCTGCTGTGTAAATCCAGCTCTGCACCTTGTTATCCCAGTCTATCCAACCTTTCTTCATAGCTAAAATCCCCCATACCAGCCAAATCCTGACAAACCTTTTCTGTACCCTCTCCAAAGCATCCACATTCTTCATTCTTCTACTGTATGCAGTAGATCTAGTTATTAATAGTTATCAGGAAAAGCAAGGGTCTCAACACAAACCCTAGAGAATTCTACTAGAAACTTTCCTGCAGCTTGAAAAATATCCATTGACTATTACTCTCCGTGGCACAGTAAACCTGGAATGAAGTACAGTCCAGAATGTTCAAAAGAAACATCTGAATGTAGATTGGCTGAAAGTCTAACAGAACTGGTCATTATCTCTGAACCTATCAAATTTTTCAGGAAAGCACTTCTGGACAACCTAAAGATTATACTGCTGATGCATGTGCAAAGGAAGATGCAAGTGCAAAACTATTGTTGTGGCTGATGCCATCTTCAGACGTGTGACTCTACAACAACTATTGCAGCAGTCAACAGGGTCAGTGAGGCATGCAAATCTTCAATAAGATGTGGATTGCCTTATCCACTGAAAGAGCATCCAGCATTTTGTGACAAATAGAAGCTATGTTCCAGAAGAGGTCATTGGGTTAAAATATGCAAGTCCAAGTGTTCAGAGAAACCCAAGGGAAACACAATACCCCACAGTAGCACATGAAGAACTGCCAAACGAGAAACAATGTCAGGGTTGCAGATGAATTGATGTTCCCATGAATACGGAATGCAGGAAAACCAACTCAAATGATTGCAAAGCACCTTAGGTCAATGGCCATGTCACTGCTGATAGTAATTCATTTCACTCACATTGGATTTAATACCTTTTTCATGCCTCCCCCACTTCCCTGCTTCAGCGCAGTCTGTTTAAACAATGAAAAAAGGGATTTCAGACAAGCTGCTTTTTGAGTAGCTGGAGTTGAGTGTGTGCATCTGGGCCAGAACATCTGCTTTAATATTAATGATGTTGGGTAAAGTATAAACATTAGACAATATTCCCCTGCTCTCCTTTGAATAGTGTCATGGTATCTTGTGACAATGCTGTCACTTTAGAAGGTTATTTTGTCCCTTTTTTTTGAAAAGAGAAGTTATAAAGGCAAGAGGCCCCGAGCAGCCTGCCAAAACCAACTGGAGTAAACAACTTGAGACTCCTTGGGTCTTTTTTTAAAACAGCCTGAATGGGTGTGGCCAGCTTTCTCAGATCTGGATTTCTGGGTTTTGTGTTTTTTCCAGTAACTCAGGTGAGTTGGAAGCTTCAGTGAATGATTCTTAGCTGTTCCTTTCTCAGAAATATCTCCATGTTCTTTCCTCCTGGATCAGGGAACTGTATGTAAGAATCAATGTCTGAACTTGCCTTTTTCACCAAGGGGTGTGTTTATGGAATGTTACTGCTGCAAAAAATGGAGGCTGCTGATTGCACGAGGTAAGTTTCCATTTTTTGTAGCAGCGGGAGCAGTGAGAGCGAGGACCAGGGGACTGCCGGAAGGTAAGTTCTTCATTTCGTCAGCGGAGCTGAGTGGGAGCGGTCGAATTGCGCTCTCGGAACGTGAGTGAACTGATATATTTGGGCAGTGGCTAAACGCGAGACCCGGCCTCCTCCTCTCACCAAAAAAAAGACTCTGCTGTGGTGATGAGGTAAGTGTTTTTCCTTCTTTTATCGTGTGCTAGTAAGTAGAGTGATTTGGTACAAAGTTTTTTCATTTCATTTAGTTAGTGTTTGATATTATAGTAGGACAAAGTTAAGCTTAAGTAAAAATGGCAGGAGATCCCAGACCCATGTTATGCTCCCCTTGCTCAATGTGGGAGCTCAGGGACGTGGCTGATGTCCCTGACTCCTACACGTGCAGGAAGTGTGTCCAGCTGCAGCTCTTGTTAGACTGCATGACAGCTCTGGAGCTGCGGATGGACTCACTTTGGAGCATCCGCGATGCTGTGGAAGTCGTGGATAGTACGTTCAGTAAATTGATCACACCGCAGATTAGGATTGTTGAGGGAGAAAGGGTGACCAAAAGGCAGAAAAAGAAAGCAGGAAGGCAGTGCAGGTGTCCCCTGCGGTCATCTCCCTCCAAAACAGGTATACCGTTTTGGATACTATTGGAGGAGATGGCTCACCAGGGGAAGGCAGCAGTAGCCAGGTTCATGGCACTGTGGCTGGCTGTGCTGTACAGAAGGGCGGGAAAAAGAGTGGAAGGGCTATAGTCATAGGGGATTCAATTGTAAGGGGAGTAGATAGGCAGTTCTGTGGTCGAAAATGATACTCCCGAATGGTATGTTGCCTCCCAGGTGCACGGGTCAGGGATGTCTCAGATTGACTGCGGGACATTCTGAAGGGGGAGGGTGAACAGCCAGCTGTCGTGGTGCATATAGGCACCAATGATATAGGTAATAAACGGGATGAGGTCCGACAAGCAGAATTTAGGGAGTTAGGAGCCAAGTTAAAAAGTAGGACCTCACAGGTAGTAATCTCAGGATTGTTACCAGTGCCGTGTGCTAGTCAGAATAGAAATGAAAGAATAGACAGGATAAATGAGTGGCTTGAGAGATGGTGCAGGAGGGAGGCGTTCAGATTTTTGGGACATTGGGACCGGTTCTGGGGATGGTGGGACTATTACAAAGCGGACAGTCTACACCTGGGCAGGACTGGAACCAATGTCCTACGGGTTGCTTTTGCTAACGCTGTTGGGGAGGGTTTAAACTAATGTGGCAGGGGGATGGGAACCAAATGAGGAGGTTAGTGGACAGTGAGGAGGTAGTAACTAGAGCCTGTAAGGAACTAGATAATGAAGTCAGTGTGACTAAGGGGAAGAGTAGGCAGAGAACAGATGATGAACACAAAGGGACAGGTGGTCTGAGGTGTATTTGTTTTAATGCGAGAAGTGTAGTAGGTAAGGCAGATGAATTTAGGGCTTGGATTGGTACCTGGGAGTATGATGTTATTGCTATTACTGAGACTTGGTTGAGGGAAGGGCAAGATTGGCAACTAAATATCCCAGGATATAGATGCTTCAGGTGGGATAGAGAAGGAGATAAAAGGGGTGGAGGAGTTGCATTACCGGTCAAAGAGGATATCACAGCTGTGCTGAAGGAGGGCACTATGGAGGACTTGAGCAGTGAGGCAATATGGGCAGAGCTCAGAAATAGGAAGGGTGCGGTAACAATGTTGGGGCTGTACTACAGGCCTCCCAACAGCAAGCGTGAGATAGAGGTACAAATATGTAGACAGATTATGGAAAGATGTAGGAGCAACAGGGTAATGGTGATGGGAGATTTTAATTTCCCCAACATTGACTGGGATTCACTCAGTGTTAGGG